>NC_062219.1:133467127-133772944 GCF_902686445.1 Sciurus carolinensis
ATCACACTGATGATTAGTTCTCAATATATGAATTTGGGAGACCACAAAAATTCAGACCATTGCAAATATGGAGCTCTTTTGGCAAGATAAAATGGCACACCTAACACAATCTACAATAAGAATTAATGTAGTTTTTTCTTTCATTTTTCCCCCAAAATTGATCCCACATACCTAACATCATTTTTTGGTTTCCCATCCTATCATGCTATCTTTCTATGTAACTTCAACATAAATGTAGCCCTAAGACACATTCTAGAAAAGTCTAATTTATCTATCTCCAGGAAATAATAACTACATTTGAATTAAATGAAAATAAAACAAGCAAACAAAACGGTGTTCCTTCAAGTAGATGGCTTTCACAGGAAAGAAAAAGTAATCATAATCCTAAGGACTAAAAAATATATAATCTAAAACAATCTACCAAAGGAACCAAAAGAAAGTATCAGAAAACTCATTAATATCCTCTTTGAATGTACAAAAACTTCTGTGAGAAAGATACGGTCAAAACAAAAAAGGAATTTAAGGTAAAAATAGATTAAGAAAAAAAATGAATGAAATAGAAATTAAAATTTCAAAAACAATTTAAATTCACACTGGGAAGAGTGAGGGGAAAAATCAATGTGATAAAGGACAGAGAAACAATCCACATGGCAAACAGTTTGAGATGCTTTCCCAAATTATAGAATTAAAATAGGTACCTTCCAAATACCACAGAAAACATCAAAGAAATAACCGTACATATAACAAAAATTAGACCTTCCAAATCCCATGCAAGGCAAAAATACATTAAAAACAAAAATGAGGCAGCGGAAGTATATCTAAACTTACTTATGACAATCATTTGTTAAATGCAAAGTTTCTCATATTGAGGGGAAAAAAATAAGATATCATCTTACAAAATAATGGGATCAGGTATACATCAAGCATATAATAAAGAATGACAATATAGTAATGCAAGACAAAAAAAAGAATTCAAAGCAAAAGTATGAAATAGAATAATTAAGATTTAATTAGCATGAATTTCTGTGAAAAATATCATTACACTAAAAGTATAAAACAAATTAAAAGACCAGGTGTGGTGGCACACTCCTAAAATCCCAGGGACTCAAAGGCTGACACAGGAGGATCCCAAGGTCAAAGCTAGCGACAGCAATTTAGCAAGGCCATAAGTACTTTGCTGCACCCTGTCTCAAAATTTTTTTAAAAAGGGGCTTCAGATTTGTGCAGTGGTAAAGAGTCACTGGGTTCAATCTTCAGTACCAAAGGAAAAACAAAAAGAAGGAAGGGAAGAAGTAAAAAAAAAGAAGCAAATATCATTAGAAGTGCATGAAAATCCCCCAAATCTTCTAGATTTAGAAGAGCACACAGAACTGTCCAACCTAATCTGTAGGAAACACTTACAAAGCATAGAGAATTGAAATTATGTAATTGATAAAGTCCATGGATTTGCATCAGGGTTTATACTCACATATAAAAATATATCTTCCTGAGCTGGGTCATAACTCAACTGATAAAGTGCTTGCCTAGTGTGCATAAGGCTCTGAGTTGGATCTCCAAAACTACAATAAATAAATATTTTCCACAGAGCAGTTGCAAAAATTGATAATAACCCCAGAAACTTCCAAACAAAAACTGCAAAAAGTCATATTCTCAATTTCCAAAGAAATAAAAATTCATAAGAAGTTTTAAATAAAAATATTAAAACTTTGAAAACATTCATCAAAATGGAAATCTGCAACTATAGGTTATTTTTAAAAAGAATAAGACTACTACTTGTCAATACTTAGGAAATAAAATTGGATTAACTCAGAAGAAAATAGACAGCCTTAAAGCCTTCTGTTACTAAACAAAAATCTCCCTGCCTATTTGGCTGATACCTACAATTTATCCAGGGTGGGAGTGAGGCATCACTGACAATAGAAAAAAAAATTAAAGAGTTTTATTAAAGCACAAATAAATCCATAGTTTATAATAGCATGCTTCAAATAAGAAGAAAAATCCATTTTAAAAAGATAACGTGCTTCAGAATAAACCAGTTTCAGGTCACCTGGACACAGCTGAGGAACCGATAGCATTAACTAATACCAGATGCTTCCAAGGTTTATAGGGCATGGAGGGGAAGAGGGCAGCAAGGACAGAAAGTCAAGAGTTTAGAAGGGTTCAACAAGTAGACACTGGGGACAATTTAAGATTATCCATTTTTTTTTTAGTATAATTACTTTTATTCTAACTGACAGGGCAATAATTGAAGTTATAGAGAGAGGAAGTTATACAGAGAAGTTCAATTCTATATGAGGTATGAAAGAAAAATTAATTCCTGATTGCCTACAAGGTTGTGGTTGCAACCAATTCTGACAACCAAAGTTAAAGGAAACATTTACATTTGTGATCTATCTACTGCATGGCAGTTTTCAGAAGGGAAATAAGTCCGGTATGTAGACATCATAAAATAGATGTTTCCACACAGTCTTGGCTAACATTTCATTGGATTATTTTCAAGAACAGCTAACCATCCTCAAGCACTTGAGCATATCAGGAACTGGGTAAACATTCACTCTCATCCTAAGGACCAGGTTGGCTTTGTCAATTTCCCTAGGAGCATATGAGCTCCAGAATGGGCCCACAGGGCATACAGCAAAGGTACAAGTAAGGATTCCCACTCCAGATCCCCATACATTATAATATTAAGTAAAACTATGAGAATTAGTATCAAGTTATATTGTGGAAGAATTAGTTTCCTGCTGTGTGCAAGTTCATATGCTCAGATCCTAGAGGCTCAGAGTTCTCAAATCTCAAAAAATATAAACAAATATGCCATCATCTCAAAAGGTTGGGGTTGAAATGCCTAAATGCTTGCAAATGTACTTTTTAAGAAACAAAGAATTTACCTGAAAACCATTCTTTTTCGTTAAAAAAAATCTTCAGGCCCTACATAAAAGTTCGGAACTCCATGCTAAAATTCACCTATTTTATTTTTTTTCAAACTATGCCAGCAGAATACTTCATATTTGCAAGATAAAGAAGATTCTTCCAAGGACATGGAGTGTACTTCTGTGGAGAACACTTGCCTAGACACACAGGGCCCTGGATTCCATCTCCAATAACATCTAGATGTTCCATCTCCAGTATCACAGCCACTAAAAAAGATTCTTCTATTTTAAGGGAATGACCAACCTAAAATTTTTAAATTCTGTTTTTCCTCTTAACTACTGTTCAGATAGTAAATGAACAAAGTAACATATGGGAGTAGAATTTAAAGGTGTCTACCATCTACAAGCTCAACAATCTACACAAAATACAGGAAAAGACAGAAGAAACATGCCTGGGAAGGAAGGAGTATCACGGACTTAGGGGCCAGGTCTCCAATCATCACTGGCAGCTGGGCTCTTCACAGAGTGCACAATTCTCACTAGAGGAACAAAGAAGGCTGTCATTCAACTAGACCACACCTGAGAACCTGGCTCATCACTGGAGTCACAGGGGGAGCTAGCAGTTCCAAACACAGCACAGTGCAATCATTTTTCTCCCAGAGGGTTCTAATGACTGGATACATTTGGGAACTCATGAAATAATCACAATTTTCACTTATTGAGAAAGGAGTTGTGTTGGTTATCAACATAAGGAAAATTAATTGAGAATATTAACTCAAAAGAGAATAGCACATGTTAGTAGCATAAAAAGTTTAAGGGGAGTAAAATATTATTATTAACCTGTGAAAGACTCAGCAAATTTAAGCAGTTTATGAATAACAAAATCACGGTTCCTGGGCTTGGCAGAACTGAACCAAAAGTATTATTAAATTCAAAAAGGAGACTTTTTCCCAAGGAAACATGCTACCTAAGCTTTGGCAGCTAAGAATCCATGTGAAAAATGTTAAGCAAAAAGGGACACCAGACCCACCTCTCTGCAGATATTCCTGAGAATTAATGTAGATAGAAAAAAAGACCAGCATTACTGCACTTGAGCTCTATGAAGAAACAGAACAGCAGCTGCATAATTTCACTTAATTGTCTCACTCAAATTCAACATTCTTACATTCACACTTATTAAAAGACCCAAGGAACAGCTCCTGAGAAATAAGCCTGCTTTTTGGGGAGGCTCTTAGTTTTCACACACATATATATAATGCCCCTCTCAATTTGCCTTAAATAAAATATTCAGTAATGGTCTGTCCAACTGTAATAATAATGATCATTTTTAAGGTTATACACTTATACAGTCTTAAAGCATATTCTAAGTGTTTTATACATGAATCCACATAAACAACCCTACAAGGATTGAAGAACTATTATTAATCCCCATTTTATAAGTTAATCCTATTTTTATCCCCAATTTGTATAGGACGACACAGAGGCAATAGCAATGTTTCCACCAAGTTGCCTGTGTATCACACAAAAGTACCTGGGAGCACAGGGGTGTGAGTTGCTTTTCCATAGGCTGAAGGCAGTAGACTTGACTATAGGCAGACGCACACTGGCAACTTCAAGTGTCACCAACATCCCCATGCCAGCCACCAAGGATGCAAATCATATTTCTGCTAATTGACAAACTCGATCAAAACAGGACAAATTCTTTTTTTTAATGCTTAACTATTTTTCTTCCATATTATTGTTGCATTATAGTTATACATAATGGTCAGATTTGTTACATATTCATGGGTGCAAATAATATAATAATATAATCTGGCTATATTCCCCAGGATTTCCCCTTTTCCTACCCTCCTCCTTCCCCATGGTCATCCTCTTCCTCCACTCTACTGATCTCCTTCAATTTTCATGGGATTCCCCCATCATCACCTTTCTTTTCCTTTTTTCTCTCTAGCTTCCACCCAAGAGAAAACATAACACTTGACTTTCTGAGTTGGATTTATTTTGCTTAAATAATGGTCTACAGTTCCACCATTTTCCTGCAAATGACATAATTTCATTTTTCTTTATGGTTGACTAAAACTCCATGATGTGTACGTCTACACACACATACACTCCACATTTTCTTTATCCATCAATTCATCAACGAACACCAAGGCTGGTTCCACAGTTTAGCTATTGTGAACTGTGCTGCTATAAACATGGGTATGCATGTATTGCTAAAGGATGACTTTAATTCTTTAGGATAAATACCGAGGAGTGGTATAGCTGGGTCATATGTTGTTTCCATCCCTAGATTTTTGAGGAACTCCATACTGATTTCCATACTGATTATACTAATTTATAATTCCACCACAGTTTAAAAGTGTTCCTTTTTCTCCATATCCTTTCCAACATTTATTACTGTTTGCATTTTTGATGGCTGCCATTCTAACTGGAATAAAATGAAATCTCAGTATAGTTTTGATTTGTATTTTCCTTAGAGCTAAGGATGTTGAACACTTTTTCATATATTTGTTGGCTATTTGTATTTCTTCTTTTGAAAAGTGTTGTTCAGCTCATTTGCCCATTTACTAATTGGGTTATTTGGGAGGAGGGGGTTTGTGTTAAGTTTTCTGAATTCTTGTATTTTCTAGATATTGATCCTGTCAGAAGAGTAGCTAGAAAAGATTTTCTCCCAGTCAGAACAGAATAGATTTGATTCTATTAATTGATGAGTTACATACTAGCAGTTTTCATGTTACCCAAATTTCTGTATTTCACTATTGACAGGATTCAAGCACTTAATGCAATGCAACACTAGCTAAAAAACAGGTTTTAAAGCCAGAGGGTTAGGCTCTTATTGGCTATGTTACTTCAACTAAATGATTTCTCTTTTCTATGTTACTTCAACTAAGTGATTTCCCTTTTCTACAATTCATTTGTGAAGTGGGCACATTTCATAACATGAGACAACATTAAATAATGAAGTTCCAAACACAGTGTTTGGTAAAACAATTGAGACTAGATTAGGGAGAGAGGCTCATGGAAACCATATAATGGCTTAACCCAGGTAAAGAGACAACCTGATCTGCTGGGCAAGGTAGGGGAGAGGACACATGGACAGTGCAACAAAAGCAAAGAAGGGAAGAGAGATTAAGTGTAAGGAGGGACTCTCATTTCTCACACTCCCTCTCAGAAGCCACCCCAGACAACCCCAGGGAGTATAATTGCTTAGAAGCAATTATGGAAACTTCCTCCTTCCTCACCAGTGGCAACTCTAAGCACCAGAGCTCCAACCATCCCTGAGCACAGGCCACAGTGCAGGGCAGAGGAGTAAAGGAAGTTGGTAAAAGACTAGGCACAGAGGGGACAACTTGAAAAGATATGGCCAATGAGACAAAGAGAGGGTTTAAAGAATAACCTAAGCAGGTAGAAGAGGCAAAAGAAAAGTCTTCTCTTTTAGAAGGATGGCCTGAGGAAGTTGTAGGTAGGTGGGGAAAAGGGAAAGAACACAAAATAAAAAAGCTGACTGGATCCAGTGAGCACAGTCTCTGGTACCAAGAATACAGCCAGAAGGGTCAGCCTTGGTAAGGAAGAGGCAGGTTCTCCTCTTCAGAGATTAAGGAAGAAAGGGACCACAAAACCACAGTGAGAATTTGAAGGGATGAAGGTATAATTCACTTAAGGAAAAGCTTAAACTAAATAAGGCAGGGAAAAGAGATTTTGCTAAAGTGGATGGGTCTGTGGGAAAATCTGCAAGAGTTCAGGAAAGTAGAAAAGGTTTGGAGTAGAAACTACAAATACAAAAATAACTGGACCATGAGATGAATAAAACATAGTTGGCATTGTAAGTTGGGATTTAATCAAATTTTCATATGATTTCTCTTCTCTAATGTCTTTGAAGATCCAAAATCCCTGACTTCCTCCACTAGCAATGACATTCAGTGCCAAAACATACTTAGAAACAGTCTTTGTTGGGACTGGGGTTGTAGCTCAGTGGTAGAGTGCTCATCTAGCATGTGTGAGGCACTGGGTTAGATCTTCAGCACCACACAAAATAAATAAATAAAATAAAGGTATTGTGTCCATCTACAACGAAATATATACTTATATATACATATAAAAACATAAACACGCAACAGTCTTTGTTGGGCTGGGATACAGCTTGGTGATGGGTACTTGCCTACCATGCATGAAGCCCTGGGTTTCATCCCCAACACCACAGGAAAAGAAAACATTTTGGTTAAAAAGAGAAAAAATTTTAAGTCTAAAAATCTAGGTGCAGTGGTATGTGCCTACAGTCCCAGCAACTCAGGAAGCTGAGACAAAAGGGTTGCTTGGGCCCAGGAGTTCAAGGTCAGTTTTGGCAATACAGCAAAATCCTGTGTGTGTGTGTGTGTGGGGGGGGGGTTAACACAAGTAAGTATAGAGATGCCATTATCAGAACAGAATAATTTAAAACCTCTCAACATTCTTTTATTGATTAACTACTTTGTGCAAAAGATTTTATAAATAAATTTTATTAATGTATAAATAAAATCTTATTCTTGCTGTGGAACATAACAGTGAATAAGAATGCTTCCTGCTTTCAAGAACACTGTCATTCTAGACCAAGGGATGACAAATAAATGGAAGCCACCACAGTATGTGAAGAAAAGACAAAAAACATTGCATAGATATTATAGAACAATCCAACTTAAATCCAAGATATTATTTTTTAGAAAGAGGCAATAGGTTTTCAAAATAAGAAATTTCAAGGTATCTTCAAAATTTGATTTCAAGAAGTGGCAGTATCAAAGTCCAAAGAGTACAAAAGAGTTATACAAAACAAACCAATCATTTTGGTTATTCAATCTTGAAATTATGATTAACTACCTGCTGTGGCCTGAATGTCCCCCCAAATTCATGTGTCAAAATTAAATCCCTATTGGGGTGGTATTAAGAGATAGGACCAGGGCTGGAGATATAGCTCAGATGGTAAAGTGCTTGCCTTGCAAGCACAAGGCCCTGCGTTCAATCTTCAGCAGCACAAAAAAAAAAAAAAAAAAAAAAAAGAGGTGGGACGTTTTAGGAAGTGATTAAGTGAATTAATGATGCACTTACCAAAGGTGCTTTGGAGAGTTCACTTCTCATGCTATTTTGCTCTTCTGCCATGTGAGTACAATGTTCCTCCCCGCAGAGGAAGCAGAGTGCAACCCTCCACCTGACAATAATCCTGCTGGCACCTTGATCTTGGACTTCCCAGTCTCCAGAACTGTGATAAATAACTTTCTACTTATAAATTACTCAGTCTGTGATATTTTCTTATTTTCTTAGTGGCAAAAGAGACACTGCCAAAGGAAATCGCTAAACAACAGAAATCACTGTTTAGAAATAAAAATGAAATTTAAGGCAATTCACCCATCTGGTGTATAGTTTAAGCTAAAAAAGACACATTGTAGCAGCACAATTTCTGACAAGAGCCAATTGTGAAGCACAGGCCAACTTCAGGTGGATTGACCAGGCAGTCCCTCTGGGTCTGTCTGAATGACAGCAAGTGAGGTACTTAAGTAGCTTGGTTATATTATCTGGGGACATCAATGACATTAAGAATTAAATGTGGTACTTACATTCCTGATAACTTAGACAATGTTAAGGTTCCCACATGAAGGTCTTGTCCTCTCCAGCCTTTGTTAGGCCTTGTTATGGGAACAATTTCTCAGCTCTTCCACCTCCTGGTGACAGATTATTGATTTCTGTCATCTTTATGACATATTCCAGATGCTGCAACATTTATTTTGTATTAATCTCATTTCAGTACTCATGTCTTTTGTTCTTCTCTCATAGAAGCACCCACCCCCAGAAGACTTTACAACCTGCTCTTCCCCAACCAGACTTCTCCCATGGACCCCTCAAATGACACGGTTTCTAAAAGTGAACTCCAAACTGCTTGCCCCACATGGCCCCCTTCCAGCTCGAAGCAGCCAGAGCGGTTGTCGTGCCCCGCCCCTTTCCTTATAGCAGTGAAGAGTTCCTAAAGCAAAAAGGGGGAATAAAGCCAGAATTGGGGAGGGGCAGTTAGTGTAGAAACAGGGGATCAAGTCAAATGGAGGAAATGGAGGCCATGAAAGCCATCTGCCTCTGGAAGTTGGAGACTGCCCCTGTTGGAGAATGGAATATCAAGGATCTGCAGAGCCCACTGATTACCAGATTTACCTGGCTGAATCACATTGGCCCTTCCCCTGCCCATTCACTTCTCACTTTATGCATCTCATCTGCAAAACTAGGCCTAATCAAAAAGCAAAAAGGAGAGATAAGGGGGAAAGAACTGGAGAACAAAAGAGACCTTAACCTATAAAGGATGTAAGGTTCTTGCTTCTTGGGACTTTAGAACATCAGTCATGGTCCCCTTCTCCCTTCTGGGAGAGGTCTGTGTTATTACCTTTAAATAGAACCTGCTTAATATGCTAAATCCTACTGTAATGTTAGGATTAGCCTGCATACTCTTCCTTACAATACTTGCAGTTCTTAAATGTTTGTGGTCCATTTTCAACAAGAGACTCACGAGGGTTTAGGTCAACCAGGTCCTCCTGAAGGAATCCCTTGTCCAAATTAATAAAAATGGGGGAAAAGTTGGGAGAAATCCTAGTTCTTGGCTCGCAGCAGTTTATGTCTCACGTGTGTAAACATGAAGAGAGGAGCATTCCGCTCTGACCTCTTAGGAAAGTAAACAACTGCCCCCAAATTGACCTAGTGTTACCAAGGGAACCTGTAAGGGGCCTGGTGGTCTGATTCCCCATGGCACACTGTGAATGGGCAAAAAGTCTATAAAATGTATGGTTATTCCTGTGATAAACAAGTTTGCAGGCTGCTCGCCACAAGCCTGCTTCTACCCAACTCCCGGAGTCTGGGTCTTGACTCCGCGGCCCTTACCTGCGCCTGAGCTAGCCTGGCACCCCTACCAGGTACTGAGGTAGGACTGCTGAGGGATGTGGGAGAGAATCTAAGAGGATTGACAAAACTGGTTACCAGCACAGGCAGAGACACCAGGGGTTGTTCAAGGCAAGGCATACTTCAAAATATCAAAGGAGTTGAGCAACTTGGCAACAGGTGCAGTGACTCCTGTCCTCATATAGCAAGGGATAGCTATGCTCATTAAGCACAGACATTCAGAGAACTGCTGGTGAGGACTACAGCTCTGAGGACCCTCCTGGTGAACTTGGGTCCTATCTTGCCAAATAAGACTTAGAGCGAAAACTTGTAAAACTGGAGAAGGAAGTACAGGATTTAGCACTGAGATACAAAAGAGCTGTAGTTGACTGTGAAAACACAAGGAGATGAACCCAGAGATGTGTGGAAGACACCAAGATATCTGGAATCCAGAGTTTCTGTAAGGACTTGGTCATGGAGATGGCAGACATTTTGGAGAAGACAAATAAATGCATTTCTGAAGAAACAACCTGAGGACTAGAAGCTCAATCTGGAGAACATTTTCTGAGGGTTGTCACTTTTAGAAGCTGTAAAGTGTGTTTGCCAAGCATGGCCTGGAGAAAAGGATTCCCACGGGTGATAAACATGACCCTCAAGAGCATGAACCCGTCTGTCATGTGCCAGCTGGTGTTGAGGTACAACCTGGCATGGTGGTTACAAACTTATGGCTGTACCATTAGACTTAGATGACTGAACTCTGGGAGAACATTCAGTTCTCCAAGAGAACTGATGGTCTGCTCGTAGAGATCTGAATGTTCTCACAGAGTTCAGTCACCTATTTTTTTATTTATTAAAATAGGTTTGTATTACACCATGAGGAACTTCATGTGCTCTGTTCAGGATTTAGTCATATTGGCTTTATTTCTATGATACTCTATTGATTTTATGTGACCAGTTTGATCTTATCAGAAGTCTTGCCATTGAGCATTTGAACAATGTGACAAGTGTTTCTATGGCCTTTATCAAAATGTTAATGAAAATTATTTAAAATGGTACTCTGATGTCTTTGAATCCAAAATCCTCTTAACTGTGTATTTTCAACTAATTGTTAAAATTAGTACTCTTGTATAGTATTTTGTATGTTGTGGGAAAAGGAGACCGGGATTGGTTTGACATTTGGGTACTTAGATGATAAAGCTTTACACTTGTGTGTGTGTGTGTGTGTGTGTGTGTGTGTATATATATATATATATATATATATATATATATATATATATATATTTTTTTTTTTTTTTTTTTAATTTCAAAGAACCTCTCTCAGGGAAATAAAGAAGAAATAGAAAAACACCACACCAAATTAAAAATACCTGGCTCTTTCTGGAGTGACTCTAATGCTCTAGAAAAAGGTAGACATCAGAACTAATCTGTTTTCTCAGTTGTGTTCCTGACTAGGGGCTAGGTACAGTGTAGTAATTACAAGTTTGATGATAAATCTTCATCTTTTTGAATTTACAAAAAAAAAAAGATACTGACAAAGATAAAAATGATTTGGAAAATAAAGAACTTAAAAGGTAATATGAAAGGTGAATGTTTCCCTTTTCCTCTCATTAGCTTAAGAAAAGGACAAATGTCATAATGCTATACATGGCCCACAATATCTATCAATACTTCACTACTTATTCTTTTGTGGAATGAGTGGTAACATAAATCATGCCTAAACAAATACAGAGCAGGATGTCACTTTGGAACATAAAATAGCTAATATGAACAAATCCTCAAATTAATTCTAAAGAATTTTTCAAAGAGTTTCCAAAATACCTTATAAACAAGATTTCTTTCTCCAATTTAACCTATTAGAACCCATTAGAGACCCCAAGATGCCTTCCTTCTTCATTAGGTATTTCCTCTCCAAGTCACTTGTACCAATAGAATATAAGACATGAAATTTCATGTTCAAAAGGATTCATAAGAACAAGGAAAATAACTACTACTTCTCAATTATTTTCATTCTCCCCACCCCTTTCCTCAAAAAGTGTCTCTTTCCCCCAAGAAATGGTATCTCTATTCATCCAAATGACCAAGGAAAAATACCTAGGAGTCATCTTTTTTTTCACTCCTGAAATCAGCCCATCAGCAAATTATATCAGTTCAATTTCAAAATATACAGATTTGTCTACTTTTCTCCACCTGTTCTGTCCCACCATCTCTTGCCTAAACAACTATAACTGCCTCCTAATTTTCATTCACTCTTTATACCCTATTCACAAAAGTGTGCAACAATGACCACTCAGAACAAGACCCTAACTCATGTCAAGGTAAGTGAGCACCCTGAGGATCTGGCTTTTGCAAACCTACCTCCCTAGCACCTGTCTCATCACACTTACTCCTTATGCTCCTGGCTTCTTTCTGTTCCTAGAACACACTCACCAGGTTTTCCATTGCCTTGAGGACTGTGCACTTGCATTTGTTCTGCCTTAAAAAGTTTTTCTCCAGTGTCAAATCTCATCTTTAGAGAGGTGTCCCTGACCTAGTTACCATTCATTTCATCCCCAGTGTGTCACTCAATAGCACAGTGCCTCTTAAACTAGATGTGATAAAGGACCATTTTTATAAATAAATAAATATATATAATATATATTGCATCCTCAATCAATCATAAAACTATTCTTTTGTAAAAATACAAGAAAAATAATTTTCTTTTAAAGATGCTTTTTTTTTTTTTTTTTTTTTTTAAGTACTGGGGATTGAACTCAGAGGCACTCAACCCCTGAGTCACATTCCCAGCCCTATTTTGTATTTTATTTAGAGACAGGGTCTCACTGAGTTTCTTAGGGCCTTGCCATTGCTGAAGCTGGCTTTGAACTCAAAATTCTCCTGTCTCAGCCTCCCAGGTCACTGGGAAGATGCAATTTTTTTAAACCATGAAAAATACAAGCCAAAAATATTAATGATCAGCATCAATGGCCAAAAATTTTCTCTATCACATGACAATAAGAGTCTCTCACTTTCTGTGTTTATGTTGTTGCCAACTACTATGAACTGATATAACTACCAGCAGGTCAGACTGTGACACTACTCCAGTTTGCCACCAAGAGCATTCCCTTTACAGCACTTGCACACTCTACAATTACTTTTGGTTTATATATTGATCTATACCAGATCCTGTTCTGGACACTGGAGCTTCAGCAATGAATAAAACATACAAGGTAAGGATCTGATTCAGCACAGAACTTCTCAAGTTCATGTATACCATCATTTGTTCCTCAAAAGTATTGCATTCTTTTCACTGTACATTCTTTTTTTTAATGCTTTTTTAGTTATTGATGGACCTTTATTTTATCCACTTATTTATACGCGATGCTGACAATTGAACCCAGTGCCTCATACATGCTAGACACGCACTCCACCACTGGGCCACAACCCCAGCATTTCACTATATATTCTTCATATTATATAATAATCAAATATTTTTTATGAAATAATCCCTTCTAAAACTACATCCACACCCAAATACCAACCTTGAAGATTCGACAATGTGGAAGAATTAAACATCTTAGTCAATAAGGATACACAATAGCCACAACTCAATTTCCACAACTAACAAGTCAAGTTGTACACTAAGTCCATCCTGTGTGCAAGTTCCCTCAAATACATCCCAGTCAGTAGTTAAAATGCTCAGAATTTCTTCTAAAATATAATCAACACCTCAGCTTTGCCACCCTAGGGCCAATATGATGTTATACCTATTAAGTACATATCCCAAATTTCCTTGGGTCTCATCAGTTGACATTAAAAATGAGGCAACCATTCAAAACATATAGCCCCCATCTATATAAATGCCAGACATGGGACTGTACCCAGAGTATCTAGGACATGCTGACATTATTTACACTCCCATTCATCTAACTCACCACCTCCCAAAAACTCTTTATATTGTTATTATTCACACTTTACAGGTGAGAAAACTGAAAACCAGAGATGTCTACTAATTATTTATTTTAAAAATTAATATATATTTGTTAGAATTTTGTTCTATTAAATATAGTGTTATATTCTTACCAATGAGTCCCACCTTGGTTAGGTTTTTATTTTGCTTTGTTTTGTTTTGTTTTGTTTTGCAGTGCTGGGGATGGAACCCAGGGCCTTGTGCTTGCAAGGCAAGCACTCTACTGACTGAGCTATCTCCCCAGCCTCCTTGGTTAGGTTTTAAGTCACCAAAACTGCCAGGTGGTTCTAGTGAAGCCAAACTGGCATTAAGAACCAATGAACTTTGGTAAAAACTAAGTGTGCATATTAGAAATGAGAAAGAAATGTAGGAAAATGAAAGCTGCTCATTTTCAAAATAGTTTAATGTTTTAATGTGCAATGTTATTAGAATACTGCTTCCATTGGGATTCAAAAATTGCTAACGACATTTGTGTTATTTCAATCAAGAAAAAAGTTTATCCCTTAGAAATGGCAAAAGTGCTAATGAATGGAACCTGACATAAGACTACCTATTTCAATTTAGCCAATTCCCAAAATCAGGCCAAGGGCATTGTTTAGGAATTTCCATTAAAACACTAGAATATTGGAAGCAACCTGGATGGAGGGGAAATCTGTAACAAGGCCTATAGTTACTTCTACACAATGTGCTAGTTAGTCTTCCTATCATAAATTAAAAATAGCAGAAAGAACTTCATCACTAAATTTGGTGTCCCTTCCAACTGCCTGCAAGCACTTGCTCTAATACACCCTGAAGACCATTGTTTAGCTTTGTTTATTAATTTACAGAAAAAATCCATTCTGACAAGCAAGGACTAAAAACCACACAACTATCTACACAGTTTCACTTAACCAAGATCTGACTAATCAAGATAAGGGACTAAAATTATGAGTGGATATGTACAAAAACTCTCTCACTGACATTTATAGCCAAATGGGAACCTAAAAGAGTCTTTATTTAGGTATTTGCCACCTTTCACAAATAAGTGTATGTATGTGCATACACACACACATATATGTAATTATATATGTGATCAATTTGATACTTTCAATGAAAAGTGAAGTCTTAAATATTACCATTAAATATTAGTAATACTGTAAGTTTAAAAACAAATGCTTTATAAACACTTTGCTAGGTCACTAAAACATCTTAAGTGACTGCTGTTATCTAGGCAATCACACTTTATTTTTCTCTATACCATTTCCACCTAGAGTCTTTACAATGACATCATTTGGGACCAGAAACACTCTTCATTCATGAACCAAGTTCCCAAAAGGAACAAGTTTATTTCAGCTGGTCCCTTCTGCAGCAGGGGAGAAGAAGGAATCTTTAGCTGGTCAGCTAGTGAAGCATCCCTATATCTCCAGTCATGGAAGGGCCTCTTCACTGTCTTTAGATTCTGCTTCACCTCCACCTTATTGGTCTAGGAGGAAGTCATGGTGACTAGCAAGACCTGTAATATGCTTGGGGAATGAATTCCATTCTTTTATCACCTGACAATCATTCACAGTTCTGTGGATTTGATTTACCTGTGACCCCATTAGTCATGGTCACAAGCTTGAATCTTATCCAAGTAGGCCTAAGCTGCTCCTTGGAGAGGCACCAAGCTGTTAGACAAAATATAAAATAGGAGAAGCAAAAAAAGTGCCTCATAGTGCTTTGTGTAGAAAATACTTGTATCATGACAGATGTCATGCTTGCTATGCAATGTTTTGTTTAATCAGTCATGAGATCCTATCCTATGAGGGTGGTACCATCACTATGTTTGTTTCCAGAAGAGAATGCTTAGTTTTCCAGTAAAGAAAGTGTTGCCTTTAGGATACCATGTCAAAGGATACCATGTCAAACAAGTAAAACTTAAACCCTGAGTTGTGATTTTTATCTGTTTTTCCTTATAATAGCCCATATAAAATTATGCCCACATTAGAAGGGAATGAACAAGTTTTCAAGTTGATGTTGTTTTATTCAAAGGGATCACTGTTAAGAGTTCTCAATGCAGCCAATTACTGAAGAGCAGAAAACTAGATGCAAACCAGCATTCTCATTTCAGAATCAATATTTCATTCATGCCTCAAACGCTTAAGAAATCAATACCCACAATAAATTTGCCCAGGAATGCAGAAAAGTAAAAGTGGGTTCCTTACAGAGCTTTCAGCTTAGGATGGAAATGATTAGAACTAATATGATCAGTCAACGAATAAATGAAAAAATGTTCAACATCTCAAACAATTAGAGAAATGCAAATTAAAACTACACTGAGATTTCATAATTATCAGGAATATAAGTAACAAATGTTGGCAAGGACATGGGGAAAAAGATAAACTCATACATTGCTGGTGGGAGTGCAAATTGGTACAACCACTCTGGAAAGCAATATGGAGATTCCTCAGAAAACTTGGAATGGAACTATCATTTGATCCAGTTATCCCATTCTTTGGCATATACCCAAAGGACTTAAAATCAGCATACTATAGTGACACAGTCACATTAATGTTTAGAGAAGCTCAATTCACAATAGCTAAGCTATGGAACGAATCTAGGTGACCTTCAACAGATGAATGGATAAAGAAAATATGGCATATATATATATATATACACAGTGGAATATTACTCAGTTATAAAGAGAATGAAATTATGACATTTGTCAGTAAATGGATGGAACTGAAGACTATCATGCTATGTGAAATAAGCCAATACTAAAACTCCAAATGTTGAATGTTCTCTCTGATATGTGGATGCTAACACACAATGGGGAGAAGGCGGGGTAGAAGTTCACTGGACTAGACAAAGGGGAATGAAGGGAAGAGAGAGGGGATAGGAATAGGAAAGACAGTAGAATGAATTGGACAAAACTTTCTCATGTTCATATATGAATACATGACCAGTGTAACTCCACATCATGTACAACCACAAGAATGAGAAGTTCTACTCCATGTGTGTATATTATATCAAAACACACTCTACTGTCACATATATATAAAGAAACAAATAAAAAATTAAAAAGAGAAAAAGAAATTATTAGAACCTAATCCAGTAATGGAGGAGTCGATTCCCTATCCACTGCAGTTGGTTCTTTCTTCAGGCTAACAGCATTCTTGGAGGCAAAAGGTCCCTTTCCACCAAGGAGAGAGGCCTTAAAAAATGGAGGAGTAACAGGAGTGACAAAGGCTCCTACACTAGAGACAACTGGAGTTAGGGAACTGATTATTCTACCTGAATGTTCAAAATTCTCTCCTCAGACACAAAGTCCAAACTAGCTAGGTTCATCAATGATCAAACAAATCATTTCAGTCTTTCTATTCAACAGCCTGTTCCCAAAACCAAAAGTAATTTAAAATTTCCTATAAAAACAATATCAAGAACTTTCTTTTAATCTCTCTGCTTGCCTGATCTAAGATATCTAAAACTACTCTATGCTGGTCACATAAGCAACATCCTCCTTAAGACAAAAAGAAAAAAAAAAAAAAAAGGTGCTATTTTGATATGGATGGATTCACTACCGAGGCAGGAAAAAAGTAGTTAAGGTTTTAACTCTTATTCTTTGCAGCAATGGAATATTTTCCAGGAAATTTCAATGCTAAAGAATAAAACAGTTATTGTTCCATCTACAACATCTAAAGTTCTACACAAGTGCTGCTGAAATATGAAGATGATAAGTCCTGGTTCTCAAGGAGTTTAACCTCTAATCATAAGGATACATCACTAATCAATTAACTGCAACCTGTGGCAGAAGATAGAGGTGGCCACATGTGCATCTGGACATGAAATGGAGCTGCATTAGAAGGAATGGTGAGAGAGTAACAGGCAAAGCTTAACTAGGGTGGTACCACAACCAGATGCAATGATGTAGGCACTCAAGAAAGGTGAGGCAGGGTAAGACTTCAGACAATTGTCCATTACTACCAAAGCTTGCAATACATACAATATCATCATGGGACGATAGTGTGGTAGGGTTAGGCTGCTGGGTAAAAGAGTTTAACTCACAATATCTGCCCACGGATCTATGAAAATAAATCTGTTTTATGAACTGGTGGGGAAGACTAAATCCAGTAATATCAATGAGCCTGAAAAAGTCAAGAGGCAGGTAATGAAAATACAGACAGGAAGAGAGAGGATGCACGAGAAAAATGAAGAGACAGAATATGGTCATTGCTCTGACAGAGAAAAGGGTGCAGAAAACCATTCAAAGGGAACTGGTGTTTGGGGTCAGAACTAAGAGTGGAGTAAGGGAAGAGGGTGGTCAGGGGTAAAGATGTTTCAGTTTACCTGTTTTAATCATTTTACTCTGAGATTCAGGGAGCGCACTCAGGTAGACATCAAATGGGACAACCAGAAATGCAGTGTAACCTCATATTTTTGAGCATTAATTTTCTAATCCATAATGGTGATTCCCAAATCCATATAATTATCAGAATCAACTTGGAAACCTGATCAAAGCACAGACCCCCTCTTGCCCCACCCAAAGAAATCCTGACTAAGTAGATCTGGGATGGAGCCCAAGAATCCATAGTGCTTTGAAGCCAAGAGTGGGAGCCACCGCTCCTTGGCACTCTGCTCATTTTGCAGTTCATAATCTCCTGGCTTTATAGTCTGAATATACTTTCAGAGCATATTCACTTTGATGGCATTTGCAGAATGTGAAACTACACCTCTCTGGAGGATTGGAAACATACTTTCACATCTGAAAATAATTACTTCTCAGTCTGTATTCCACTGGTTATGGGGAATGGCTTTGATATTCTACTATATAACTGATGGCCGGGTCTGCAAGTACCAACTACTACAACACAAAGATCAATTCTGCTGAAGCTTTTTGTGGCCAAGATAACACATGACTCCACAATTACTAGGCTGATGACAATGTGCATCCCGAAACTGCTTTGTTTTAAATGATAGAGCTCCATGAGTCCGTGTGATAACTTTGTAATCATATATGAACCTTTTATGTATGTCAATAACTTGGCCACAGATTTCAATGGATTTCTGGCTCCAAGTCCTCCCACAACTCATCTTCTTTTCCACCTCACAGAGGTGATGGCATAAAGCTCAGGAAGGCAACTCAGCCAATGGAAAATATTAAACCTGCAACTTTTATTAAAAGCACAATATTTTACTTCTGAAGAAAATTGCCAAAGATTCAGGAAAAAGAGCAAGTGTGAAATACAAAACTATGAGAATTTTGTTTTATATGTTTCTAATGAAAGAGCAATGATAGTTTAGTATTACAATGTCTTTAACTCCATCAATTCATCGTCTGTTTTCTCTTTTGTTAAAATAAATAAAAAGCAACCTTTCACACACTTGCTACTTCTGACATTGCTCTGTCTTTACAAAAAATCTCTCATTTAATTTGAAGTTATCCTCTTGCGTGGGTAGTTTCATGATTCTCACTTCCAGCAAAGAGAACACCAAGGATTAGCAAATCAAGTTTCTGTTGTCCAAGAACAGAGTTGGAATTTCCACCTGGTGCTTCCTGAGGGCAGCACAGTCTCAGCCTGGACTCCAAGGTATTGCCAAGATACAGAAGAGAAGGTAAAGAGAGGTGGAAAACAGGTCACGTTTGCAATGACCCATAGACGAATTTTTTCCCTGAATCCCACATGTGGCCCAATCACCTCACCTTCCCTGAGGTGGTCCATGTGTTTCTTCGTACGCAAGATATACTCTCTTGGGGAAATAAATAAGTGCCGCTTGCCCTTCACTCTCCAACATGCAGCACAAATGGCCTCAGTAAAGATTCTTAATGGTGATGCTGAATGAGCACAGCTGGGTAATCTGTGAGGCCCTAACCACTGACTTTCACAGTCCCTGTTCCCAGAACCTAAGGAGGGTTTGGGGAATTTGTGGAGGCACCTGGGTTGTTACCATTCCTGGGGCTGCCAATGCACTAAGCGGGTGGAGATCAGGAAAGCTAGAGATTCCATGATGCCCAGGCCATCACCCAGCCAAAAACTGTCCTACATTCCCTACAAGTTTCTTAAGTCCTGTTGGAGATTCTTGTGGGTAAAAGTCCTAACTCAGTTTTAAGCTAGGCATAAAGTAAATGTTGCAAAGTATGTGGCAAAAAAGATTACTATTCTGTTCCAAATTTAACCAAATATGAACATTTCAAAAAACAAAGACACCAAGAGCATACCACTAGTGTTTACTGAGGTGCCACATGCCAGTGAGAGAGAGACAGAGGCCTCTGAGTGGCTCACCAAATGCTCCAGTGTGGCAGCAACCAACCTGTATACTGAAATGCAAGTGCTCTGGACAAAGGACTCTCTTTCTCACACGCCCCTTTTTATTTGTTGTTGTTGTTGTTGTTGTTGTTGTAACAAAACCATTATATGGATTTTTTTAATAATATGTATAGTTGAGAGGTTATCCATGAATTTCACTTCAAGACTAAAAAGTTGGCAAATACACACAAAATGGCCACATGGACACCAGTAATTGGGGAAGCTTAATGAAAGTACTATAGTAAAAAAGGCATTATAAATATTACCTGTCTTTCTCAATTCAGCATGACACAAGTCAAGTTAGGTAGTTCCCACGCCCCAGGAATCCTGACTTAATCTCTGCTTTGTCAGCAGTTTGGACCATGCATATGTGTGTATGCAGGAGGGAAAGGTGTCTGCTGATCAAGGTGCCTTTGTATTCTACATTGGAGTTCTTTCTGAGTTCCAAGCTTAACCTCTAAGTTCACAATAATCTCTGAAACAACATACTAAAACTCATTACAAAGAACTTTGAAACAGGAAGAAATGGCATTAAAATTTTGCAAAGCAGCAATTTTTGAAAAACTTACAAAGAAATAAGAGAAAAAATATGGGGAAATATATTTCATTTTCCTTAAAGAACAAGGTCCATTTCTCATAGAATATATTCTATTTTTTGTATTTTTTTTTTACAGTACTGGGAATCAATGAATGCTTGATGTGCTAGGCAAGTGTTCTACCACTGAGCTACACCCCCAGTCTAAACATGTTTTAAAGATAAACACACACACACATATAGTTTAAACCCAAGAAACAAACATTACATCTAAAAGTATTATAACATTAAATTGTATGTTTAAGCATTTTCTATCAATTTTACTTTTTTTTTTTGGAGTGGGGAGGGTACTGGGTAATTGAACCCAGAGGCACTTTACCAGTGAGCCACATTCCCAGCACATTTATTTTTTATTTTGAATCAGGGTCTTGCTAAATTGTTTAGAGCCTTGCTTAGTTGATGAGACAGGCCTCAAATTTGTGGTCCTCCTGTCTCAGCTTCCCAAGTAACTGGGATTGCAGGTATACATCAACATGCCCAGCTACTTCCTCACTTTATAAACCAACATGTTTCACATCTCTAATCCCTTTATCATTATGACAAACAAGGTTCCATTTTTTATACTAAGCCAAACACACTAAAGGTAACTAGTACTGGTAAGTGCTATACACTTTCCTAATTATTAGGGGTTGGGTGGGAATCCAAACAGTTTCATCTACACAGTTCGCCCACAGTAATAGTTCTTTAAAATCTCATCAATTTCCTTGACAAAAATTAAGACCTTAATAAAGATCCACTGTTTAGGTATCTTGGTTACCACTTGGCTAACCACACATAAGGGTTCAGGAAATTATCATAGTCAAGTGAACAAATATCAAGAATTTCAGACACAGTAGCACTGTTTCTGCCAAGTATACAGTAGCAGCGTTCAATAAATGCTATTCCATTAGCCACAATCACTCCTGTGGAATTATCAGTCTTAACTTCACTAAAAAAGAAAAACATTATTTTTAACAGTATCAATAAGAACCTTGGTTCCCTTTCTAAGGTAATTATACTTACATGGAGTTAACAAACAGTAAATAAAATCATGATAATTTTAAAACATGTTTTTTAAAAACTTATTTTTGTCCAGCAAAATCTTGAACTAGAATTAGTACAAAGAAAAAACTGATTCAAACTTCACTTTCTTTTCCCCTTTTCTCTTCTCTAATAGAAGTGATAGTACCTAATGACTTTGTCTCAAAAGTCAGCAGCAAAAAAGACATTAAATTTCTAAATAAGTACTTATTTTCCATTATGCCTTAAGCTTGTCAGAAAAGAAAAAAAGTCTAAATTTAGGGGTTCTGTGGTTGAAAACAAAAAGCTTGAGAATAAAAATTACAAAATCGTACCTTAGTCAGCTAAGGGAATGGGCATGATTCACCTGAACTTTACTGCAAACATTCTAAAACAAAGTAAATAATTCACCATTTTAGTCTTTTCACCTAAGTAGGTAAGAAGCTATAAAGCAATTTCCTTTTCATGGAATAAAATAAAAAGGGTTTTAAATTCTTTCAGGGGAAGAGTGAGTCCATATAAATTACATGTTGGTTTCTTGGCCATTATGTGTCTTCTCTATTTTCTAAACAACAGAGGTATAAAAATAAGATAATATAAACCACACTGAAAATTAGGCATCCATTAATTTTATTTACAACTGTGGGGAGTATATGTCAAAAGAAATACATAAATATTTAAATAACTTTACAACATTCCAAGATGACAATTAGGCACTTATTTCAGTCAAAAAGAGAAATAATGTCCAAGCTTTTATATTACTCTAAGAAAAGCAGTGTTTGTGTCCAAAAACTTAACAAATGTTAATCAGTGGTGATTCAGAACAATCAACCTTTTATTAAGCATTCATTCTAAGATTGTATGATAAAAAATAAATTCTTACAATGACATATTAAATGGTCTCTCTGAAGTGTAGAGCAATGGCAAAACTTAAGTGTAATTAAGGACTTAAAAAATGCAGATGCTATATACTTGAGCCACCTGGTGGTTTATTTCCCTCACTGCACTGATAAACACCTTATGCTATGCATCCAACCTTGTATTGGATTCTACATGCTTTGCTTTCAGGGCCAAGACCAAAGGGAATTTACATTTACCAAAATATAGTTAAGAGTATGGCATGACTCACTCAGGAGCACTTTAAAAAGTACACTGTTTTTAAGTATGGAAGGCACTTCTCAAAATCTACCAGAGCTGGTCTTCAGAGTTGCTTTTTATGTTTTTCTCAACAGTATTTGACACCTACACAAAACAGTGAATCCAAAATAAATACAAAGGAACAGCAGATCAAACCTTGGGCTTGCCCATGGTTTACTTACCTCTTGCCCCAGTTCTGGGCAGTTCAGGACACAGCAAATTTAACTTCTAAAAGATGTTGCCTTAACTGTCAAAACGACGGCAGTAATAGGTAGAGACATGAGTTTGAAAACAGGCACACTTTGTCACTAAGAGGAAGGGTGCAGAACAACAACCTTTTTGACTCTCTGATATAAAATTATGCCCCCCAGGTCAGTATGGGGGCATACACATTGTAGTCTCAACTACTTGGGAGGCTAAGACAGAAGAACTGCTTAAGCCCAGGAGTGTAAACCAGCCTGGACAACAGAGATAAATAAATAAATAAATCTTAAATAAATAAATAAATAACAAACACGTAAATAAATATTATTCTCCCCAAAAGAATTCCCAAAAGGAATAAAGAAGTCCTGGGGTGATCAAAGTTCATGAAAATTCTATTTTCAAACTTACTAACCTAATAGCTAGGGTGCATTAGACAAGAGCCATAACAATTCTAATGATAATGGTAATGATGATTATATAAAACTTGATTCTAAATGCATACTTGCAAAAAAGCCAGGAACAAGTTAAGCCTTTTAACTACTTAATGGATTGGGGAGGTGAACCTTGAAGTCCAGCAGCAGTCCACGCCCTCTCCAAAAGAGGAAACTTCCTCTCAAGTTTCTATATGTAATCTCTTCCATGAAGAACCAATAAGCGCTGCATTAAAGAAATGCAATTAGCAAACTCACACATCCATTGTAATGACTGCTCCCATCACTGGATGTACTGGGAGGTATACCAAGCATGGATGCCAGAGGCTCCTCTCCACCCTCATGTGAAAGCACTCCATGTTACTGACTCATCCCAGAGATTCGAGGCCACACAGCTCACCAAGTGGAAACATTGAGCGGAAAGGACGCTTCAAAGGATGTCTCTATTCATCTTCTGGCCCAGGTTCTTGGTGGAGGGTAGATGCTATTAAAAGACTAGTTTCCTGGGGAAGGTAGATAGTTTTAGGGAAAGACCATTTGGCTGAAGGAGGAAGCTTTGTTGCCAGCTGTTCCTGCAGCTCCGCTCCCTGTGTGGTCTCAAGTAAGCTGCTAAACCTGACCACGTCAAGGGCCAGGTCTATAAAAATGATGACATTTCCCGTAAAAGGGCCTGCCTGGCTCTATGCTGTTTGCCTTCACAGGGGAGCACTGTGGCTAGAGAAGCACTGGCTTTGGAGATTTGCCATGAACAAATCAAAAAGTAAGACATGGTCTTGACATTTTTCCCAATGCAATTTGGTCCCATTTCCTTAAAACACTCCAACAAGATAGCATGGCTTTAGCTTGTCACACTTCCTAATTCCAGGGGATCTATGACACAGCTAACATTGTGAGACAAAAATAGTAGAGTTGTCACAAAGTCCTTAGCACAGTATAGGTGGCAAAGGATGACTCCCCTCATACAGTCCATCCTTCTCTCAAAGGGCCACTGTGCAAGCCATTGGCAAATCCTACCATCAGTCTCATTTCTTCAAGAAGTTGTGATTAACCTGACTATCAGCAAAAGTTAACACACATCAGAGTAGAAAGGTCTGAGTTTAAATTGCAGCTGTGTCATTTACCATCAGGTAGATGCTGTGCAAAGTAACCTTTCTGATCATTTGTGTCATGAAATAATGCACATCGCTCTAAAGTCTCACTGTGAACAAATGATAGGAAGGTGTGTGGAATTCACTAAAATAAGCAGCCACTGGAGGCAGATGCCAACACCAGGGCTGGCCAATAACAGAAGTAACAGAAATGCAGAACTTGCAACAGGAGCTAAGTGGTTAATTTCCTGCCCATGAGGAGAGATCTTGATATGTATATACTTATGTACCATCAGGTAGGCATATACAAATATATGTAATCCTGAAGAAAAGGCTGACTTGTTAACTGCTGTATCATGTACCATCACTGTCTAATAACAGGAAAAAAATACCTGTTAGAAAATGAAACAGACTCAAAATATTGAGAGGCTTGAGGACCTTGCCATAAACTAACATACTTTATGTCCTCTCCAATGACACCACTTTCATTCTACTATTTTTCTTTTCTAAAACATGAAAGCGTGCTAGGATTCTCCATTCACATTCCAGACCTCACTGGACTAGAAACAAAAAACAAGAAAACTAAGTAATAAAGGAAAGCAAACTGCAGATAAGGACTAATAAGGAAACTTGCATTTTACTACTATGAAGTACTTCACAGAATCAGAAAACTGTGATTATGTGAAGCTGGAAAATATAAGAACTGCTATAACTTCTACATCACATGAGACTCCTTAAGTTCAAGAAAAACTAAGCATTTTGAAGTTTATGGTATCTGGAATAGAAAGGGTCGAGATCATGGATTCTAAGGCAGTGTAATTACACTAGCTCATATATGAAGTGTCTCTGGCCCATCTCTTTTAAGATCACTCTTGGTTAGGATGGGAAGGGCAGGAAAGGGACAATTTACAAAGTCAGTAATTCAGGCTTGAAAATGGCTTTGCTTTTGCCACTGCTACCCTACAGAGAGAATACAGTATCCTTATTCATAAAGTTGAATCTCTAACTTCTAACCATATACTCATTTCCCTACCCTATAATACTTGAAAATGCAATTTCCTACTTCATAAAAATGATGTTATAACCCAACATTGTTCATTTCTTATAGGTCACATTGGTAAAAATATTTAGGCTAATTCACTCTGTTTTTGACTTTCACATCCACAACACATGCTGTTGTTTATTCAATAACTGAGATTTTCCTAAAACCATTTAATGAAAGATTCTAGTTTTATGAATGGCAATAAAAATTAAGTATTACTAAAATCTGTTAGACCTTAACAGGAACCCAAAATAAATTTACTCTCTGACACAACAACTCCCAGGCAGCCAAGATCTTTACAAAATGTAATTCAGATGTCTCTCCATTAGCTTCTCATTTCAACTGACATAAAAAAGTGAACTTGATACTGCAGTCTACAAACTCCATGATCATTCCCCTGCTTATTTTCTGCAACTCAAATGGCTCCACTCTCTTTCTACCCTCCCCACTCACTGGCCCTCCCCTGTGTATATGCAGCCATTTCAGCCCTCTTGTCCTAGAATGCAGCCTGCTTACCACCTTTTCCACTGACTCAACACTTCCTCCATACTGCTGGCTCTTTCTCTCCACTTCAGCTCCTATGATACCTCCTCAAAAAGCCTTCTTATCAGCAATTAAATGCAATATCCTGGCTCCAAACCAATTCAATTTCTATTCTCAAAATATTTTCATGATATTTGTCATGAAATATCAATATCTAGACGCCATTAGACAGTCAGAGGAAGAAAATGACATGACCTGGCTTAACACTTAAAAGGTCACTCTGGTCATTCCATTGAAGAGGTGAGAGTAGGGGCAAGAAGGCCAGTTAGGAATCCCTGCAGTAGAAGGATGGGTCTTACTATGCACCAAGGGCAAGGAGCACCTAGCACTGATTTTAATCACTAGAAGGCTTTGTTTTTTTCTTTTGAGTTAGTAAGCTACTTCCCAAATAACTAATATATTCAGGGATATAACATCTAACTAGATTAGGCAATCTGTGTCCTTTTACAACAAATATTCTTAGATATACAACGTAAACACTTAAGAAACTGAGTGTAATTAATATCAAAGTAGACTTTCAAAATAAAGAATATGACCAGGCATAAAAAGAAACATTTCAAATTGTTAAGTGAGTGAATTCATCAAAAGATTCAACAACCTTTCTTACAGGGGAATTGCACATATGACAGATCTTCAAATCTGTCAAGCAAAAAACAATGCATGGTCTTGGTCGCACCCAGGTTCTCCTCAGTGGTGGCCCTCAGTCCTGGCCAGCGGAGCTGAAGGTCATCCTGGGTAGGTTTATCTCTGCACTCCCAAGGAGGAGGCAGCTTGCACAGCTGGCTTGGATGAGGCTCCTTCCTTTTAGGCAAGCGCAAAGGGGCTGACTTGAAGCCCAGAGGACTGGTCTTAGGTCAGGGAATGGCCCCTCAGGGGCGACCTTCTTTTATGCATGTTCTGAGATGGATGCAGCTCTCCTAGTAATCTACAATCTACTACGAATCGGATTGCTATTCAATCCACAGAAAACTGGCTTGTTGGCCTCATCGGTGGCGCGTGTACAATAAATTCTTCCTCATAGTATCTTGGCTGGAACTACTCTGCCAGTAAAGTTTAAAATTTTATATGGGAATAAAGGGTAGTATTTACGAGGAAATGAAAATTAATAAATCATCCCTGGTTTTTCAAAGAGAGACCATAGTAAACTTACCTATGTGAAGACTGCACACCGCTCCCCCCACCCCACCCCACCCCCCACCCCCGCTTCAGCACCAGCAGTTCTCTGTTCTGTTATCGATATGACTCACAGGGGCTTCTTAAGTGACAAATGAAATGAGCCCAGGGCATGGAAAATATGATTTCTATATTAGTTTGGGATTGGTTATGACCTCCAGCATTTTCACTGGAAGGAATTTCATTTTGAAAAAAAAGGGCCTTCTATAACTTGTCAGAAAAGGCTCCATGAGAGCAGGTCAAGGTGGCCATGCATGTCTTAAAGAATGGTTGTGGTGGGGTTGGACTACTGTCAATGGGCGCAGGGAGGTCGCCAACTTCACTGCATAAGCCACTGCACCAGTCACACTAGTGACTCCACTGGGAGCTCTCAGTGTCCTCATAAGTGTCATTCTTTCTTCATACTTTCTAAGTAAAAGTCTTAATCTTCATGGGAAAATTGGATGTTTGCTAAGCATTCTAGGACCTATAGTGATGGGCATCTATGCTCCAAAGGAAGAGGAGATAGAGACCTTAAATGAAATGTCACGTTAGTCATATGATCCAGGTTTTATGGTATTTGCAATACTTGTGGTCTTTGTGTCCTTGATATTAATCTGTGTGGTGGGACCTCACCACAGATAGACAAATATCCTTGTGTACATAACAATCTGCTCTGTGACTGGAGCATTTTCAGTCTCCTGAATAAAGGGCCTGGGCAACACCATCAAAGAACTGTTGGTTAGAAAGCCTGTGCTATGGCATTCCCTGGCCTGGATTCTGCTGCTGAGCCTCATCCTCTGTGTGAGCATACAGATCAATACCTAAAGGGGCCCTGGACATATTCAACACTTCCATCATGATGACACTATACATTTTCTTTACAACCTCAGTTTTCATTTGTTCAGTTATTCTTTTTAAGGAGTGGTGAGATATGCCTACTGATGATATCACTGGAACTCTGAGCAACTTCTTCACAATCATTGTAGGGATATTTTGTTGCATGCCTTTAAAGACGTCAGCTTTAGTCTAGCAAGTCTGCCCACGTCTTTTGAAAAGATGAAAAAGCAATGAATGGCAATCTCCCTACTATGTACAAAGTTTTTAATAATAATGAAGAAAGCTTATCCTGTGGAATTGAACAACACACTGGTGAGAGTATCTCCCAGAGAAATGGATATCTGAAGGCTTTTTAAGGAAGATGTAATTTAAAGGTTAAGCCGTAATTGTTACAAAGTGATTTTGCATATCAGAATCTGTCTGAAAAAGCATTGCCCTCAATGTTCTCTAAAGACAATCTTTATTAAGTTTTCACTAATGTGGATCAAGAAGTTACTTTTCTTATATTTAAACAATGGTAGCTCACTAAATAGCCACAGTATGTAGCCGATTTCTATTAAAATTGTATTATTATAGAGGTATTTTACATTTTTGGCTCTTTCTTCAAAATCTGAATGCGCTAATGGCACATTTTAAGTCTATAAAATGCTTTTTCACTGGTGATGAAAGACTGAAATGTACATTTGTCATTCCCACTCCATCAACCCTGATTAAATAAGTCATTTTGATCTAAACAAGATCAAAACTATCCCAATACGTTATCCTGTGATTTTACCTTACCTATAAAAAACAAATGATGTATGGATTCAAGGAAGAGATATATGTACCCACAAGGGAGGTACAATTCCTCAGTGCCTCCTAGAGGCACCCTTGAGTTTGCCAGTCAGTACAGCCTACATTCAACAAGAACTCAAACTTAGAGGGACCCAGAGCCAAAGGCTCTATTATATTCCAAGCTGGGGAGATGCCCATTCAGGTCTTGAGTCTATTGTCATACAGAAACTCCATCAGACTCCACAGTTCTGTAATCCTGCATTCTATGCCTTAGGCTTGTCCTCAGGCCAGCAGCAGACCTGGCCAAGGCCCACCACAGCATATTGAATTAAAGTTGGGCAAATTCTTAAATGAGCAAACATAATAGCAACCACCTGAAATCCTAAAAATTAAATTTATATGATGTTATCATTTTATGGATCTAAATTTATTGAATATGGTAAGTTCATATGGTTTAGCCTAATATATGTCATAAAGAACAAAACTTAAATCATTTGTTAGTGGTAATTTCATTTTTTAAAATTTTTAATAGGATTTTTTTAGAGTAGTTTTAGGTTCACAGCAAAATTGAGCAGGAAGTAGAGATTTCCTATATTGCCCCATCCCTACACATAAACTTGCCTACGCCATTTTCAACAGAAATTCTAACAAGTAAACAAGTACTCACACTATTCTGCTTAACATTTGATGTGACAATTTAGTGATTATGATCTCATATAAGTATTCCTCAGGAAATGTCCACAGCTTTATCTACATCACCCCATGCATGAGAACCAAGCTGTTTCCATGTGTCCTTTAACTGCTCAACTCACTGTGTTCAACATGGGAATACAATACTAATATAAGACTAGAACAACACAGAAGATAGTTAAGTATTTTAAGAATGGAAGATGAAATTTTTTTTAAAACCTATTAACTAAGCTTTATGGAAAGTAGTGATTTGTACTCAGTATCTAAAATGGGGTACTTTTCAATGCTATCTCAGTCTGTCATAATTATTGTTGTAAATAGATATAGCAACCTCATAATAAATAATTACATTATAAAGAAAGTTGCCCTCTGTTGGCCAGCTCTGGGCAACTAAAATATGAATTTAGCACTGCCATGTAATACTACTGCCAAGTTCTCAGTCACTCTCTCTATAGATAACCAATTTCCTCTGACATCACTGTGCTCTAATGTTTGGTTACAACTTAAATGTCTGCACACAACTATCAATTCTCTTTATTCACCCTAGTCTGGGAGGAGGGGAATGGAGTAAACTGATGGAAACCAGGTGAGCCAGGAAAAGTCATGGCAGCTACAGACTTAAGAGTCTACACTTGTGTCCTACATCCTGACACAGGAAAGGAGGTCCAAGAGGAGCTACTGAATCTAATATAGCACCGAGTTTACTGTGTTTACCTGGACAGAGTACACTGCATCTGCTCTGAAATCCCTCCTACTCTAATAAAGATTATCTGTGCCCTTGTTTCCAGAACATAGTAGACAGAGAAGGCTGGAGCAGAGGCAGAAAACAAGTGAGGTCTCCAAATGATGAACGTGGTGGGGCAAAGCAATTCTGGTCTCTTATATTTGACAGGGTCTGCAGAAAGTCACCTTGAGTCAAGTCATGAAGGCGCCTAGATGGGCACTGTGCACCCCCTTTTACCATCAGTATTCTGTTCTATTTTCATTTGAAAGGTTTCTAAGAATATTTCTTGGTGTGTCTTGAATGCTTCATACTTGTTAACTTTATAGGAATGTGTGTTCATAGGAAGCCTGTTAATCAAATTGCCAACATAAATTACTTTTCCTCATTTTTGAAGGCTTGTCCAATTATAAAAGGCTGATGCTTAGGTACTGGAGTTATTTTAGGCCACTGGGGGGCTAGAGGAAGTTACCATTTATTGATTCAATGTAGTTTTTACTGTCACTTTGAAGACATTTATTCAATTTTGAAATGAAAAATGATGGTAAAATTGGAAAAGAATATGTAAAAAAAGAAAGTCATGAAAAACAATTCCCCAATTTAAAATAATACTGCCTTCCCTGTCAGGTTCTGCTGCCAGCTGTTATTTAAACTTGTGCCTAGTACAAGTCGGCAGCTGAGAGTTCTGTATTAGCAGGAAACCAGGGCATTTATGATTGAGTTCCTGTTATTGACTTATTCTTAGACAAAATGCAAGTTTCTTTAGACATAGTACCGTAGGCCCACTTGTGAACGTCCAGTGTGAATACTGTTGTGACATTTAGGCCACAATTTTTGGTTTTATGTGTCAAGACTTTTTAAAATGACTTTTAAAAGAATGTTTTCTGTAATGATTGGAGAAAGTGGTTAACTTTAAAATGAACTGTTTTCAAAATAGCTTCTAACATGTATATCACATAACTATAAGTGGTTTAGGTTGGTCCCAACAGCCTTGTCAGTTTTCCTGGTAGAAGGGTGTATTTCAAGAGAAAATCATGTGCTAATGTAGATGGTTAAGAGCGGGTAGGGAAAACACCTCACAATATCACAGGAACAAAAAATTCACATGATTACATACCTTCGTAAAAAGGTAAATGGTTTGGTAAGAATACAAATTATCACTAAGTAAATTATTGGGGATCAACACATATTTGAATTTAACCTTTTTCTTAAAGGCAGGGAAAGGGAAAGGTACCCCTTGAGGCTATTCTGAGCAACTTGACTTTCAAACCATCCTTAATTTAAGTGACTTACATTCCTGGTTTATGCTTATTTGTGATGCTAAGGATCAAACCCAGTGACTCCCATACTAAGCAAGCTCTCTACAACTGAGCTAAGTTCCCAGCCCCAGTAACTTAAGGAAATTTGTTTGAGGCAGATACAAAACTAGTAATCTAGGTAGTCTTTGTTTAGACAGGCTCGTTCTTCAGAGCATTTTCTCTAAGCACTAAGATACTTCATGTATTAAAGTTCCTATCACCAGAGCTGTGGGAACACCCCCACAATCTCCATTGTGGAGATTGTTTCCTGGCCAACTTTATGTTGGCCTTTCTGCAGGTAGAGGTACTATCCATATCAAGAAGTACCCTTGCTCTCCTCTGTGGATCCTATCCTTCCCCCAAATCTTGGTCGCTACTCTCTCATTCCTCTGCTACTGTAATGCAACAATAAATAGAACTACTTACAACTGCTACTTCCTAATATATTCCTATGTTTATTTTTTTCCTTTTAGCTGTAATGGAATTGAAACCAGGACCTCACACATACTAGGCAAGTGCTCTACTTCTGAGCTCCTCCCCAGTCCTTATTCCTTATGTTTAAAGGACATCTTTTATTCATTCAAACAAATCTCCATCATGTTGCTTATATGCTTAGTGTGTTTTAGGTATTTAGGTCCAGGAATAGACAAGTTCTTGCATTTATACAGCTTACTTTCTGGAGCTGTGCTACCTAATACAGAAGCCACTAGAGGTTGTCTACCTGTGGCTACTTAAGTAAAATTAAGTCAAATTAAAAATTTGGTTATTCCATCAACTAGTTACATTTCAAGTGTCAATAACTACATGTGGTTGACAGCTGCTATTTTAGGTGGCATAGAACAGAACACTCTCATCATCACACAAGCTTCACTGAAGAGCACTACCCTAGTGGGACAGGTCACCTTTCCACTGCTGGTTTATGAATCAAGTGAGAAAACCAGGATCACCATATAATCTATGGTCCTATTGCCAAAAGGCAATACTAGCTGGCTCTACAACTTGACTGTAGCATTCTTTCTAGCCTGCTTGTTGTCGGAGGGCCAGCTGTATAAAAAGTCACTATAAAGTTACTACAGAAGCTAAAGTTATGCTATTTGCTTCTATAACAAAAAATTAATCAACGAATTTGTGACAAAGAACTCTTATTTAATACTCAAAAAAATTTTACTTTCTATTTTTTTTTCTTGGGTGCTAAGAATGAATCTAGGGCCCTTACTAATGTTAATAAGCACTTGACTACTAAGCTATACCCCAGTTCCTTAAAATATTTTGAGTAAAGTTTTACAAAGGAAATTGTAATGACTCACATTTATTAAGCATTACTATAATACTTAATATACTCTATTATTATATTAATTCTCCCAGCAAATTCCCAAAAGGAATGTAATGTCAACATTTTACAAATGAAGAAGATACAGTGTAACCTCGGCTACAGTCACTCAGATAATAGTGGCACAGTTGAAGCAATCAATTCATAGTGTGTGATGGGTAATTTTAAATGTTATCATTATTCTTCCTCTGCTTAAGCCACCATTAGTTGCATCTGAAACTGCCCTCAATGAAAAGTTCACCTCATCAAGGACAATCTGTAGCAAATTCCATCTTATTCTGTCTTGAAAATGTATCCCAAATCTGACCTCTTCTTGCCATGTCCTCTAATCCTTATTAAATTATTCTAATAGCATCCTATCTGCGCTCCCCTTCCTCCACTATTGTCCTCAATTAGTCCGTCACCCATACAGCAGTCACAGGGTTTGTTAAAATCACAAAGAGATCACAATTCTCTTCTAGTTAATATCTTCCATTTGTTCCAATTCCAACTAAAGTAATACCCAAGTTAACTTACCAAGTTCCCATAGGTCCCAGATGACATGGTCTTAGCACAGAAAACCTAACCAAGCAATTTCTATGCTAGTGCCTCTACACCTACTATCTGTCCCCCCTGGAGAGCTACATGGCTGACTTCTTTTCGTTGTTCAGTGTAAGCCTTCAGATGTTGGTCTGTTTGCTTATTTGTTTGTTTGTTTCATGGACTTTCATGTGTGAGAGAGGTTTTTGATAATACCAATTTCTTTAGGAGATTTACAACTGTGTTCTTTTCATCATGAATCAGTTTGAGCAGGCTTTATCAAGTAGTAAGTCCATTTTTTCATTACAATAGTTGGCAGTAGTACAGAGAACATAAAAAGCACAGATATCCAAATCTGAAATCAGTTTCCCATACAAGCAAAGAATTGCTTCCTTTGATATTGGATGGCTCTGGGTTCTCGCTCTAAGTGGCTGCAGTGATGACAAACTTTCACAGTACCTCTGGGAGGCACTAGGAGGCATTGAGGAGCTATTCCTACTCCCTGGAAGGTAGACTTCTCTTCTAGGTGAATTTATGCTTTTTTTTTTTTTTTTTTTTTTTTAACTGGGCAGGTTACAGGGCAATTGAACTTGGAGGCACTCAACCACTGACCACGTATGCAACACTTTTTTGTATTTTTTATTTAGAGACAGGGTCTCACTGAGTTGCTTAGTGCCTACCGTTTATGAGGTTGACTTTGAACTTGTGATCCTCCTGTCGCAGCCTCCCAAGTCTCTGGGATTACAAGCATGTACCACCATGCCTGGCATTCATGCATTTTTCTGATGTACTCATTTGTCTGTTCAGCGGAAATAATGTAAATAGAGTGGTCATTTTCAATAACTTCGATCTCAACCTGCTCATCATCAAGCTGGTCAACCTCATATACATACACTATTTTGTTTGGAAAGATGTAGAAGGTCAAATACAGCAGTTCAATGTATGGCACGCGTGTGTGTGTGTGTGTGTGTGTGTGTGTGTGTTACTGGGGATGGAACCAAGGGTCTCACACATACTAGGCAAGCACTCTACACTGAGTTCCAGCCCCAGTGCCATAGCAGTGGTTCTTAAACCTTGGCCTGCAACAAAGTCATCATTAAAACAGATTGTGGGGCTCTACCTGACCCCCATCCTCCCAGAATTCTGATTCAGGAGATCTGGGAAAATGCTCCAAGATTCCCAAAAAGTTTCCATGCTGATGCCAGTGCTGCTGATCTTGGAAGTACACTTGGAGAACCACTGCTTTAAAGTATTTCCAAGTATACTTATTTAGGAACAATACAGGTGGTGCTCCTTAATCTGAGAATGTTCTTACCTGCAATCTGGAATGATTCCGCTAGGCCACCAGGGCCATACAAGGATAGGTACATTTAAAAGTCACCCTTGCAAAGCTCTGCTTAGTGCTGGCACCCACAGTCATACCCAGGGTTGGAGATGGCCATGAAAACACAGGCATACTCCCTCAGGTACTGCTGAACATAAGTTAGAAACCAACACCCATCACCTAAGCAGCCTGCAGTGTCCCTGTTCAGAACGACTGTAACTGATAAAGGGTTGGAAAAGTGTCATCTTTTAACTAAGCATGAACTAGCCCCATAGCAATGCTATTTGTAAGGAAGAGAAGAATGGTATACAGCTACTGGCTGGTCAATGGCACAATGAGAACAAAATACTAAATTTATGATGATAGGGTTTAGAGTTGTAATCTAACTTACAAAAACTTTGTATCAGATTTGAATTGTACAATGGCTTATCTGCATTGTCCTGAAACCATTTTGTTTCTACTACCTAGTAGATGTCAGTAAGTATTTGTTCAAAGAATATTTGTATTTGTTTGAATACTATCCCAAGGAGCAATTATATATCATCATTATATAAAAACAAAAGCAGGCCTCACATAGCTTCCTCCTTGACTCCTGAGGATGACAGTGCTGCCATTTGAAGGTACTCCTGGTAAGCTCCTAAGGTGAAACACTGTCACAAACAACTCATCTTAAGTATGAAGAGGGGATTACATAAATAAATTCCTCTGGGTAGGAAAAATGGGGACTATTTCTCTAACATAGGATCTCCAGGACCAGGAAGTTAAGCTTGTATTGTGCTTGCGCTAACTTTAGTAGCTTTTTCCAGGCATGTGGAAGACCTGGAAGAGAGGGAAGGTGGAAAGGGAAGACAGGTATTTCCTTTCCCAATCAAAAAGGTTTCATCCACCATTCTGGAAACCTGTTCTGTCTCTAGTATGTGGTCAGTGCCAGTGTATTTATCTCATTTAATAGCCTGAGTTTTCGAGATGACACACTATCACTAAGAAAGATAGCATCTTTCAGTCACAAGCGAACTGTAGTGTTACATGTAAGATGTCCACCAATTCTTCCACAACCTTACTGGGCCACAAAAGAGGTGGTACCAATGGCAGCCACAGATCTTAGATGCTTAGAGGGAATTGTCTTTATGATTAATCAAACATTCTTCCACAGATTTATGGTAGTCAGACTGTGGAAGAGCTCATAGCAGCTGAAATACCCAATGGGAAATAAAAGTTCTTAGAACACAGCATGCCTGAGATGTGATAATTTGAAAAGTTGCAATTTTAGAAAGATCATTCTTTTTACTATTCTCTTCAAGTAAACCTGCATATGTTAACTATTATCCCTGAATTCTAAAGCCTATGCAGTGAACTACATTAAGAAAACTATGAACATCTCTCTGAAATCTCACTGTTACCATACTTAATTAAGGAAATGTAAAGTTGTATTGGGTAAAGGTGCTCTAATGATCTCAATAATACAGGTAATAACCATGTAACTGGCTGCTGGCACCAGAAACTGACCTGAGCTGGTCACAGGGATGAGAATAGGGATCTTACTAACTAAACAACATTTCAAACTCAGTTCAGAAATCTTCCAAGCTTCAAGGTCACCTTTTGGACTTTCACCTCCCTAACTGGTTATCATAGCAGGTCCCACCACCTAAGGTGCTCATCAGACATTACAAAACAAAACAGAAATCAAAAAATATGTTAAAATAAGTTCACAACTCAATTCAGACTTCCTATAAGATGCTCTTGAGTTTACTTCTAACTTTCTATTGTAAAAAACAAATGTCCTTTAGTTTAAATGATGGCCATATTTAAAGCTATATATAACAGGAAGGTTTTTAGATTTGTTTTTATTTTAAATATCCTTTGGTGACAAAATATGAACATTGGTAGCTTCACAGTGAATAGGAATTAATATATATCAGGGGTAGATGCTGCTGGTTAAGGAAATCAAAGATGTGTAGAATAAGAGGGTCCCTTCCAGATCTGATGCCTTTTGTTCCCTGAACTGGCTGATTTGCTCATCTTCCCCCACTAGGGGCAGTCATCCTGCACAGCAGACAGCTGAATGTTACCCAAGACCACAGATAACACTTGCAATTACTCTTTCTCTTACAGTTCCCTAATTTGCATTTTAAACTTCAGAGAAGACCAATTCAACAGTGGTATCTGTCCAACATATTTTTTTAAACAGGGCCTGTGTCTAAAGATGCCCAAATAAACCATGTTATCCTTTTTGGTGAAACCTCCTCTCCCCTAAAAAACAGAAATTTTTTTAAACTCCCAAGAGAAATGAAAAGGAAAAAAAAAATTATTTCATGTTATTATTCCTAAAATAATCTATGCTGTAAGATCAGAAAGCAGACATCAGAGAAAATAAGTCCAGAAAATTACTGCATAATTCTAAATTACCAGGAAATATTTATTCCCATTTGAAAACAAGACTAGAAGTTTACAACTTCTATTTTAGGTAAGCCAAAGTAAGAACTGTAAGTAAGTGCTCCTGTAAGACAAAATACAGTTGCATTCCAAAAATATAATTTTCCTATCACTTTTCCCAGGATAGTCACCTAAAATTTAACTAAACTTTCAACAATGGTAATAATTTAATCCATCCCTTTTGAATTACAGTTCATTCGATTAAGTAAATACAGTAGAGTTGAATAGGGAGGTTTAATGTTAGAGTGCCTACTTATTTTTTCATTAAGAACTTGTATAATATTTCCCTGTAATTCAACAGATTAAAAAGCTGACTAGATGTGATATTTTGTGATGTGACAAAAATTCTACTATTCTACAGGCAGTGACTTTTTAAAACATAGAATTCAATCATAAAATAGCAGTACCTCAACTAATTCCTTAAGAGGCTCTTGTGTTAAGTTATTTTTTATTTGGGAAAGTTGGAGTTCAAGGTCTTCCTCCAGGAATTAAGTAGGCAAGCATATGAACATGATGACAGTTTAACACTCTCCTAGACTCAAGACAACACACTGCTCCAGTAGTAAGCATTCACAAGACAACCATCTCAAAAAAAAAAATGTTGCCTAATAAGTAACAGAAATTTGAGAACATTATACATTGCTGGTGGGACTGCAAACTGGTGCAACCACTCTGGAAAGCAGACTTGGAATGGAAGTACCATTTGATTCAATTATCCCACTCCTGGGTTTATACCCAAAGGACTTAAACTCAGCACACTACAGTGATGCAGTCACATCAATGTTTATAGCAGCTTAATTCACAATAGCTAAACTATGGAATCAGGCGAGGTGCCCTTCAACAGATGAATGGATAAAGAAAATGTGGTATATTTACACAATGGAATATTACTCAGTCAAAATGAAATTATGGCATTGCTGGTAAATGGATGGACCTGGAGACAATCATGCTAAGTAAAATAAGTCAGTCCCAAAGATCCAAAGGCCAAATGTTTTCTCTGATATGCAGATGCTAAATCACAATAAGGTGGGGGGTATTTAGAGAAGATTAGAAGTACTTTGGATTAGACAAAGGTAAATGAACGGAAGGGAGTGGTAATGGGAATAGGAAAGACAGTAGAATGAATCAGATATTACTTTCCTATGTACACATATGAATACAGTGTCAATGTAATTCCACATCATGTACAAACAGAAGAACGGAAAGTCATACTCCTTATATGTATAATATGTCAAAATATATTCTACTGTCATGTATAACTAAATAAGAACAAATTATTATTCAGCCATAAAGAATAAACTTATGACAATTTGCAGGTAAATGGATGGAGTTGGAGATTATCATGCTAAGTGAAATAAGCCAATCCCAAAAAACCAAAGGCCAAATGATTTTTCTGATAAGTGGATAATGATACATAATGGGCAGGGGACAGGAGGGAAGAATGGAGGAAGGATGGATTGTGTAGAGGGAAATAAGGGGTGTGTGGGGAGGAAAGAAAATAGAATGAGACAAACATCACTACCCTATACATATGTATGATTACACAAATGGTGTGACTCTACTTTGTGTACAACCAGAAAAATGAAAGTAGTACCCCATTTGTACACAATGTATCAAAATAATAATAATAATAAAGAAAAAATTAAAAATTATAATAAAAAATTTGAAAACATTATAACTTTGCATAATGAGTTACATACAGTATACTCATTGCACACTAAAATCTTACACTTAAACAACATGTATTCTTTGAAAATTGAATAGCCCCAATTTGGCAAAGAAATAAAAACCATAAAATTACTATGAATAATATAATTGCTGGGAGTTGGAACATGGCACAGTGGCCCTGTGTAACAAGGCCATGGGCTCAATCCCCAGCACATACAGAAACAAAAAAAAAAGATGAAAAATGTAATTCCTAGAAAAAATAATGCTTGATAGTCTTTGTATCAGAAAGGGCCTGGGCACTCCTTTTCTTTCAGTTAACATCTTTCTTAGTTCTACCAAAATTATATTAACTTTGCGGGGGTTGGGGGAGCAAATGCTAGGGATAAAACTCAGGGCCTGGAAGCCAGGTAACAAGAACCTCAGGAACACAAAAATCAAAACTACCCCCTAGATAAATATTTTCATCACAATGTAGTTTAAATACACAGTAAAAGGCACTAACTGTAAACAATGTGATGAACTTTGACAAATGTATATATTTCATGAGCCAAAATCTGTTATGAGATAAAATTTTGCCAATTCCAAAAACTTCTTACAAGTCCCTTTGTAGGTAATTCCCTCCCACCATTGTCTCATTTAAATAGATTTTATTTAAGCAGATTTCACTTATCTTGGAGCACAAATATTCAGTGTTAACTATTGCTTACCTTGGTGACTCTTCTATTTGCACTTGAAAGGAATGTTCTTTTGTTTTAGCTTTCTGTAAGTGTCAATCAAGATAAAGTGGAAGATAATGCCATTTAGACTGGTATGCTTTTGTGTTCTAGTTGTTTTGTCAACCACCAAAACAGGTATGTTAAAGTACCTTTGTGGAATTGTTTATCTATTGCTTTCACGTATTTCTGTTTACACATTTTTTACTATGTTATTAAGCACAAACACCTTTTAAATTGTAATTTCTTCCTAAAAATAAAGGGAAAAAACTACCCACTCCTGTACATTTTTTATTTCCAATATTGTAGAAGTCAATAAAAGGAACATGCATTCTCACTGCCAATCTCTGTTCACAGTAATAGATCATAAAAGTGTAATCCACAGCAAGAGTTCACCATGCCGGGGCGGCGGGCGGTGGGAGGGATATCACTCAGGAAAGGCCTATGAGACTGTCTTGACTCCAGAGCGCCTCAAAATATGATGCAAGGGGGACCCCCTTGATTTACGGTAGTCAGTGAAGAAAAGTGAAAACACTCTGTGGCTCTAAATTATAATTATAGCTGCTCATTAATCTGTCATTTACTAATGGTGGAACCTTAGTTCTGTTAAGCTCTTTGGGTTTCAATTTTCTTCATTAATAAAATGAAAATAACAATACAGACCCAAAGGTTTTGACAAAGCAGTAGTGGGCATTAAACAAGATATTCAATGTGAACTCCTTTCGAAAAAGGAGAGCAAATAAAATATACATTGATTTTTGTCATAAAGGTATGCAAAACAGCTGTACTATAGGCTGGGAGAGGGGAAGGGGCACTTGCAGAGGAAAAAACCAAAACTACAATGGACCTAGGACAGATTGCTGGGTTGTCCTTCTGTGTGGCATCATCTAGAAAGAGTACCATTTTAAAACTAGCCTTGCCAGGAGCATACTGGTCACAGAGTATTCAAGAACACAGTAGGATTAAATGAAAGCACAAGGGGATCATTACTGAGAATCAGAATGAGGGAGACTAGAACTCAAGCTTACAGAGGGACAAAGCCTGAACTACCATATTCACAGAGGTTTTGGTCAAATAAAAAGGTAGCAACATGCTGGGAGGCAACCACCAAAATTAGTACTTAAGCAGAAACATAATACAGGATAGTGCTAATATTTTATTTAAAGATTTTCAAAATCAAAGTAAGTCTGCCTTAGGATTCTGGAAAAAGAGCTGATTCAAGATTTAGAGCAGGAAAAATGCATGGATCATCTTGTCCTACCAGAAAGCAATGAAGAAAAGACTAGCAAGGCTGCACAAGAGGACATAGAGGCTAGCTGGGAAGGATCCTCTGCTACAGATTGTGACATATGGAGCATCAAGAATCAATGGATGGGCTGGAGAGATAGCTCAGTTGGTAGAGTGCTTGCCTTGCAAGTACAAGGCCCTGGGTTCAATCCCCAGCACCGCAAAAAAAAAAAAAAATAATAATAATAATAATAATAATAATAGAATCAATGGATATCAATTGGACAACAAAAATACTTAATTCCATAAATTCAACTGATACTTTTTAAAGAAAAGGTGACATTAGAGGACAGATGGAACCTTGGTAAATATGAAGAACTGATCATGTATATACCTTTCCTCTCCCACCGGATAACCAAATACAGTACTTAAGAGCTTATCTTTCTAAAAGTATTTGGCTAATCCTTGAAGAAGCAATTGCAAAATTAGATTATCACCATTTTCACTTCTTGAGAATGATCCAGTGATTGCTGATATTACATGAAAACAAGACAATGCATGCCTTTCAAGGGAAGTACACAGAACCAACTATGAAGCACTCTTGGGGTTCAAGACTGAACCTGATCAAGTCTTTAAATCTAAATACCCATTTACAGAAAATAAAGAGATGAAAGAACACCATGGGAATGCAATCAGTCAAATTCAGACTTTGGAAGAAATATGAGACAGCAAAAGGCCCAATCTCTTCAACAACTGGAGGGGAATGGGGATGAGATACACACACAGGTGGGAAAAACACAAGGAGAGAGAGAGAGAAGGGTTAGAGGAACAGGAGACTGAAGAGAGGAAGACAGATGGCAAAGGAACCAAGGGAAGTTCACAAAAGGGAACTATGACTTAGGAGACATCACCAAATATAATATATGGACTTTATTTGGATCCTCATTCAAACAAATTATTAAGAATAATTATGAGACAACTGGGAAAATCTGAACACTGACAGATACCTGATTATATTACTGAATTATTAGTTTATTAAATATAAGAATGGTAGTATACTTATTTTTAAGAAAATCAATTATATATATTCATATGTATATATATATATATATATATATACATATGTATACATACATACACTATAATAAACACAGCTGACATAATATGGTGTCCAGAATACATACACTATAATAAACACAGCTGACATAATATGATGTCCAGAATTCATTATTAGAAAAAAAATTAGGGAAGGGATCATGAAAACATAGGTATATATGACATAAACTTGGCTATGAGTTAATTATAATTAAGGGAGGGGCACATGAAGGTTCATTATACTGTGATTTCCATTCCAGTACATATTTGAAAACTTTCTGCAATAAAAAGTTTAAACTGATAAGATTACCTTCAATTATTTTGGGAATTAAATAGAATACAAATAAAAATTTTAAAGATTTGGGATTATTAAAATGTTTTCTGATGGGTATAACATGTGCAACTTAAGATTCATATCATGAAATAATTTTAATTTCTAATTATATGTTGTTTACAATTCTAAAATAAAGTGTATGTTGGGCTGGGGGTGCAGCTCAGTGGCAGGGGGCTTTCCCTGCATGTATGAGATACTAGGTTCTATTCCAAGGACCTCAAAGATAAAGCAGGAAATATGTTCATGCTTTTTAAATCCATATGAAAAATAACAATCTCATTTTAAATTCCTATATTATAAATTATTTTAAACATTTTAACAAAACATGTTGCCCATTGGCTCAAGTTAATATGAAAAGTCTACCTTACCAAAGGAGCACACTTCTGCTTTAGCAGATCTGTGAACCTCTAGCATGGTATGGAGATGTGTGAGACTGTGCATATGTACATGCGCATGGCATATGACTGCCATGCAAGTGGGCACCTGTAAGCATGCCTACACATGTATGTTTTGCATTCATGCTTTTTGTGGAGAAAGAATTAGGTTTTAATTACAATAGTCTGTGACCCAAAAATAATTTTTTAAAAACCTGGTTTGCTTAGATTTGCTCAATTGTCAGTTTTCATAGATACAAATTCAATTTCCAAGGATCCAGCACATCTGTAGACAGTCATCAAGATTCTCATGCATTTCCCTGGCACTCCAAATATACCAGTTGTGAGTCAAATGAAGGAACCCTGGCTGTTTCTGACCTGCTTTCCTTGTGCTGAACAGGAGGCCACCCACCCCATCCCTGCCTTGGCAGCTAATTCATGCTCTTTTCCAAAGAAAGGGACTCAGCTGTCACCGACAGTGGGATGCCTCCCTATCTGTGTCCCTAGGGCCCATGCTGCACTGCTCCACTTCACCATGCATAGGGGCCTCCCCCACCAGGCTGCTAATCTGCAGTCCTGCACTAGATCTGAAGTCTGGAAATGTGGATTACAGCTGCCACTGTGTCCCCCAAGGAGGACACCTCTGGGCTATAAGCGGCAGGTAATCAGCTCAAAAATGGTACTTAGAGGGACAGAGATCATTAGAACCCACACTGAGACACCTAGTGATCTGCTTAAAGTCATTATTCTAGCAGTGTCTGAAGGATAAATGACTAAAAATGCTCTCAGGATCCAAAGGAACTGAGAAGTAGTCTGTAAAGTCAGTATTCACCTGTGCCAGTGGGGGTGCCTCTAAGCCCCCTAGCGGCATCAAAGACTCCTCACCACCTTTTTCACTGAATTTCCTACCACACCACCCCAATTCTGTTACGTCATTTTCTCATTTACCCACCACCCCTATTCCGCACCCCCCAGAGCTGGGAATCAGTCTGAGGGACCCCAAGCATGCCAGTAAAGCACTCTATCACTAAGCTACATGTCCCACCTTTATCCCTCTTTTTTTATCAGCAGAGTTGAAACAAAAACCTCAGGGAAAAAATAGGAAAAGAAAGTTAAGGATTATAATGAATTAATCTGGAAACCAAAACCATAAGACCTGGAAAAGCACAAATTAAAGGAAAATGAAACTGTAAACAACAAAAACAAATCTCATCTTTCCTCATAACCACAGAAATTCCCTTAGTTTTAATGACGAGAAACAGAAGATGGAAATATGTTTGCCTACAGGAAGTGAGAGATGAGAACAAATCAGTTATATCAGATCACTTATTTGATTTTATGTTGTTTCTTGGATTAAGATCCTGGTTTTGCCAGAAATCAATGATTCACTTTTGAAAATACATTATGATACCATACTTTCACATCTGGGAATGGAAAATAAGCTTTTTTTAAAAACCCACTTCAGAGAGTACAGGATTTTAATGTGTCCATATTTTGCAGGGTTACTGAAAGTTATGTTATGTATCAATAACAGTGCAATTGTGTTAGTCTCATTCTGTAGATTAAAAACAGGCTCACAGAAGATAAAATTTATTCAAGATAACAGGGTCCCAAAATATGAACGAAAGACTGTGCTCTTTCTATCATATCACAATGCTCTCCATTCCACTTCCATATTTCTGTACATTCCTCACTAGTTTTATTTTTCCTGTAAACCTATCATCGCCATCATTAAAAGAGAATATTTTAAAATGTTGTCTAAGCCTTTAAGACATAATTGTTGAAAAAGAAAACCTAACTTCCTTATATAGCAAATCCATGTCTTCTGATACCCAGACTGCATTATAAGACATACCACAGGAGACAGACAAAAACTAAATTGCTCAGAATTAAATGCTCTATGGTGTTTGCTGAGATTATTTCACAGCCAAGATTATATAGTGCCCAAATGAAAAATCTTCTAGGCTAAAATTACCAAAGCTTGGGACAATGGATATACCTTAGCACTCGCCTGCCATGTGTGAGGCCCTGGGTTCAATCCCCAGCACTACAAAAAGAAAATGGAAAAATAAAAAATAAACAAAATTAAAGCCACTGTATTTTATGAGGCAAAAATTGGGACCCTTGAGATCCATTTTTCTACTTGGTACAGTGGAGAATTACTGAGAACCTGAGACCTGCCCTTCAACCTGACTCCATGAAGAGAGGAGGTGCCCTTTCCTTTGCTCCTTGTCAACCTCCACTTAGTCTACCACTTCCACCCTATGACAAGCCAGTAAACACAAAAGACTTTTTTTTTCTTCTCAAAATTTATTTAAAAGAAACCACTGCCAAACATGCCTGAGGCCCTAGGTTCAATCCCCAACACAGCAAAAATAAAAAAATAAAAAGAAGAAGAAGACAACAACTGTTGTTTGAACAACAGAAAATGTTCCATTCCCAATCAGCAACATTCAAAACACCAACTCCAGGTCTACACTGCTGCCCCATATTTATCCTAAGCCAAAAAAGTTATCAGAGAGGATGATCTGAAGGACGGGGCAGATATATCCACTCTCTAATGCTAAAATATAGTAACAGGAGAACTAGGTAGCTCCTTTGAGAAGAAAAAACAGGATGGTGGGGAAGGGGCTGGCATGGGTGGGAGGAAAACTCAAACACTCATTTGTATCTTTATATTTTAAATTAGGTAAATAAATGTACTACCTACTCTGAAAATCTGAAAATATAGCACAATCTAAATAAAAGCCAGATTATCTAAGAACTGCAAACCTGCATTCCATCAGAATTCTTTAACTGAAGAACACCTGACACTGTGTCATTAGCCAAGAGTACAGTATGTAAATGAGAAGACAACCATAGGATGTGATTAAGTAATCACCTTACACAGAATCCTCTAAACTACTGCTCCTCAAACCATCTGCAGGGAAGAACTAGTTATTATCACCCTCATTTTAAATTTCTAATCCATCATGAACTGATTCTTTTACAAAATAATTAAAAGTGAATTACTAGAAATGTGATCGGATGTGAGTGTCACTGGAAAGTCAACTTGCTATAAAAGTTTCTAAACTTACTCTCATTTTCTGTACTTATCTTGTCATAGACCAGTAACAGAGTGGGACCACACCCATAAAAAGACCACACCTTTGGGGACAACTTAAACAGGGAACTTTAGAGAAAATTCACTCTGATTTCAGTATCGTGAATATTGCTCCTAAAGCAGCATGGTTACTTTTGCTTTCTTCAAATACCATAAATTAAAGACAGTAATTATATCATTCTCTGTTGTGGCAATCTAGCTTAAAGATAAAATTATGACCACCTTCTAAGAAAGGATGTACAGAATTGTGGAACTAAACTTACCTCCCAGCTTTATTCCTGGCTTCACCTAGAATTCAAATTCTCATTTGCAATGTCACAAATTATCCATCCCTTTGACTTCAGATGCACTTTACCTTGTTTTTTCATCAAGTTGGCCTAAATACAATATTATACTATTAAAAATAGAGTCATATATCCAGGCATGGAGTGCACATCTGCAATTCCAGCTACTCAGGAGGCTGAGGCAGGATGATCCCAAGTTCAAGATCAGCCTGGTCAACCTAGTGTGACCCTGTCTCAAAAGAAAAAAAAAAAAAGTTTGAAAATGCTGGGATGTAGCTCAGTGGTACAGAGCACTTGTTGGCCACCCCGCATGAGGCCCTGGGTTCCATTCCCAGTACTGGAAAAAGAAAAATAGAAAATTTCCATCTAAAATGTTACTTTAACAAAGTGATCATAGTAAATTTTATGAGTAAAACAAAATTCACTCTTATTCACGTTATCATAATTCCCCTACTCCCCTTCAAAAAAAAAAAAAAAAAAACTGCTTTTAAAATGTACCATGCAGTATAAAAGAAAGAAAAGAAACCACAATCTGTGATCTGTGACCACTGCCAACAGGGTAATCAGGAAACTCAGAGCTACCCTCTTTGAGAGACAGATCATTAAGTAAGAGAAAAATGAAGTCTAAAGGATCATAAAGGAACAGGTTTTCTAAAATAAAAAATACAAAAATTACACAGTAATTCCAGATTATTCTCCACAGTAATGAAAAATAACAGATAGCTGGTTTCTGACAAGGTTCCTTCACATGGAGTTGATTAGCAGGAAGCTCCCAATATGTTGAAGTCTGAAAAGTGACAACTTTTGATATATTGTCACTGAATCATGGAATTAGAGCTGCAAGTTCTCTGGGAATCAGATCAGCACTTGCTCTAGGAAGTGTGCTATGGACTCAGTTTAGAGCTTCTTGGGGATTTGCTCTCTCATTATACAATCATTAGGCACCCATTACCTGCTAGAGCCCTGGTGAATGCGCACAGAACAGACGCTTGGTCCTTGAGCATTTGTAGTCTGTTAGGGAAGAAGGCAAACAGTGGATACTCATAGCAAGAGAATATCACTGTAACAGAAGTAATTTCTCAATTAGGAACAAAAAGAGGAAATGCTGCTTTGCCTGGGAATGTCAGGGAAGGCTAATAAGGGTTGAATACAGGATGAGTGACTGGCAAGTTTCCAGGTGGCTAGGGGACACCATAATAGGTGTGGGGACAATTTGGACAAAGATAAGAAAAAGGGCAAGTTGAGAAGGATAGTGCAATTGTTACTTTGGTATATCAAAATAATTGGGTTGTGGTACCCAGATATTTGATCAAAGATCAGTCTAGATGTTGCTGTGAAGGTTATTTTTTAGATGTGATTAACATTAGAATCAGCAGACTCTGAGCAAAATGGATAACTCTCCACAATGCAGGTGGGCCTCATCCACTCAGTGGAAGGCCTTACCCTGAAGGCCAGAGAGCCTGGCCTTCAGACTGGAGATGCCACATCAACTCTTCCCTGGGTTTCCTGTCTACTGGCCTGCCCCCACAATCACATGAGCCAATTTCTTAAAATAAATATCTAGCTTTCTAACTCTCCCGTCATCGTGTCAGCTACTCTTGGTTGGGGGCCGTCCCACATCTAAAGCAGGAAGATGGTGGCCGCGAAGAAGACGAAAAAGTCTCTGGAGTCAATCAACTCTAGGCTCCAGCTTGTTATGAAAAGTGGAAAGTATGTGCTGGGGTACAAACAGACTCTGAAGATGATCAGACAGGGCAAAGCAAAATTGGTCATCCTGGCCAACAACTGTCCAGCTTTAAGGAAATCTGAAATAGAGTACTATGCCATGTTGGCCAAAACTGGTGTCCATCACTACAGTGGCAATAATATCGAATTGAGCACAGCATGTGGAAAATACTACAGAGTGTGCACACTGTCTATCATTGATCCAGGTGATTCTAATATCATTAGAAGCATGCCAGAACAGACTGGTGAAAAGTAAAACACACAAAATATTTCTTTAATAAAACTTGGCACAACTTGTTTTAAAATAAATAAATAAATAAATAAATATCTGTATCTATCTATACAGTCTACTTATTCTGTTTCACTGAGAACCCTAATACTGTCCTGTTGAGTTCAAGAAAACTATGAGTAGTACAAAATGACTAAATTACAAAGGGCACACACGTAAGTCGAGAGGCACATGATGCAAAGGCAGGAAAGTCTTAGCCACAATGTCTGGGACTCTGGGAGTTTATACCTTCTCTGGGGCTACAGCCACCCAGAGTTTAAGCAAAAGCGGGGCATGATCAGAAAGTAATTTCAGCTAGAACTCACTAGCAACAAATGAAAGAAAAGGAGAGAGTGGACAGAAAGACCAGGTAGGAGGTGACTGCAATAACCAGGGCAAGACAAGGTGACTGATTTGGGTGGTGAAAAGATCAGTGCTGAAGCAGATGCCAAAGCTATGTCAATAGGGTAAAATCAACTGAACCTACTGGTGAAGACATTAAAGGTGAAGGCAGAAGAGAATAGCATGACTCTGAGATTTCTGACTTTGGCTCCTGAATGAATGGATGATAGTGATGCTCTACATTAGAGAAGGGAGATGACAGAAGGGAGTGAGGAAATGAATTCATCTTTGGATATGTGAAACAGAAGACACCTATGAAATATCTATGTGGACATGTTAAGGCATCTGACATTGAGAGTCTGGAGCAAATGTGGCCTGGAGACAGTAATGTGGGACTCATAAGAGCAGAGGAGCTACAGCTATGGACACAGAAAGTAAAGTAGAAAAAAGAGCAAGGAATGGAATATTAAAATGTGCCAACCTTCAAACTGATGTCGAGATAGAAGAAAAACCAGCAGAGGGTGGAAGGAAGGTCAAGAAATAAGGGCCTAGCAATGACCACAAGTACCAACAAAGCAAACAGGACAAAGATATAAGTTACCACTGCTTCTACAAAATGTCATTAATGTTCTTGGATGACAGCACTTGTGGGTGTGATGGGAAGAGTAATCAAATAGTGAGTTAGAGAGTTGTTAAGCAAGTAGACAGTGACTACAGACACTAGACTGTGAAACAAAGGATGAGAGACAACCCTTTGTGGAACTCTAGGGTTATCTGTCCCCATTGACACAGATGCTGGATCACTGCACTTCACTGTAGTGGTCTCTAAAGTGGAACTGGCCATGGGGCAACAATGACCACTAGGCATCAGTCTCAGATGACTTAGCATTTCACTGGGGATATGATATTGGGAATGTTGGTCATATATTAAAAAAGTTGGACACTAGTCTCAATTTGCATCCTAATTGATTTCCAAATAAAAGATCACAATGGGGCTGGGGATGGAGCTCAGTGGTAGAGCGCTTGCCTCACACGTGTGAGGCACTGGGTTCGATCCTCAGCACCACATGAAAAAACTAATGAATAAAGAAAGATATTGTGTCCATCTACAACTAAAAGATTTTTTTTTAAAAAAGAGATCTCAATGAATGTTCCTATAGGAGAAAAAATGTTATTCTAAAAAAGAATGTATTGATAGTTTAAAATTTACTTTATAGTTATGGGAGCAAAGGGATCATTGGTCAGAAATATCCTGTGTACAATTTGGTATTGCATCCCACAATGAATGCTGATAAAGAAAAAACTTCAGTATAGCACTTGCCAAAATCAAACACCTTCATAAAAGTATGTCTAATTGAGCATGCAAAGAAGTTATGAGTTGGTTATTGCACTTAAATTACAGCATGTCTTCAGGAAAAAGAATTCTGGGTCAAAGTAGATTATCATTCAGAATGGTTAACAGTAAAATATTACCGAGTACTTATCATGTATAAGGCACTGTATCCTTTAATCCCCACCTATAAAGTAAGTAGTACTATTATCCCCACTTTACAAAAGAGAAAACTAAATCAGAAAGGTTAAATAATTCCCTCAAGGCCACAGAACTAAGAATTGGCAGAAAGATTTGAACTCAGACACTGGCTAACAAGGACACTTTACAGAAGAACTAAGCAAACTCCCTCCAACTTGTACTTTCTCCTGCTCCTACACCACAAGCTTGTCTTCTGAGGTTCATTCTGGTGGGTCCTATGCCACTGTGAAAGAATGATGAATTGTTTGCTAATCCTTAGATTTCGCAGCTTGCATTTGGATCAGAATGTTTGCTGTAGGCAAACACTGATTATCAACATCAAGATAGAAAGTAGAAAAGCACCTGTTATTACCTAGAAGCTAGGAATCAGAGGGGAATGATTGTGAAATTTAACAGAGTAGAATAAGGAAATGTTTCAAGGGTGAAAGACAAACGAGTCAGAAAGGTACTTGCTTCCACTTGGTCCATAACCTACATAGACCGATAATGCTCTTTCCACAACTATTGAAATAAGATTCCATTGTTTGTTCCAAAAACTGAGACACAATGACCACCCACAGGCAATCATATCAGGGAGGACAAGGACTGCCATTACAGTTCTTCTGCCCCTTATGGCACGTGAACTCTACCCCTGGAAGATAAGCTACTTTCACTCCAACCCCTGAATTTCTAACCTGAAGAAGGGGAAAGAGGGTAGGGAAAGAAAACTGTAAAGAAATAGTGGAAAGACAGGCATGGTGGTGCATGCCTATAATCCCAGAGGCTCAGGAGACTGAGGCAGGAAGATCACAAGTTCAAAGTGAGACTCAGCAAAACCCAGGCTCTAAGTAACTCAGTGAGACCCTGTCTCTAAATAAAATACAAAATAGAGCTGGGATGTGGATCAGTGGTCAAGTGCCCCTGAGTTCAATTCCCGGTACCTGCCACCCCCACCCAAAAAAAAAAAAAAAAAAAAGGAAGAAATAGTGGAGAGGTATAAGACAAATGGGCGGGGGAGAAAAAAATAATTGTGTAAGGCACACGGTGTTTCTCACATAATTAAAGACCAACACCAACTCAAGTTAGCAAGTGAAGGTTTGACCCTGCACTTTTTTACTAGAGTTTTTCAACAAGTCGCCATGACTACACAATACAAGACTTTCAGGAGCAGAAAATCAGCACAGAAGTCCAGATAAACTCATCCTGAGCTCAGGTGAGAACCCTCCCTCTCCAAGCCATCTATGGGCCACCCTGGTCTTTAGCCTGATCTAAGCACTACCAATAGCATACAGAGTCCCTCATTATCAGCAGATGACTGGTTTCAGTACCATCCACAGATACCAAAATCTGTCGATGTTCAAGTCCTTTATATAAAATGGCACAACAGTCACATTGAACTTATGCATGTACTCTTGTATACATTAAATCTTCTCTAGATTACTTATGATACCTAATACAAGGTAAATGTTATGTCAGTAGTTATACGCTGCATTGCTTAAGGAGTAAGAAAAAAAGTCTGCACATGTTCAGAACAGATACAATATTTTTCTTTTTTTCTTTTTTTGGTGGGGCAGTGTGTGCTGGGGAGTAAACCCATGGCCTTGCATATGCTAGGCAAGCACTCTACCACTGAGCTACATCTTCAGTGCAATTTTTAATCAATATTTTTGTTCCACAGTTGGGTGAATCCAGATGTAAATCCCATCAATAGAGAGAGCCAACTACATTTGATTTTGTTCAGAACTGGCCTTGGGCGTAGAATCCTGATTTTTGGGTAGAAATAATATGAAATTCATAAAGTTGGAAGTCTCTATAGTAGAATCCCAGGATGCAGTTCACAAATTTTGAAAGAATTTGTCAGAGCTACAGATATGTGAAATCATGATTTCTCCTTGGATCTAAAAGTCATATTTAGCTTATGGTAAGTATTCATAAGAATAAAAGCACAACTAAATTTTGTGGTATAATTAAATTTAATCAGTACTTTCACAGAGTATATCATTAACAAAACTTAAATAATACATCATAGTGATACTCCCAACAACAAAAGCATTGTAACAACCTCCCTATCAGGATAAGCAGAAATGGAATATGAACATCTGGAAATGTAATCTTCAAGCAACATTACAGAAAAATGTTTAGAAGTATTTAAAGATGTCAAAGACTAATAAACTGTGATTCTATTTGTATTTATTGCCCTGAACTACATCTTCTTAAAATAAAATGAAATTAAAAATAACTAACATTTGCACTAAAATACAAGAGCAAATGTCTTTGACAATTTTAATAAGAGATAAAGCAGGTTATCTGATGATAAGTCTCCAGATGGGAATATTCCTCACCCTAAAACCCCAAATGCATTCAGTATCCTATAGTCCCTGGTACATTTCAATACCTACCAACTTCCAAAGAATCACTCAGGAAAGACCCCAGACCCACTACAAGATCCATATGCATATCCATAAAGAAGGCTGTACCTTCTTTAGCTGCAAAAGGTGACTTACTTTTCTTTGTAAAGAATTGAAATCAGAGGTCAAATCACTCACACACACACACCACACAAAATTCTTTGAGATGAGCTTCCAATCTAGAAAACCAGTTGGTACTGGTGAGAATTGTAGCAATTCCTAGGCAGAGAATGGGGGGAAAGCCAGCTCAAAAGAACATACCCAAGATGGAACTGGACACAGCAGGTGAAGCAAGCACTTAAGCCTGGAGTTGAAGGAGAGGTCTGGGCAGCAGAGATTTCCTTGAGACTCCAGAATGAAAGGCTGTTTCACAGCGACCCCTTGGGCTACATAGGCAGCTGAATCTAAGAGGCCACCCAAGTGAGAAGAAAACAGGGCCACGCCCAGCATGATGGCATATGCCTGTGATCCCTGAGACTCAAGAGGCTTAGGCAGAAGGACAGCAAATTCAAAGACAGCCTCAGCAACTTAACAAGGCCCTAAGCAACTTACTGAGGCCCGGAGCAACTTGGTGAGACCCTGTATCAAAATACAAAAAAAAAATTTTTAAAGACTGGAGATGTAGCTCAGTAATAGAGTATCCCTGGGCTTAATCTCCAGTATCTAAAAAAAAAGGGGGGGGGGGCGGGGAGGAAGGGGAGAAAGCAGGGCCAGAACCCTCCTGGGACACACATACACCCAGAACTTGGGACTGCTATCCAAACACAGGCTCTCCCACCTGCTTCTACCTTCATAGTTTGTGCAGCATTTCCAGGCAACATGGGAAACAGACACACGCCTGTACTCAGTGAAACCAAGACACAGCTGTGCAAACCCTTTTTCAGTTCACAGCCTAGGCTTGTGCAGGGTCCACAGTGTGACGTATATGGTAAAAGGAAAGCAAGCAGTTGCTCAAACCTTCCTTTTGGTGCCGAACCAGGACAAGCGTACCATTCTCCCAAACAAAGGTACAATTCATCTTCAGCAACTTTTCCTAAAGAAATAAGAATGGCAGATACCTGCCTGAGCATGTTTGGCTTTACTTGGAAATAAGCAGCAAGGCTGTGTCAATGCGACTGTCACTCAGGATTAAATGTTTATGACATTCCACCACTGATCTAAAAGGACTCATTTATTGAGGCAAATGAAAACTAAAGACTCAACACGACCCTTCTGTGCTTCCCAGCACTTCTGGGGCCTTTGACCTCTCTTCTTTTCCTCCTCTCCCTTTTTAGCCCCTCCCTTTTCCTTCACTGTCACTCCAACCCTTCTGCACCTCCACTTCTTAAATGACCTGCCATGCAATGACCTCATTTTTTAAACAGGTAAAACAGCTCTTAAGAGAAAGGAACCACATTATTGCAAGTAAATCAAGAAAGCACCCCTTCCCAATAACCAGGGTGGTCATGTTTCAACCTAAGATAAGTGGGATTTTGAACTGGTGGTACTAACAAATCAAAGGGGAGTGCTTTAACAAATCCTTCCAAAAACACACTTGAAAATAAATTATTTAAACTTGTACCCATTTCTTCATGGGAAGAGCATTCAGTTGAACACAAACTTAGTTCCTGAAGCACATACGTAGAGCAACACTTATAAGGTTATATAGTTTTGCCACTTACATGGTTTTGCTGCATGAAATGGCTATCTCAGTTCCAACAGGGCAGTGCTGTGGAGCTCCCTTTTCCAAAATTAGAATTAGCCCCCAGCATCCTCTGTTAACTACTTTATCACATGGGTATCAGAGGAGCAGGGTGAAACAAAATGCCAATGGACAAAGAGAAAATGGAAGGGGAAAGCCTGGCTGTGGGCAGCAACAGAACCAGAGGCTTTGAATGGGAGGCAAGAGGAAGGAGAGAGACTACAGCAAGAGTTCCTGAGGTGGATTTCCAATGGTGGAAGGTAGTCCAGAGACTATCTCCTCCCACAAACCCCCTCAGGACACCACTACAAGAGAAGAGTCATCGGCCAACCAGATGTCTGGAGGTAGGGCATAGCCAACATCTAGTCTGGTGTACTGGAAAAACCAAAGTGATAGGATACTATTATTCCCTTTTCCTAAACACCATTGTGCAAGGCCCTTTCTTACTTCCTGCTAAGATAAGGTTTTATCACTTCCTGGTACAGATAAGTAGGGTGCAGAGAGATTTAGAAGTTTGCCCACAGCACCAAGTACTGAGGTCAGGAATCAAACTCGTGTTCATCTATCTGGTTCTCCTCTGCCTTTGTTTCTGTTGGGAACAGATTTCTCTCAATTCTAAGATAAGGATTCAGACACCAAAATGGGTCCTTAGACCTCATCATTCCTGACAAAAACGATTTGCCTATTAACACAGTCCTACTACAATTAAACAGAAAACAAAAACCATCAAGTTACATAGATAACCTTCCAAAGCATTTCTTGGTTGTTTGGCCTGAGGAGGACTAAACTGCAACCCAGTTTTTCTGCAGATCCCTCTACCTCATAAACCTCAAGGCTCATTCCTTCCTAGAGCAGCCTTGGCCCAAGATACTTCAGAAACAAAGCTGATACCTCTTCCATGACAGTCATCAGACACTTCTGAACCAACAGTTGAATTCCTCTTCAGAGTTCCACCATTGGATTAACTCCTGAAATCTTTCTCAAACTCAAACAGTAAAAATTATCCAAATTTTAACTTGTGAAAACTAATGAAAAATTTAGATGCCTTTATCCCCTATGTATATTTATATCTATTTTCTGAAATAGATATAAAAGAGGGAAAAAATAAAAGTCCATAAAAGTTAAAAGATTTGTACTCTTCAGAGAGCTCAACAGTAATTTCAGGTTTCCTGGACCAAACCCTAAGCCCACTACAATTGCTGTGTACTCTACAGTGAACCTTCTAAGATTTCTAGTTGAGCTCCCAATCATATGCCTGGACTAGAAAAAAGAACTTTTTAAAGATATTCCCTTGTTTTTAGGAATTAAAACCAAACTTCCCAAAATAGTCTGGAAGTAGTATACACTTTTGATTATCCCTAATTGGGTCAAAACCTATATGTTCAACATCAGTAAAGATTAAAAACACAAGAGAAAGAAAATACTGCATAAACTGAAATAATTCAAACCTTCTTAAACTAGTCAAAATAGCAAAATGGATGAGATAAAATTTCAAAATCTCTGTAATCTATGAAACAGTTGAAAGATAAAAATAGAGGGACTTCAATACTTTCAATACTTATTCCATTCCTATTTCAAAATTTTTATTTAAAGATAAAAAAATCAAGCCAGACATGGTGACACACAACTGTAATCCCAGTTACTTGGGAGACTAAAGCAGGAGGATTGCAAGTTTAAGGCATCCTCTATAACTTAGCAAGACCCAATCTCAAAAGACTCGATCTCAAAAAGGGGAGGTGGGGGGGGCTGAGGTATAGCTCAGTTGGAAAAATGCTTGCCTAACAAGCTCAAAGTCCTGGGTATCAATCCTCAGTAACACACACACACACACACACACACACACACACACACAAAGACATATAGACAAACACTGCAAAAAACATGTAGTATCATAGTATTACTTTACCTCAAAACAATCCCCAAAATCCCCAAATCTTTCCATCCATCTTGAGAAATTCACCCAATACATTTAACACAGTCCCCCTGCCAATCTTCCCTCCACCATCACATAGCCAGGGTTGATCAACTGGATGTCCCAGTCAACATCATAAAGGCAGATAAGAAGGGGTATCTAGTCAAAACTATGAGATCTGTCACCACCCAGAAGACCCAAAAACTTGATTTCAGTTTCAAATTAAAACTGAAACAACACAACGATGATTTGAATATTCCTTCAGAGACTGGGGACAGCTGCAGAAACAAAGCTGAAAGGACTCAAAGAGTATTTTTAACTCTACCAGCTTTAATGGAATAATATGTGAAGGATGAAAACTGCCTGAGGAGTCATTCCAACACAGAAAAGGAGTCAAAAATGAAATCTCAACCAATCAACTAATGTTTCCCAAGTACCTTTTATGGTGCTCAGTATCAAATGGGTACCAGGAAGGATAGCAGTTTCCAAACAGTCCTGTTATTCAATACTTAGCTCCACTCTAGATCGTGTATATATGAGGTTGTGTCCTACCTTGTAGTTCAAAAAAATGTTGGCACAAATTTAAGACAAGATCTCTATCCCCAAGAAAGTAATTTTGAGTTTTGAGAATCGGCCAACTGAATTTTTTAAAATAGTATTCAATGGTGATTCTCAAATACAATTCATGGACTAATGCCAATATATGCACGTTTTTAAACTATTCTTTAGCAAAATGAGAAAATATTTTGAGACACTAAAGTAGTTCACAAAGTTGAAAGATAACTTGGTCATGGTTCTTTATTCTGAGAGTATGTTCCTCTTAGATTTTAGTGTGTAAAATGACTTTTTTAATGAAATGACAGCAGATAATAATTTGTTCTACTTAAGGTTTTTACTTTCATATCAAATCTCTGTAATCCAATTGCTATTCCTTTCTTCATTCTATTGAAGACCACCAAATAACTTCTTGGTGGCCAAAATCAAAAGGCCCTTTTTTCAGTCCTAAATTCTCCCTGATCTCCCTTGAAACATTTGCAATATTAAATCCTCTTACTCAAAACTCTGTCCTACAATTGTACTCTGGGATACATACCAAAAAAAAAACCCCTAAAAACAGATATTCAAACAGATCCTTGTGTATGAGTGTTCACTGTACCATTTTAGTGGAAACAACTCAAATTTTCATCAAGAGGTAACAGAATGAACAAAATGTTACATTTCCATACAATGGAATATTATTCAGTCATAGAAAAGAAGGACGTTTTAATACATGCTACAATATAGATGAATCTTGAAAACATTATTTCTATGATTTGAATATGGCATGTTCCCACCAGAACACAAGCTGAGGCTTGATTCCTCAATGTGGCAGTGTTAGAAGGTGGGGCCTACTGAATACTTTTTCGATGATGGTGACAGAGCCCTCATAAGCAAATCAATGCCATCTTGTGGGGAATGAGTTCTCCCTCTTATGGAGCTAAATTAATTACCATAAGAACATGCTATTATAACAGGAGTTCAGGGTTGGGTGTAGCTCAGGGATAAAGTACTTATCCTAGCATGTTCAAGGCTAGGATTCAATCCTCAGCACCACAAAAACAAATACAGAATACAGACATGGTGGCACACACCTGTAATCTCAGCAGCTCAGGAGGTTCAGACAGAAGAATTGCAAGTTCAAAGCCAGCCTCAGTACCTTAGCGAGGCCCTAAGCAAATTAGTGAGACCCTGTCTCAAAATAAAAAATTTTTAAAGGTGGGGTTTAGGATGTGGCTCAGTGGTTAAGCGCCCTGGGTTCAATCCCTAGTATCAAAGGGGAAAAATATAATATAGGGGAAGAATATAAAAGAAGTTGAGCTTCCTCATCTATCTCTTGCTTCCTTCCTCTTTTGCCACATGGTCTCTCATTTGACTGCACCTACTTTCCACCATGAGTTGAATCAGCAGCACAAGACCCTGAACAGACTGAGTCAATGGATCTGTGTCTTTCCAGCCTCTAAAACTATAATCTAAAATAGTTTTTTTCTTTATAAATTACCTAGTCTCAGGTATTCTGTCATAGCAATAAAAGCAGAAAATCATGCTAGCTGAAAGAAGTCAGGCACAAAAGGTCATATATTGTATGATCCATTTATATGAAATATCCAGAATAGGGAAAGTCATACAGACTGAATGCAGATCCGTGGTTGCCAGGGGTTAGAGACCAGGGAGTAATTGCTTAACGAGTATAGGGTTACATTTTAGGATGATAAGAAATACTGTGACTAGATAGTGGTAATGTTTGCACAGCATCATGAAGATACAAAATGTCCCTAACAATAAATTTTGTTCCATATATTCTGCCACCAAAAGAACAGAAATACCATGGCATCCCTCAGATTCCATGATATTACTCAGTACTCTGTTCTCTCTCTCTGATCACTCCTCACTTCCTTCTTTTCCAACCTGAAATGCAAACATCTTCTCCACATCACCTGTGTTCCTTCCATCCTCAGATTGTCCCATTTGAAGATATCATCTACTCCTGTGGCAAGCCCACTAATCATTCTGGGAAGACAGCTCTACAGAAGGTTTGGTGAACTATTTCAGTAACAGGTCAGGTGATAAATACTTCAGGCTTTGCAAGATATACGGTCCCTGTTGCAGCTATTCAACTATGCAGCTATGTGGATGCAATCAGAAATAAAATAATAATTAAACAAGCAGAGGTAAGTCCAATACAACCTTATTTATGAAAAACAGGTGGCAGCTAGATTTGGCCCATGAGCTATAGTTTTGTCAATCCTATTCCAAAGTATGATATGTTGCACACTTATATTCCAAGTCCTTTTTTTGTGCAGTATATTTCCTCTGTAATTTTTATGGTGGAGATATTAACACTAGATGTCATTTAACAAATATCTATTGAGAGCCCACCATATTCTGAGCACTGTACTAGGGATATGGCAATAAAATATAGCCCTTGTGGACATCGACAAACTGAATATAACTGACAACAGTGATAGAAACAAACACAAAAACAAAACAAAAACCCTCCTTCTCCCTTAGTTTCCCTAATTTGAGAATCCAGTCAGTAGTTAAGTCCTTTGACTCTCCTCTCACAATCTTTCTTACTCCTTCCAACTATTATTTGAGGCCCCAATTATCTAGATAAAGAATTCCTTGGCTGGGGATTTAGCTCAGTGGAACAGTACTTGACTAAAATGTGTGAGGTCCTGGGTTCAATCCCCAGTACCACACACACAAAAAAACATAAAACAGGCCAATGTTTACAAAAAAGGGAAAAAAAGAAAAAGCATTCTATTAGTAAAGAAAGCAGACTCGCTTTGTAAGATATGCAAATTTTCGGATTATAGTCCAATGAGAACATTGAAACTCATGATAATCAAAACAAGACCTTAGAGAAACTAAGAAAATCTGAAAAGATTCAAGCTATTTTTTTTTTTTTTTTTTTTTTTTTTAGCTTGAGTGCAGGGCTATTAGCATGCTGTAGACACTACACAAACATTCTCAAAAATGGTATCAGTAATCTCAAAATGAAGATAAGAGGATTTAGGTATGATTCTAAAACAAATCAAGAGAAAGCATTAAAAATAATGAAAGAAATGTATGATCACTCAGTGAGTAAATTAAAAACAAATAATGGCTTCTGTTTACCCAGGGGCCAAGTGAGGAAGGGAAAGTTCCTACTGGGATGGAATCATTCAATGGGGGCCACACTCAGGGGAAGCATGGAAGTGCATTCTTCTGGAATGGGGTTCTTCACACCAGCTGAGAGTAATATACAAGGGCAGGCCCACCATACTAATCATTCTCATATACATAGCTAAATATAGCAATTCCCATTTATCCATTCCACACGAAGCCCTTAACCTAACATACACAAGGACCTGGGATCAACGCCCAGCACCACAGAAGTAGAGGGGACTACACTAAGCATCTGAGACCAGGTCTTACCATTCTGTTCTTCAAGCAAAAAGAAAATGAGGATTAAAAGTGAAGCTCAAGCCCCCACAGAGATACATGGAGAAATAAGAAAGAATCTATTCTGGGTCATCAAACTGGTGAGTTTCAGTAACAGAACAAGCACTGTGGGGAGGCAACAGGTCTCTCCAGCTTCTACCTAACTTATAAGAAAATACACTGACAGCTTTTTCAGGACCACCTTTTAAAGGACATCCATAATGTTGCCAAGTTTTAAGATAGAGACAGTTTCTCTTTCTGGAGAAGGGAGAACATTTGTTTCCTATCCAGAATAATAAAGATATTATGTCTTTCTCAAGGCAAAGACTGGGCAAGTTTACTAGCAGACTCTATAATAAAGATCAGCCTTTCCCAGCCAGGTTTTTTGGTGCGTGCCTGTAGCCCCAGCTACACCAAGAGACTGAGGTGGAAGCATCACTTGAGCCCAGAAATTCAAAACCAGCCTGGGCAACACACCAACACCCCATCAAGCACACACACACACACATACACACAAAAAAAGACTGGTATTTCCTAACCTCATATTTCCTCAACTGTGGTGCACACCCATAGTATGGGCAATATCCATCTCAACCCACCACTGTGTTGCCCCTGGGCCTTGGATAGTGGAATAAGAGGAATCAAGAGAATGCTGTGCAAACAGAATTACAGCAAACATTAAGTTAATGCTACTTACTGTGCTATGAGTAATAAAGTCTTGTGTCTCTGACCCATGAGCTTATGTCTTCTGCCATCATTCATGAAACTGAAGGAGGTTAAGTTGTTAGGGAGAAACTTGAAGAGGCCCCAAATCATTGACAAACAGGGTTCCCCCTGTCTTTTTCCTTGACTAGGTACACTCAAACAGAAGCATATTTCAGATTTGCATTTTAACCTATGGATATCTCACAACCACAATTACATTTTGAGAGATTCCACTCTAAGCTATAGTTTATAAAACTGTTTATCAACATTAGCAATAACCACTGAAGTATGGTGATTCCTCAGAAAACTTGGAATGGAACCACCATTTGACAGGCTAACCCACTCCTTGGTATAAACCCAAAGGACTTAAAATCAGCACACTACAGTGATGTAGTCATGTCAATGTTTATAGCAGAACAATTCACAATAGCTAAACTATGGAACCAACCTAGGTGACCTTCAACAGATGAGTGGATAAAGAAAATATAGAATATATACACAATGGAATATTAGTCATAACAAGGATGAAATTATGGCATTTGCCAGTAAATGAATGAACCTGGAGAATAGCATGCTAATGAGATAAGCCAATCCCCAAAAACCAAAGGCCACATATTCTGATATACAGATGCTAACACACAATAAGTTGGGGGGGTAGGGACAGGAGGATAGAAGTTCACTGGATTAGACAAAGGGGAATGAAGGGAAGGGAGGGGGGATGGGAATAGGAAAGATAGTAGAATGAATCAGACATAACTTTCTTATGTCCATATATGAATACACAATCAGTGAAACTCCACATCATGTACAACCACAAGAATGGGATCCTAATTAGAATAAATTATACTCCATGTATGTATAATATGTCAAAATATACTCTACTGTCATGTATATCTAAAAAGAACAAATAAAATAAAAATAATTTTTTTTAAAAATTGACCACCGAAAAATACTACCAGTGCCTATATATTTTTGCACAATTCCAATTTACCATTTTTAAAGAACCCATCCAAATACAGTTTGAAAAAAAGAATATCAAAAACTTAATTTCAGTTGTGAATGATTATACAAACAGAGTGCCCTTCTAAGAAACACAGAAAACTATGTTTTAATTTAAAAGGCTACTAAAAGGGCAAATAAGAGACTTCTTCACTGCTCATTTAGGTACATGTTTCCATTAAACATAACCAAGTAATTCATTTCACATGGTAATCAAACCCAATGCTTAAGCATAATGCATATACAATATTACAAGTTTTAGTACTAATTTCCCAAATGTAATTGTGTGTATAAGAAATACTTTATATAAATACCTTTATTTTGCACCCTTGAAGTTCAAATGTATATACATGAATGTCTAAGAAAGGATTCCAATAAAAATCAGATTTTAAATTCTTTCAAGGGCATGAAATGAAAAGTTTGAAAAAAAAAAGGAAGTAAAAACCCTTCAGCAAAGAAAGTCACTGTGTATAAAATCATCTAACCTTAATTCTACGTAACTCAGTTTTTATAACTGAGCACCAAAACACACTAGAAAGGAGAGTCATTTTAATGAGTGGATTTATACAAACAGTTGGATTACTAACTAAGGTAAATCACAAGATTTGGCATGAAAGTTGCTTACAGGCTTGCCAAGACTAGGTTTGGCACACTGGTTCCCCAATGCCACAAATGTTACTGATAATGGGCTCTCTATCCTACAGAATAATCTTCCAAGTATGCTTCCCTCACTCATTTCATGTATGTATTAAGCTCACAAAGGAATGGTTAGTGGAACTGAGCACCTTGCTTCCTTTTCATCAGGGAATGTGAAATTCCCAAAATTCCTCAAGGAAAGAAAAGAATGATAAGCTAAATGTTGGAGGGACCTTGGACAAGAATGTGGCATTAGGACAAAAATAAATGAGGGTGGAGCACGCCTATAATCCCAGTGGCTCCCAAGGCTAAGACAGGAGGATCATGAGTTCAAAGCTAGCCCCAGTCACTTAGCGATGCCCTAAGCAACTCAGTGAGACCCTGTCTAAATAAAATACAAAAAAAAAAAAAAGGGCTGGAGATGTGGCTCAGTAGATAAGTGCCCTCTGGGTTCAACTCTGAGTATCAATCAATCAATCAATATGGGAAAACTGAAGTATACTGAAAGCAACCTGGTTAACTTCAATCACAAAACTAAAGGGAAAGTATTACTTTTGAAGTCAGATAAAAGGGAGTCACAGAAAGTTCTGGAGGAGGGGGAAAAGGACTAGTTACAACAGAACAACAGGGATACTTTCAGGACATTCCCAACTCCACAGCAGTTACCTCTAACCTTTGACACTATCCAGGTTGTATGTTCTCTCACCTACATTCCAAGCACACATTTTAAACAGTTAATAGATTATGTGAAATTGAACATACTCTCACCTGAAACTCAAGAGGAACAAATTAATTCACTATACTTCCCAGAAGTTTGTTTTTCTTCCCAGTGGCTATATTTCAAGCCATGGTGAACCATCTAGCCAGCCTCTAACATGGATAGCCAACTCTTCCCCATCTCACATTTCCTATACTTAACGATTCTCTTTCCTTCACAACCCACTCCACCGCATAACCTTGTCATTCCGAGAGCTGGTATTATCTCCTCCATTCTTATGCTGCTCAAGTTCATTCTACATACCTGCACCCTAAAATCTATTCCCAAAAACTTCTCCATCCTTCTGTCATTCCTCCCCATCTTGAGAACTTATTACACATAACAAATAATGACATCTATCATTTCATAAACAGTATTCTGCTGGGCACTGTGAGAGACTTCATCATAACCACCATTTCTATTCCACACATCAATCTGCAATGTGAAGAAGTAGTAAAGGTTCAAGGAGACTAAATAGCTTGCCTAAGTACACTCGGTAAGTAGCAGACTCTCTTTAATACACTCTTTTTTTTTTTTTTGTACCAGGGATTCAACCCAGGGGCACTTAACCACCAAGCCATATCCCCAGTTCTTTTTTATATTTTATTAGAGACAGGGTCTTGCTGAGTTGCTTAGGGCCTCCCTAAGTTGCTGAGGCTGGGTTTGAACTCACGATCCTCCTACCTCAGCCTCCTGAGTTGCTGGGATTATAAGCATGCAACACTGAACCTGGCTAATACGCTCATTTTTGAAACAGGATTTGAGCTCAGGTTTCAGCCTGAGCCAAGGTTAAATTCTGTTTATTACAAGTGTCTCTGACACCATACTGCTATGTCAAATCCAAGTCTCAATCTAGTTTTCGTGATTTTCGGTGGGGGGGGGGGGGGGAGGACTATCAGTAGACCTGCCCTCTAAATTATATCATCACAAGATCATCGGATCATCAAATACTTCTTTACTTCTTCAAATGCTTGCTGTATGACTTATCTGTGTATACATAAATGTATATGATTAAATAACTGGAAAGGCCTCAACTGGAATAAATGCTCAGGGTAGAAAATATAGCCTCTAAGATAGGAAAGTAAGATTAAAAACTTGTTTAACCCACCTTCACTTAATGCAAGACTATGCAAAAGATTTCTACATCTAATAGAAGAATAAAACAGCACACAGGTGGTCCCTAGGCAGCTCGGCTTACTACACACGCAAAAGCAATCTTCACAGCAGGCTGCAATGGCACAGGCCTGTAGTCCCAGCTACTCTACTCTGGAGGCTGAGACCAGAGGACTGCTTGAGCCCAAGAGTTCAAGACCAGCATGGGCTAAATATAGTGACATCCCATCTCCTTAAAAAAAAAAACTTCACAACCAACCCTTTTAATTACATGGCATTTTTAACCAGAAATGTATACAGTAAGAGATACTCAATTTGTTGAACTAATGATATTTTACAACATTTTAAGAGCAGACCTTCTTATAATGCTATAATTCATGAATTATCATCATAGCAATATAATTACCTACCTAACTGCTTATCCCCCACCAGATAATCATGTCCTTGAAGACAGAAAGAAATCTTCTCTGTCTTGTTCACTGCTACATCCCCAGCACCTAACCAGCACAAAACACAAATATTTGCTGAATAATAAAACTCAAATTTATAAACCCTAAGTTCAAAATACAAATGTTTATGTATCTTTAATATTCCTACCAAAAATAACAGGAATTTTTAAAATCCTATATTATTACCTCATTCATTTGGTATGTCCTCTGAAGGTGGATTTTTCACTCTAACCTTATTAACAAATTCTTATGTGAATTCTTAGTCTAAATTCTGTAAACAGTTCACTGGTTTAATTTTTTTTAATTCTCCCATTGGCCTTTATCTTTTAAAGTGATATTAAATGACTGCACTGCTTAAATGTAAAGATATATATCTAAATTTTTAATTTACACATAGTGATGGTTCAGCATGCAAGTCACGGCACTTTAGATTATGAACAGACCTTAGAGATCATCAAGTAACCCTTCATGCTAGGAGTTAAGAAACTGACTCATAAAAAAGTTAAAGCTACACATTTTTTTTTTTTTTGGTGGGGGATAGGGGCTGGTGCTGGGGGTTGAACCCAGGGACTCTACCACTGAGCCACATCCCACATTTATTTTAAGATAGGGTCTTGCTAAGTTGTTTAGGGCTTCTCTAGGTTGCTGAAGTTGGCCTTGAATTTGTGTTCCCTTGCCTCAGCCAACCAAGTCACTGAAATTACAGACATGCACAACTGTGCCTGGCAAAACTATACAATTAACTGGAATAGAACCCAGCCTCTGAGTCTCAGGACAGAAATCTTTCTCAGGACAGAGCACTTTGAATTAATTACATTTGCTGTGAAGACCTGAAAGTCTTCCCATCACATAACAGTCTTTGATCAAAGCAGGACAGTACTCAAGACATCTCTCTCATCTCCAATTATGCCAAATCTTTCATCATAGCACGGCAAATCCCAGGAAGGAAGATTTAAAGTGGAAGTCACTGCCCACAATCCTCTTATATGAGAAGATAAGACAGGATCTGCTTTGCACATTCAGTCTGTAAGACACACTGGACAGCCAATCTTCTGGCCTCCCAGTACTTTATAGCCTTATAGTTGATTCTAAATGCTATGGAACTTTCTCCTCCTAGCTAATGTATTCCCCATGCAAAGCAAGTCTTCATATTAATACCTTCCACATTCAACTTCCTTTCCTAAAATTCAATACTTTTTTTATATTATTTTGTGAACACTGTGAAGGAAGGTCCATTCTAATAATGGAGCAAAGGTTCCTTCTATGCAGAACTTATTTCCTGTTTGGTATGAATTACTCTTTCAAGCTGGCAGAAAAGATAAGTAACTTGCCCAAAGTCATGTCACCTGAAAGTTGTTAAGCAGTTATTCAAATCCAAGTTAGTCTAGAATCCCAACTCAGTCTAGAAACCCAATTCATTCTCCTCTAATCCTCTCCACTCCATGACAGAGTTCCAGTCTTCTGGGAGTCAGCAAGATTAAAAGTTCTCAACATGTTTACTCCAAAGAATTAACTAAAGATATGACCCAAAAGGCTTTGCAATAAGTGACCCATAAAATGGGGGGGACATAAAACTTAGTAATTAATACAGGCTTATTTCACTACCATAATCCATCTTTGTACAATTGCAAAAGACTCCTGAAATGCTTTGTTTCTTAAATTTGAGGTAATATTCAGTTACCTCTCCTTAGAATTTATTTGTTGATATGAATTCCAAACCTAGTAGGAAATAAAATCACTGAGATTTATACTTGAAATCTGACTCTGCAAACGACAACTCAGACAATTCAAGTGACCTCCAGGTCATAACCTTAACTTCTATGCCTTGGAGATGATAAGAAAACCGCCTCACAGGATTGTTACTTCAACAAGTAGTACAGTTTGAACCAAAGGGAAAGTTTCTGAACAACGCTTGGCACAAAGTAAATGTTCAATACATTTTAATTATTATAATCATATCTATCATCTTTGCCACCACCACTGGTATATCAATGTCATAAAATGGTAATTTTATACTTTGTTCACTGTTGTAGCCCCAGTGCCTGAAACATTGTTTGCACTCAGACATTTGTTGCATGAATTAATTTTAATTACTAATACTTCTATTATTAAGCACAGGATAATTTGCCCCCAAATATGATATCCTCTAGAAGGAAAGATAAATTAAGCATAGAGGGGATAAAAAGCCCTAAATTGGTGCTCAGGAATTTAAGAGAGGAAAGAAATAAAGAACTATAGCTCAAGTGCAATGCTTAATAGAAGAAAGAAAAGGGGAGGTTATCCTCAAGTCAAGAGGGCATCTCTTCAGACCAACTAAATCATGGGAGCAGTTAGATCAGAAAAGCTAAGAGTTTTTTATAGAACAGAAATGTTTCAGTTGCAGTCACAGTGGTTGGTGCACACCTATAATCCCAGACTAAGGCAGGAGGACATAAATTTGAGGACACTTAGCAAGACCCTGTCCTAAAATCAAAAAGGCTGGAGATGTAACCCTAGATTCATCCCCAGTACCAAAAGAGAGGGGGAGGGGTCGCAAGTGCAAGCGAGCATGCTTCAGCTTAGACAAGATTCTCTGTTCAAAATAAAGTACCAGATTCTAAAATAGGGACATCCTGAATCTCACAAGGCAAATCCAATCTGGGCCTTTAGCACAAATCCCACTCCACAGAGAAGGAAAGGACCCCTAGAGAGGGAGTAACTTACCTCAGGACACAGGCAACACTAAGGGGACTATAACACTTATATCAGTATGTAGTTGGGAGCAGGGTCACTGAGAACACTCTGCAGTGGCCTCATGAAAAAGCACCTGCTTCTCTCACCACACTGGATACTTGTACCTTCCACATGCTCTCAAGACTCACAGGCAGGCTCTCTAGGTATAATGCTCATCAAGATGGTCCACCCATAAGGTGCAGCCCAAGGCTGCACCATCTTCCTATTGTCTTTAACATAGAATCCTAGTTTTCATTTTGGTGGCGGGGGGCGGGTGCTGGATTTTGGGGGGGTTTGTCTTTGCAGTGCTGGGGATTGAACCCAGGATCTCATGAATGCTAAGTATGTGCTGGACAACTAAGCTTCAGTCCCAGCCCCTCAATTTCTTTTTAAGGATAAGTCCAATGATACGGGTTTTATTGACACCACCTCAAAATCTTTTGTGGAAGCAGGAGTTGGGGGTGTAGCTTAGTGGTAGAGCACGTGCTTATGTACAAGGTCCTGGGGTTGATCCCCAGCACCAAAAAGAAGAAAAAAAATTTCTCAAAATGATATCAACAATTCTTTAAAATTAATGTTTCTCTTATTATTACTATAGGTTTATCCCCACTGACCCAAAACTCCCTTCTCTGCACACTGCATATGCTATTTACCCAGAACAGTCTTCTGTTTCTACCATTTGAAAACTCCTAAGGTTGGAAGAAATACTCATTTGGGTTCTAACATTTTTGTGCAGTACTAATTTTTTTATGTTTCACTGTCTTCATGTGCATTGTCTTAAGCTCTTCAAAGACTGAATTGTTGGTGGGAACAGAATTTATCTTATACATCTTTTTATCCCAAGCAGGATCAACACAAGTCTTTTCCGTTGCAGATGAAAAAAAGATTAAAGATGTGTTCATTTCATGGAAAAAGTCAAATTTTTTGAAAATCCACTAGGTAAAGCCACATGGGGGTAACAGGGTGAAAGCGATATTTCTAAAAGTTGGAAGAATGAAGATATGTAAATTACCTATACAACCAACAGGGATTGCATATATGTAAATCAAAGAAAGTTCCTGGAGTGGCTGCATTTGGCAGGATTAGTCTGAGAACACTGAAGCATTTAATCAAGCTAAAAGGAATAAGACTTGTCCATTCAGCCACAAATAATGACTCCAAAGAGGTACAAGGCAAGAGTACTCAAAGAACAACAAGAACATTTTCATGCACACAGTAAGTAAAGAACAGCAAACATCATTAGACAATGAAGGTGAGCTTTGGGGATGGCTGGCAGAGGGCCTGGAGGCAGCAATGGAAACCAGAGTCTGGGTTTATTTAAAGATGATTTAATAAGATACACTTTTTGGAAAAGGATTCACTACTGTGACAGGAATAGATCAGAAGGGAAAGCCAGAATAAGAAACCTGAGAGTACATGCTAAAGGTGCCCAGCAGATAAGACAGACACCCTGGGATTGCCCATTTAAGCTCAATGGCACATTTGCAATGACAGCCTTAAGTGCCAGAGTAGAAGCACTTGAATATGAGTCTTCTAAGAAAATCTTTCAACCACTCCATCATTCATATCTCTCTCTCTCTCTTTCTATCCCTCCCTCCATCCCCACCACCTCTCTCATTGTCTGAGACAATAAAACAAAATGGATCAGAGAAAATGCACTAGAGTCTGACTCCAGATTAAGATCTCAGCTCTGACACTCATTAGGTGTCCTCAAGGAACCTTATTTGGTCAAGTGTAAAATAGGGAGACAAGTTATACCCGTCTCTCTTTTTTTAAAATTTTTTTTAGTTGTCGATGGATCTTTATTTTATTTATTTATATGCAGTGCTGAGGATCAAATCCAGTGTCTCACACATGCTAGGCAAGTGCTCTAACACTGAGCTACAACTCCAGTCAGATAGAGATACATAAAATGCCTAGCAGAGTGAGTAGCACAAGAAGTTAAGGTATGAACCCCTTGTATTCATGTCACAGTTCTCTAGGGATCCTTGATGCTCAGGTTGGGAGTCACTGTCCTAGAAAATAAGTAAAAAGCTTAGAAGAGCAGTAAATTTGATCAGCAAGTATTTATGTGGCAGTTCCAGAATTCAGCACTGTGCTACGTGCAACAACAGGAAGTCAATGCAACACTATGTAAGCAAGAAGACAATGCTGAGGGCACATGTTGGAGGGAACTGAGGAATAAGACGCTGAAGCAGAGAGCAGGAGACTGAGAACAAAGGGGGCTTTTTCTCTTGTTTGTTTGTTACTAGGGATTGAACTCAGGAGTGCTTTACCACTGAGCCACATCCCAGCCTCTTATTTTTTCATTTTGAGACACTGTCTCATTAAGTTGCTTAGTCTTGCTAAATTGCTGAGGCCATCCTCAAACATGATCCTCCTGTCTCAGCCTTCTGAGTGGCTGGGATTGTAGCTGTGCACCAGAGAGCCTGGCAGGTGTTTAAAATTGGAAATGAGCCAAAAAAATTGTAGTCAGGGCATGCTGAGCATGGTGCTTCAGGAGACACCCCCCCACACACACACATACCTGTTGGCAGCCTACAGGACAAACTAGAGTGATGGGCCTCTTTCAAGTTTTCCTAGTCACTCAGTACCAGATAAGTGACCCTTCTCAAAGAACTAAATAAGGTTCCATTTCTAACCTGCACTAACTGACTGCTAGTCACTTAAATTGTATAAGCGATACACACAGCAAATTAACATCTTTACCAATTTCTTGACAATTCTAAAAAGACTGCTACTTTCAAGAGATTACATAAGTTTAGCTAACAGTTGAGCTTTGGAGGTAGTCTAAGTTTCGGGGAAAAAAAGAATCATCTGTAGAAAGGTTTCCAATATTATAAGAGAGGACAGGGCTGCAGGGGTAGAACATGCATACAAAGTCTTGGGTTTCAACCCCAGCGCCACCAAAAAATAGAGAATGAGACAGTAGGTAGGCCCTGAACTATCTAACTGCCTGATATTATGAGTTTTCTTCCTCAACTTCAGATCCTTCTCCCAACCACTCCTCTTAGTTTCGAAACACCTGTTTTAATTACTTTACACAAAACAAGATGCATAATAGGTAGAAATTTATCAGGATACAGAAGTTGAAATTGTCTAATATTCTGGGACTGTGTGTCTGACCAGTTTCAACTTCTCCTTTTCTAATGCTAGGGAGCTTTGAAAGTAGCTTCGATACACTAGACACTTCACAACTGTCTGACCTCAGGCAAATTAAACTCTTAAATCTCAATTTACACATCGACGAGGTTATTAATAGGAAGTTTATTGTAAGGACCAGTAAGTTATTATTAGCCATGTAACTGGAATATAAAAAGCACAATACATATTAGCTATTATTATCATCTTTACATCTTCTTTATTTCAGCAATTAGTCACCCAACTACCAGGAGCTATCCAAGGACACACATATCACATTTTTTTCTGTAGCATTATGTGGATATGGCTATTTCATCACCATTGAAGCTTGATAAGACCAGTGGTCTGCCTCACCTGCTGCAACACCTCTAGGAGAAGACTGTCGCAAACTAGGCACTCAGCCTGCCATATAGGTTCAGGACAGCTCCACCTGACTACCCCACTGAAGGAATTCATTTCTTTGTAAAGGAAACGCTAGCATCACTTGTGCGCTTCTCCGTGAGAAACCTTCAAAATGCGATCATGAATCTCAAAAGTTCATGTGATTTAAACAGTTTTTTGTGAGTTCCCCCCTTACCCAAATATTTGCTAGTATGTGACTCCACAGCATTACTTTCTTTTCTATCTGGAAATCTGGTGAGGGGGAACGAAGGCAGCAAGGCAACCCCTTCCCTGCTTCCCAGGCACTGAAGTTAAGCAGGATGACTCCACATCCATATTCACAGATAACAGGTTCTTTCTCCTTCCTGGGCACTAAGATTTGCAAGAACGAAATTCCAATTGCACTCTCAGGCTTAGCGATACAAGCCTGCAGTCCACCTGGTGGGCAGGTGGGCGAGGGTAATCCTGCCCAGTTATTGATCACATTCCGTGCTCATAACCCCCAGAGGAAACCAGAAGCCCAGGAGACATTTCGCGCTCCCCATATGCAACACACTCCCCGCAGCGCACTGCCGTCCCACCTCCCGGCAGCAGACACCTTCCGGGACGCCCAGAGAGCTGTTCCTGGAGACGCAGGCAGCCCCAAGCAGAGGGAGCGCACGCACACGTGCCTGGCAGCAGCAGGCCAGGCCCGCCCCCGCCTCCGCACTCACCTGGCCGGTGATGCCAGTGATGAGCGCCACCTTCCTGAACTTGCCCATCTCGCCGTCCCCGGAGCCCCGGGGGCTCGGGCAGCGTGCCGGCGCGTGTGCCATGTCGCCGAGGGCAGGCGGGCGTGCGGCCCAGGGCTGGGCAGGGCGGAGCTGAGCAGAGCGGAGCTCGGGCGGCAGCGCCGGCTGGGATGTGGGGGTGTGCCGCGCGCGAGCCGCCTGGCCCGGCTGCAGGCGGAGGAGAGCGCACCGCGCGGCCGGTCGCCACAATCTGACAGGGGCGCACGGGAGGCCGGGCGGGGAGGGCCAGGGGCGGGCCGAGGCGGGCCCCGCGGCCGGGCGGCGGGGCAGCGGCCTGGCGGGCGCCGCGTCATCCGCGTCAGCCCGCTACGCTGCCGCGGCGCCTGCGGCAAGCCACGCCCCCTTGCCGGCGGCCGCGCGGGAGGGGCGGGGCCTGCTGCGACCGCCTCTGGTAAAAGGAAGGCCGCGAGTTGTCGCGTCCGCCCCTCCAGCGGCGGAGCAGAAGGAGGAGGGGTTGGCCACCAGCGGCCTGGTCTCTGTCCCTGCGTCCTCCCCTCCGCCCTCCCGAGAATATCCCAGGAATCCTGCTGTCACCCGAGGATGCTGGGAGGAACTGCGGGCTGACCTTTCCGTTAGGAAAAAGCCCTGAATTCCACATCGAGTCGTCCCAGGACCCGGGTTATCGACTTTAAGAAATAATACCTGGAAATCTGTTGCATTGACTCTTTGAGTCTGGTTTTATGTTACTGGAAGGACACTAGCGTTACAGGGCCCTAAATGGGGTCACAGATGTAGGGAAAGACTAACTTCAGCGCTACCCTGGCTTTCTGACTTTGGTCTTTTTCTGAGGCTTAGAAGGGCGCACAAGATTCTCGATTTAAAAGTACAGTATTCTAGTTTGCAAGACTGGCTGTGCAAGACAGGAAAGTTTGTAGCCACCACCCATGTGCAGCATAAAGAAATGACAAGAAGACTGCACGGGTCAATAAACCTGGAGTGGCAAATGTTGACAAGTAATTCAGATGCAAGGCGGGGTCCCAGCTTTTCGTCTGTGGGTTTTAGCTTGCATTTGGCATATACACTTGGGACATGTAAAGGAGTGCAGTGCAGGTGACTCAGATGTGAAGGGAAGTGAACTTCCCTGCCTCCACTGTGCTTATCTGTACATACTCCTCTCCCCCAATAAATAACCTCAGATAATCGCTTTAAATCACAAACTGATTTACTGACACAGTGCCCAGCGTAACATACAGGATATGATACAGACCTGGAATCCCCAATTAGGAAAACTCAAGATTAAGTCAGTCCCTCCCCCACCCCTCAGGAACATTCCTTAGTTTTATAGACAGAATTGTCTGGTTTCATACCTTGACTCTGCTTTTGGAATTCTGCAGTAAGAATGAGACCCTTAAGTAGAGGAAACGCATTCATTTAGAGGAATTCAGTATAAGCAAGAAATGTCGTTTAAATATACTAGATTATCTTAGAAACATATTTGTTTTCATGTGAATTGACTCTTTTCAAAAAATTATTGAGCAAAATCTATGTTCAGAGGAGATGTTTCCCATTTCTCCCACAACTTTGTAAACTATCCCACCACCAAACACTGAAAATTCACCTATCCTAGTAAAAACTGTGACAGTAGAGATGTTATCTTTGCAACTTCTATTTGAGGTCCAGGTCCTTGATGTCCTGAACAAAGAATTGAGCAGGACACACAGAAGTAACAGGCAAAGTACAGGTTCATTGAAGGCGAAGATGAAAGTAGCACTCCATAAGATAGAGAAGAGTGGGCAGAGCAAGAGAGAGAAGCTCACAGCCCTGATATCTGGAAATTGGTGTCTTATGTGCTGAGGTGTGAGGTGTTCTTTTCCCCATATGGCCCTGATCAAAGACCTTACCGGATTTGCTCTCACTGGTTATTTTAGAACACCGAAACTATAGCAGGAGTTATCATGGGCAATAAGTCTTCAGTAGTGAGAGTTGTCAAAGTATTGGGATGTCATAAACAGGGTCATGACACATCTCCCTGTCTTGTCCTCCAGTGACATTTTTCCTATACCCTGCCTTGGCTTAACGTCCCTGAACTCCTGCCTAACAAAAATCATAGAAATAAAATCAATATTGTTAAGACCTGAAAATAAAATATTTATAAGATATGAAAAAAATAGTTACAAAATATTGATGGTCAGAGATGAAAACAAGGATAATTTTCTAGAAAATTTATAAGACAGGTGGTAAGGCAGTTTATTAACCTGCTAGGGCTTCCGTAACACAGTACCATGGAGTAGGTGACTTAAACAACAGAAATGTATTTCCTCACAGTTCTGGAGGTTAGAAGTCCAAGATCAAGGGTTGATTTCTTCTGAGGCCTCTCTCCTTTGCTTGTAAAGCCATCTGTTTCATGTCCAGGTGGTATTCTTCCTACATATGTGTTTGTGTCCAAATTTGATAATCTTGTAAGGGCACCAGGGATGTTTGATTAGGACCTTAACAAACTCTTTATCGTAATTACTTCTTTAAAGACCCTATTTCCAAATACATTCACATTTTGAGATACTGAGGTTTAAGATTTCAACATACAAATTTCAGGAGGAAAAATATACACCCCATATCAGAAAGTTAAAGAAGAAAAGAGATTTTTCTGGTTCCTTTGGTTTAGAGGTAGGAAAGGAAATTTGTGGTGGGGTGGATGTTGTAATTTTCCATGGGGTATTAGGGGAACATAGCCATCAGCACAGGGTCTGGGTAGCATGAGGTTGATTACATTAGATAGAAGGAAAGTTATAGGTTATAGAATAATGGAAAGCTCTAGGGGCAATCGTCCTAGTTGTGTTTTACTCTAACATTGTAATTCTCAACCATAAGCAATTTTGCCCCCCAGGGGACATTGAACAATGTCTGGAGACATATTTTGGTTGTCCTAACTAAATTTGTGCTGTTGGTATTTATTAAGTAGAGGCCAGGTATGTTGCTCAACCACTCACAATGCACAGGACAGTCTTTTTCAACAAAGAAATATTTGGCCCAGAATGTCAATATAGTTGATCCCCTGTATCCATGTGTTCTGCACCCATGGATTCAATCACCCTCTATTATGCATTATGAGGTTAGTCCTACAATATTTGTGACTGTACTGAACATCTATAGACATTTTTCTTCTCATCATTCCCTAAACAATACAACATAACAACTATATACATAGCATTTACATTATATAAGGTATTAGAAGTCATCTAAAGAGGATTTAGGGGTGGGGTTTTATCTCAGTACCTGAACACTTGTTTAGTATGCATGAAACCCAGGTTCAATCCCCAGCACTTAAAAAAAAAAAAAAAAGTATATGGGAGGATTATGTAGATATATGCAAATACTACCCCATATTGTATGAAAGACTTGAGAATCTGGTATCTATGGGGGTAGGGGAGGGAGGGGGTGTGGAAGGTGTATCCTGGAATCATCTACCTTGGATTTCAAACTGTGTTTGACTCTGTGTGCCACTGTAGTCCTAGGCCAGATGCCCAACTCTGGGGGTCCAAGCAAATCAGGTCCAGCCATCCCGCAAAAACCAAACGATGAAACGAAATGGTAAAGGGCAAGAAAGGAACGTTAATCAGTACAACTAACCAAGGAAGTCAAAGGAGACCAGCATTTCCAGTTTGGTCTTCAGAGATACAGGCATGAACTCCTGGGTTATATAGAAAAGGGGCACCAGAAATATGCACAGTCAAGCAGACTTGGTTAAACTGTGTTCTGGTTGATCATTTTCTCAGGATTGGTCACAGGGAGACTTGTTTGTGACAATAAGTTGCTGTTCTGTTGTGGGTAATTTGGACACATCACAAGACTTTTTATCCATCAGACATGCTGTTCCTGGAATCCAAGATGACAGACTTAGAGCAAAAGAGACAGATGCAAAATAAGCCAGAGATGCCATTTTCTTTTATATTTGCAGTTCCAAGTAAGGAGTTATTTTTTAGCAAAAGCAGCCTTGAAATCCTTGGGTATAGTCATGCATCCACTACCTCCATCAAGATACTGAAGAGTTCCAACACCACAGGATGCCTCATGTTGCTCTTTTATAACCACACCACTCCTGCCCCAACTCTAATCTCTGAAACCACCAATCTGCGGGTTTGTAAGATTTTTTTCCACTGGGCTACTATACAAAAAGAAACATACAGTTCATAATCTCTTGGAACTGACTTTTTCACTCAAACTCCCTGGAGATTCATCCAAGTTTTATATATTGACATTTGATTCACTTTTGCTATTGAGTAGTATCCCATGGTATGGATGTCAATTTTTTAACCACTCACCAATTGAAGAACTTATGGGCTGTTTCCAGTTTGGGACTGCCATAAATAAAACTGCCATAAGCATTCATGCACAGTTTTTTGTGTGAATGAAATTTTCACTTTGGCCTAGACTGGAATCTCATGATAATTTTTTAAAAATTGCTAAGTGTTCCTTACAAGAATTTTGTAGACATAGAATTCACTGCATTAAATTCCTTTCTGCTTGAAATATCTATGGCAGTCTCTGTGTCCAGCACTAAACCCTGACTGACATGGTGGCATAAGTAAGATTCAGAACTCCAGATTCAGTGCTCACACCTAAGATTGAAAGATTAATGAGATGATTACAGTATGTGAGTGTGATTGAGAAAGAAGGGTTGGAACAACAGAAATTATACAAAGGAGAAGGATAGACCATTTCCTTTTTACTTTCCTTCCACTTCAGGATTGGCACCAGTTTTCCAGTTTAAGAAATAAGTGGCCTTCCAAAAGCCAGTGCCAGACTACCCATGACTGCCCACCACTTTTGGACCCTGGATCGCCCACGCCCTGCACAGACTCGGCACACATGTGAGTCAGTGCTACAGTTCCCAGAGTGTTTTGAGGCTGATGAAGCCATCTTGAATTATCCCCGAGGGGGAGGCTGCCATCTTTGGGTGGGGCGGCTCCCATTCTGAGACACATGCTGGAGACTTGAGGCTCTTTGACAGGTATGTCATTTGCATTGGGATACTGAGGACTGGGAGGTTTAAATGGTGGATGACTGTTGTACCATAGATTTTTCTTCCATTTTTAATTTTTTTATTCTTATTTTTCCTCACTCTATTTTCCTTTCATTTACCTGTTTCTTTGGAGTCTCTTTCTCCCTTTTCTAATGCTAACAACCAACTTCTTTTGATCCCACGCTCACTCTTCCCATGATCTAGTACCTCTATATACTCTTTTCTTATCCCATTAACAGTTACATCCTACACCCCTCCCCATCATCATTATCCACCCTTAGAAATTGTAGAACTCATTGCAAGCCTATTGGCTATACTGTAGATAATAATCAAACTCATCCTGTTTATTGCAATACAGCTAACATCTTTATAGGGACTATCTGGTTTAGGACTGCATATTGTTTATATTGGGTGCAGCTAATATTGACCTCCCCCTCAAAGGAGAGGTATTGGAAACTTGCAGGGTCACAATAAGCCTCTGGGAGGAAACTAATAGCTCACATCTTCACTGCTATAGGGGAAGATACATGAACAACATGAAAAAGCAAGGGAAGAGAGTGTCCCTAACAAACCAAGATGCTATTTTGTTAGAATCCATTGACAGCATTGCAGTAGAAATGTCAGAAAAGGAGTTTGAATGTACATAATTAAAATTATCCATGAAGCTAAGGATGAAATAAGAGAGCAATGCAGGAAATATATGGTCACTACAGTAAACAGTTAAAAGAACAAATGCAGGAAGCAATTGAGCATTTCAATAAAGATATAGAGATTCTGAAAAAAAAAAACAGAAATACTTCAAATGAAGAAAACAATAAACCAAATTAAAAACTCAATAGACAGCATCACCAACAGAATAGATCTTGTGGAAGACAGAATCTCAGATAATGAAGAAAAAATATTTAATCCTGAAAATAAAGTTGACCAAACTGAGAAGATGGTAAGAAATCATGAACAGAACCTCCATAAATTATGGGATATCATGAAAAGACCAAATTTAAGAATTATCAGGATTGAGGAAGGCACAGAGATATAAAACAAAGGATTGAGCATTCTGTTAACAAAATAATATTAGAAAATTTCCCAAACCTGAAGAATGGAAAATCAAATACAAGAGGTTTACAGAACACCAAATGCACAAAATTCACCAAGACATATTATAATGACAATGCCTAACATACAAAATAAAGACAGGATTTTAAAGGCTGCAAGAGAAAAGCATCAGATTACATATAAGGGAAATTAATACAGGTATCAGCAGATTTCTCAGCCCAGACCCTAAAAGCTAGACATGCCTGGAACAATATATTTCAAGCTCTGAAAGATTATGGATGCCAACCAAGAATCTTTGCTACCCAGCAAAACTAACCTTCAGATTTGGTGATGAAATAAAATTTTTCCATGATCAACAAAAGTAAAAGACTTTAAAAATTGAAAGCCAGCACTACAGAACATTCTCAGTAAAATATTCCATGAGAAGGAAGTGAAAAACAACAGTGCAAGTAAGCAAACGGAGGAACCACCCTAAAGGAAAAGCCAATTAAAGGAGAAACCAAGTCAAGTTAAAAACCAAAAATAAGCCAAAATGACCAGGAATACAAATCATGTCTCAATAATAGCTCTGAATGTTACTGGCCAAAAGACATAGACTAGCAGATTGAATTAACAAGCAAGATCCAATAATATGATGCCTTCAAGAGACTCATCTCATAGAAAAAGACATCCACAGACTAAAGGTGAAAGGATGGGGAAAAATATATCATGCACACGGACTCAGTAAAAAAGCAGGGGTCTCCATCCTCATATCAGATAAAGTGGACTTCAAACCTAAGCTAGTCAGAAGGGATAAAAAAGGACATTTCATACTACTTAAGGGAAGCATAAACCAGTAAGACATAATGATTGTAAATATTTATGCCCCAAACTACAGTGCAGCCTTTGATCAAAAAAATCCTTCCCAATTCCAAGGAAAAAATAGTCCATGATACAATAATACTGAGTGACTTTAACACACCACTCTCACCACTGGACAGATCCTCCAAACAAAAACTGAACAAAGAAACTATAGAATTAAATAATACAATCAATGATTTAGACTTAATGGACTTATATAGAGTATTTCATTCATCATCGAGCAAATACACTTTCTTCTTAGCAGATCATGGATCCTTCTCCAAAGTAGACCACATTCTATGCCACAAAGCAGTCATTAGTAAATATGAAAAAATAGAGATACTACCTTGTATTCTATCAGATCACAATGGAATGCAATTGGAAATCAATGATAAAATAAAAAACAGAAAGGACCCCAACACCTGGAGACTAAATAATATTGAATGAGGGAATGATAACAGAAGACATCAGGAAAGAAATTAAGAAAATTCTTGGAGGTAAATGAGAACAACAACACAACATATCAAAATCTCTGAGACACTCTGAATGCAGTACAAAGAGGAAAGTTCATTGCATTGAGCTGATACATTAAAATAACAAAAAGTAAACAACTAAATGACCTACATTACATCTTGAAGCCCTAGAAAAAGAACAGGTCAACACCAAAAGTAGTAGAAGACAGGAAATAATTAAAATCAGAGCTGAAATCAATGAAATTGAAAAAAAAGAAACAATTCAAAAGATTGACAAAAGTTGGTTCTTTGAAAAAGTAAACAAAATTGTAAACCCTTAGTCACACTAATGAAGAAAAGGAGAAAACTCAAATTATTAGAATTAATGATGAAAAAGGAAACATCACGACAGACACCCTTGAAGTACCTAACATAATTAGAAGCTATTTTGAAAATCTATACTCCAACAAAATAGAAAATATTGAAGACATTGATAAATTTTTAGAGACAAATGATCCTCCCAAACTGAATCAGGAAGACATATACAATTTAAACAGATCAATTTCATACAATGAAATAGAAGAAGCCATCAAAAGCCTACCAACCAAGAAAAGCCAGGAACCAGATGAATTCTCAGCTGAGTTCTACAAGACCTTTAAAGAAGAATTAACACCAATACTCCTCAAAGTAGTACATGAAATAGAAAAGGAGGGAAGCTTTCCAAACTCATTCTATGAAGCTAGTATCATTCTAATACCAAAACCAGACAAAGACTCATCAAAGAAAGAAAACTTTAGACCAATATCCCTGATGAACATAGATGCAAAAATCCTTAACAAAATTCTGGCAAATCACACACAAAAACATATTAAAAAGATAGTGCACCATTATCAAGTGGGGTTTATCCCAGGGATTCAAATTTGGTTCAACATCCAGAAATCAATAAACATAATTTATCATATCAATAGACTTAAACTTAGGAATCATATGATTATTTCAATAAATATTGAGAAAGTGTTTCATAAAATGCAGCACCCTTTCATACTCAAAACACTAGAAAAAATAGGGATAGTAAGGAACATATCTCAACACTGCAAAGGCTATCTGTGCTAAGCCCACAGACAACATCATTCTAAATGGAGAAAAACTGAAAGCAAATCCTCTAAAAACTGGAACAAGACAGGGATGTCCTCTTTCACCACTTCTACTCAATATTGTCCTTGAAACACTAGCCAGAGCAATTAGACAGACTAAAGAAATTAAAGGGACACAAATAGGAAAAGAAGAACTCAAGCTGTCGCTATTTGCCAATGACATGATTCTATATTTAGAGGATCCAAAAAACTCCACTAGAAAACTTCTAAAACTAATAAATGAATTCAGTAAAGTAGCAGGATATAAAATCAATATGCATAAATCTAATGTATTTTTATTCATAAGTGATGAACCCTCTGAAAGAGAAATTAGGAAAACCACTCCATTCACAGTAGCCTCAAAAATATATACTTGGGAATCATCTAACAAAAGAGTGAAAGACCTCTACAATGAAAACTACAGAAAACTAAAGAAAAAAATTGAAGAAAACATTAGAAGATGGAAAGATCTCCCATGTTCTTGGATTGGCAGAATTAATATTGTCAAAATGACCATTCTACCAAAGGTACTATACAGATTCAATGTAATTCCAATTAAAATCCCAATGACATTCCTCATAGAAGTAGAGAAAGCAATCATGAATTTCATCTGGAAGAATGAGACCTCGAATAGCCAAAACAATCCTGAGCAGAAAGGGTGAAGCAGGAGTTATCACAATACCAGACCTTCAACTATACTACAGAGCAATAGTAACAAAAACGACCTGGTATTGGCACCAAAATAGACAAGCAGACCAATAGTACAGAATAGAAGACACAGAGACAAACCCACATAAATACAGTTACCTCATACTAGACAAAGGAGCCAAAAACATACAATGGAGAAAAGATAGCCTGTTCAACAAATGGTCCTGGGAAAACTGGAAATCCATATGCAGTAAGATGAAATTAAACCTCTATGTCTCACCCTGCATAAAACTCAACTCAAAATGGATCAAGGACTTAGGAATTAGACCAGAGACCCTGCACCAAATAGAAGACAAAATAGCCTAAATCTTCATCATTTTGGCTTAGGATCAGACTTCCTTAACAAGTCTCCCAAAGTACAAGAAATCAAAGCAAGAATCAATAAATTGGATGGATTCAAACTAAAAAGCTTTTTCTCAGCAAAGAATGCAATCAATAATGTGAAAAGAGAGCCTACAGAGTGGGAGAAAATCTTTTCCACACGCACTTCAGATAGAGCACTAATCTCCAAAATTTATAAAGAATTAAAAAACTTTACACCAAAAATACAAAGAACCCAATCAATAAACAGGCCAAGGAACTGGACAGACACTTTACAGAAGAAGATATACAGGTGATTAATAAATACATGAAAAAGTGTTCAACATCTCTAGTAATTAGAGGAATGCAAATTAAAAGAACTCTTAAGATTTCATCTTACTCCAATTAGAATGGCTATTATCAAGAACACAAACAACAATAAGTGTTGGCATGGATGTGGGGGGAAAAGGCACACTTTTACATTGCTGGTGGAGTTGCAAATCGGTGCAGCCACTCTGGAAAGCCGTGTGGAGAATCCTCAGAAAACTTGGAGTGGATCCACCTTTTGACCCAGTTATCCCCCTCCTTGGTTTATACCCAAAGGACTTAAAATTATCATACTACAGTAGTGCAGCCACATTAACGTTTATGGCAACTCAATTCACAATCGTTAGATAGTGGAACCAACCTAGATGCCCTTCAACAGATGAATGGATAAAGAAACCGTGGTATATATGGACAAAGGAATATTATTCAGTCATAAAGAAGAATAATATTATGGCCTTTGCAGATAAATGGATGGTATTGGAAACTATCATGCTAAGTGAAATAAGCCAATCCCACAAAACCAAAGTCCGAATGTTTTCCCTGATAAGTGGATGATGATATATAATGGGGGTTAGAGGGTGAGGAGTAAGAGAAGAATGGAGGAACTTTGTATTATGTTGAGGGAAGTGAGAGTGGGAAGGGGCGGGGGTATGAAAGATGGTAGAATGAGACAGACATCATTACCCTACGTACATGTATGACTACATGAATGGTGTGAATCTACATCGTGTATAACCATACGGACAAAAAATTGTACCCCATTTGTGTACAATGAATCAAAATGCAGTCTGTATAAATTAAAAAATAAAATAATAATAATAATAATAATAATAATAATAAAAGGGTAATAAGTAGGATTGAAGCACTGGATTTTGAAATAAAATCTTACAAAATCCAATTCTGTTGGACATGAGACAGTGTGGAAAACCCTGCTTTCCACTGGAAAAAATTACTTTGCATGAATCTTCTTTCTTAGCAGAAGCAGTAGGATTTTACACACAGAATTGGAAGGCAACAAGATATTCCTAGGGTCTTCATGAAATCCATCAACACAGTTTTGGAATACACCATTCTGCTACTATTACTGCAATCACACCATTACATTAAGATTTTTGGATGATGTATTTTTTTTTTAATTTTACTTTTCATTTTTTAGAATGAGAACTCACTATATTGCCCAAACTGGTCTCAAACTCCTAGGCTAAAGTGATCCTCCAGCCTCAGCCTCCTGAGTAGCAGGGACTTCAGGCACTCACCATGATGCCCTCACCTCAGTGTGTTTAGAAAAGGTAAGTAAAAGTGTTTAAAATAGTACTGGGGTTGTGGCTCATTGGTAGAGCACTTGCCTACCATGTGTGAGGCATAGGGTTCGATTCTCAGTACCGCATATAAATAAATGAATAAAATAAATGTCTATTAACATCTAAAAAATATATATTTTTTAAAATTATTTAAAATAATCAAAGACACTTATTTCTCTTACATCCTCATTCATTTAATTTTCACAAGATAGATATCTGTCTTGGGAAAATGAGCATTACAAGTTGCAAGTTCTAGACATAGATAGATAGATAGATAGATAGATAGATAGATAGATAGATATAGCTATAGATATATCATATATATAATCCTTAACTCTTTTAAGTTTTCAATTTTTTAAAAGTTGAACCAGTGGTTTTCAAGGTAGTAAAACTATTCACTGGGTAAGTTTCATTGGGAAAGTTTTTTGTTCTTATCATCTCAATTTCTCTCTGCTCAAATTCCCGGGAGCAGAGCCTTGGATCATTGCTGCCACTGTCTAATGCAAATCTCCTCTTAGGAAGCTCAGCATTGTTTTTCCATTAGTGGCATCAAACCCGGAAGGGTAAAGTATATGAAGCTTTAAGTCTTTTCTGGTCTCATTTTTCAACATTCTCCTCTCAGAATTTAAGAACATATACATGCCCACTCCTCCCTTTGCAACATTTCTTAAAGCCGTTCTCAATAAAAGTGGATCTCCAATAACATAAAACACTAGAGGTGAAGTAATACATTGTTTTTTAAATTAGATGAGGTAATAAAACACCCTTGCCTGCGTGTGGAAACTTTCCAGTACCTGGCTACTAGTCTGATCCTTCTAATATGTCAAAATTGCCTCAAGGTTAAGATATTGGTCTCATTTTTAACGCTGAGTACTTTACTGCCAGCAAAATCTTACCATTTTGTACTAACATGTTCAAGATGCTGTCATAAACCTCAAATGCTCCAGGCTGAGTCCACTACAACTAGTAATGGCTTCTAATCTTCCCTCTAGTACTTTGATGCTCAGTAAAGGTCTTGACTAGGGACCTATTTGTAGCTAGAATTATAAAAGTAAGCACTTGAATCCCATGCATCACAGATTTGCTAGACCTCCTGGAAGAGAATGTAAAGAGAATATTGATCCTAGTGAAATTTTTAGCATTTTTTTTTCATTTTGATTCATTTTTCTGGTGCTGGGGATATAAACCAGGACCTGCATGCACTCTACCATTGAACTACAACCCCAAACCCTAATGAATTTTTTAAGTGGTCCCCTCCTTCCCATCTAGAGAACTTCCATCACCCTCCGGAAGACAGGTCTTAGGGATTTCACATGTGGATAGAAGGGTGCTAAAGAGTGTCTGGGCTCTGTCCTGGATTGTACCCTAATCCTCAGTGAGTAGATTCAGTTGTGACATGATGATGGATAGGACCTCTAGATAATCTTCAAATGCACTCTGGGGAAATTTGTCCCAATTCTCAAATCAAACTATAAGTCCTACAAAAGTAAAGGACTCCTCTGGGAACCTCGCCAAAGAGCAGTAAACACAGGTGGGGAAAGAATCTTTAGCAACCACCAAGCAGTAGAGCTAATCGTGACTAAATTAGTATCAGTTATGGTCCTGGCAAGATGATTGTGAGAAACAGGCTCTCCAGTCCAAATCTAAGTGGACTGAGAGTTACAGAGAAAAGATATAGAGAAAGTGACACTTTCAAATGACAGTCTTGCAACATTGAGTGTTGGGGTACAGGCACCCCTAGAGCAGTTACAATCAACATCTTATCTCCTAGAGCACAAGGTCCCTCTCCTGGTTCCTCATTGGCTGAGTACCATGGATTTTACAATCTTCCAAATGTCACCTAGGTTTTACTGTCTCCTCCTGGGTAATTTAAAGAAATATACTTTTAGCTGTTCCCACTTCCCTCTGTTCTCTTGTGGTAGGAAAACTTTTCTGTGATTAACTGCATTTTGGCACATAGAAAGTTGGTCTTTGTTGGTCTGGCCAGGTCCCTTTCTCATCACCTCCTGTTTGTCAAGGGGCTGGGAATCTGCCGCATTCAGGTGTTAACTTGTGGTAACCATTTGTTCTATTTCCTCTTTAGCTGATTTTCTTATATCCTCAGTAATTTTACAGTTAAGGCTAAATACTATTTTCTGAAAATGGACCACTGGACTTTCTATTTCTCACAATAACCATGGCAATAAATAGAAACTTTGACTTGACTCCCAAGTCAAGGGGTATTTAGTAAGTATTTAGGGAAAGGATCATGAGGTAGTGATTGAGTCTAAAGTCATGAGGATAATTCCATTCCCCTCATCAGTGAAGGGTTTGGGCAGAAACATGTGAACATGTAAACATGTGATATGCAGCCCCAGCCACTGAGATGTGATGGGTGAGGTAATTCTGCTCATGAGTCCTTCCCACCCACCTGCAATGGAGGAATATCCTCAGCTCAGTGTGGATATTACTCTGCTTTTTCTGGGTGAGATCCAACCAGATCCTGCCTGACTGCTATGGAACAAACTTCTCATGAGTCTGTGAGTCACCAATTCAGGCAGGGTTCTTCTGTTCAGTTCTTCTGCTCCTGTGACATCAACTGGGGTCACAGAACGGTATTCAGAAGGTGGCTAGTATAGTCTAAAGCATACAAAACGTCTTCACTCACAGTCTGGTACCTTGATAGGGAAGGTTGGATTCATCTGGGATCTAAGATGGCCAGGCCTCTCTCTCCAACTGGCCTCCCGCTGTATTCTTTCTGCATGGTCCCTTTGACATGCTAGAAACTTAGTGAGTCAGGACTACCATGAGTAATGATTCTATAAGACCTTGGGAGAAACAGCATCACTCTTATGACTTAACCTTGATGACTCAGGAAAATATTTCCATCACATATTGTTCAAAGCAACATAGTAAGACCAGTCCAAAGTCAAGGGGCAGGAATTCAATCCTATATCTTGATATAAGGAACAGTATGAATACGCAGGGAAGGAAGGAATTGATAGCAGCCCTCTCTGGAAACTCTCTCAGACCATCTTTGGACCACTTCAATCCTCATCCTTTCCTCATTCAAAATATACTCACAGCTTATGTTCTTTTATATGCTGCATACAAAAATCACCACAAATGTAGCAGTTTCTAACAATACACATTTATTGTCTCAGTTTCTATAGGTCAGGTGTCTGAGCATGGCTTAGCTGTCCCACCTGCTCAGGGTCTCACATATCTGTGAGAAAGGTGTCAGCTGGGCTGGGTTTTCATCTGGAGGCTTACCAGGGAAGAACCTGCTTCCCAGTCATTAGGTCCGTGGCAGATTTCATCACATTGTGGATATAAGACTGAGGGCCCTTTTCTTTTGGTAGTTATCAGAAGAAGCCAACTTTGAGTCCTAGAGCCCACCTGCAGTTCTGTACTATAAGGGTTTCCTCCACATGGCTATTCCATCAAGTCAGTGAGGGCACTCTCTTAATCCAGTGTGCCAAGATGGAGCCTTATATGACATAAGCTAATAAGGAAATGGAGTGACATCTCATCACCTTTGCCATAGTCTATTAATTAGAAGGAAGTCACAGTTTCCACCCTTACTCAAGGGGACAGGATCTTAATAGTCATAAACACCAGGATGTGGGAATTATTGACCCTAGGGTTAGTCCATCACACCCAATCCTTGGAAGCTCCCAACTTTGGTGGAATAAGAAAAAAATTATTATCCCTCATAGTTCTATGTGTTGACTGGGTGTTTTCATCAGCTATTTCGCTGCTGTAACTAAATGACCCAACCAGCACAACTGTAGAGGAGGAAAGGTTTATTTGAGGGCTCATTTCAGAGGTCTTAGTCCATAGAAGGCTGGTTCCATTCCTTGGAGCTCATGGTGAGGCAGAACATCATGGTGGAAGAGCGTGGCAGAGGGAAGCAGCTTGCATCATCAGGAAGGAGAGAGAGACTCCACTCTCCAGATACAAAATATATACCCCAAAGCCACGCCCCAATTCCAGAGTTCTCCAGCCACACCCTACCACTTCAGTTAACCCCATCAGGGATTAATTAACTGATTGGGTTAAGACTTTTACAACCCAATCCTTTCTCCTCTGAACCTTCCTGCATTGTCTCACAGATGAGCTTTTGGGGGACACCTCACATCCAAACCATAACACTGGGCTGGTGTGGGAAGCTTTTACTTAGATTATATTTCTGGTTGCAGACGGATGGCACCTGGGGCTGGAAATCCAAGATGGTTTCTTCACACCTGGGTTGGGATGACCAGGGTACTGGGGTCTGTATAGGCATTCTTTTCTCTGTGTGAAGCCTCTCCATGTGGATAGCCTGGGTTTTCCCACAGTGTGGGAGTCTTGGAGTAGTCAGACTTAAAACATGGTAGCCAGCTTCCAAAGAGTAAATGTCCCAATAGTCCCAGTTGGAGGCTGCAAAGATTTTTATGGTCTAGGCTCAGCACTTATGGGATGGACAGGGTTTGAGTGTGTCCCCCAAGGGTTATGTGTTGAAATTTATCCCCATTGGGAAGTATTGAGAGGGTGGAGACTTAATCTGACTATGGTGTTTAGAGGTGGGTCCTTTGCCAAGTGATTAGGATAAGAAAGGTCATCAGGGAGAGTCTCCAATACTGAATAATGCTGGCTTTATAAGAGGAGGGAGAGGGGGCTGGGGATGTAGCTCAGTGGCAGAGCATTTGCCTAGCATGTGTAAGGCCCTGGACTTAATTGCTAGCACCACAAACATTTTTTAAAAAAGAAGAAGGGGAGAAAGCTGAAGAAGACAGATACATATGTGTGCTCTTTCCCTTTTCACCATGTGACACCCTGCATCACCTAGGAACTCTATCAGCAAGAAAACCATCACCATATGTGACTTCTTGAGCTTAGACCAGAACCATAAAACAAAATAAACCTCCTTTCTTTATAGAGCAGCCTGACTCAGGTATTTTGTTACAGTAATGAAAAATAAACTAATACACTCATATTTTGTTGATCAAGAGCAAGTCACAAGGTCATAGTCAAGAGATAGGGACTATAATAAAACAATAAATTCTAGAAGGTAGTAGCATTTACTGGAGGAACCATTTTGGGGAACCATTTTTGTAAAAGCAGAATACATCAACCTGGAAAAACAGTACCATTACTAGATACTAGTTCTCACAGATGTATCACCTGGATCAATATTCAGATTCCATGTGTAATTATTTGATGCAGCAACCAATATCATATTGGTGTATTATCCACAGGGTATTTAATAAAGCCAGATATCAAACATAGATAATCACATTGAAGCCATGTAACCATGGTAAGCCATGGGCATGCATCATCCATTATCTCTGATAGGTCAAGACCTAAACGATCAGAATGGATCATGAAAGAGCATCTGCTGGGTGCTTCTGGAAAGGGCTTCCCTCCTTGAGAGGAAATGAACAAGGACAAACTTATCTTTATGGTTATGGGTGTTGTTCTGTGAGGAGAAGATTCCTAGAGTTGCACTAGACATTTTATGACCCTGAAAGGAAAGTAAAAAGTTGTAAAGAAGCAATTCAGAACCCTGACATAGAACTGGGGATGTAGCTTAGTGGTAAAGCACTTGCCCAGCATGTGTGAAGCCCTGGGTTCAATATTCCCAGCCCTATCAGCACCACAACAGAAGAACCCTGACATAAATGGAGCTACTAGAGTAAACAACTCTGAAACCTCTTATCTCCTGACTTCTTGTGTCCTGGAGATTGAACCCAGGGCCTTATATATGCTGGGGAAGCACTCTACCACTGAACTACATCCAACCCCTTCCTTATCTTTTAAACCCACTTTATTTGCTTATTCTGTTCCTGGCAATTTAATGCATTCTTATTCAGACATCTCTCCAGGCCACCACCTGTGGAGAAGAAAGGATCCTGGAAGTTGGTAGTAGAAGAACTTTAATGGCCACAAATAACATATAATCAATCATCTGGCATCTGCCAGGGTAATTAGGGGCCTCTGGAGCTTATACCACCCCTTCAAGTATCCTCCCTGAGACCAGGTGGCCTGAAAGAACAAGATTTGGTTTTGTTTCCTTAGAATTTTTTAAACCTATTTAACCTTTAAACATTTTTCTGCTTTGTTCCTTCCCAAATTGGTGTGTTGGAAACTTAATTTCCAATTCGACTGTATTGGGAGGTGGAGCTGAGGGAGAAGTGTTGGAAAAGGCTCCTGGGAGAGGTGCTCTCTTCTACCATGTGAGGACATATGTTTGTCCTCTCTGGAGGAAGGAGCACCAAGATGCCACCTCAGAACCCGCAGCAGTTTAGGTGTGATTTGTTCCCCAGAGGCTCATGCTTTGGAAACTCATTTTCCAGTGTGGCAGTATTGAGGGGGTGGAATTTTTAAGAGATGGGTCCTAGTGGGAAGTTATCATATCATAGGAGCACTATCTTGGAATGAATTAATGAAGTCCTCATGACCTCCTGAAAGAGCAGGTTTTTATAAAAGAGTCAGTCCACCCCTCCCTGGCCTCTTGTCTCACCATGAGCTTTCTTGTGCATGATACACACCAAGGGCTGCCATTTGACAGGAAGTCCTCACAGATGCCAACACTATGCTCTTGTACCTCCAGAACTGTAATCTAAATAAGCCTCTTTTCTTTATAAAGTACCAAGGTTTAGGTATTCTGTATCAGCAGCACATAACAGACTAAGGCAGAACTAAAGAACAAATCCATCAGTGCCTTCTTCATCTGGGACTTTTAACCTCCCAGATGTATGAAAAATAAACTTCTGTAATTTATAAGTTCCCCAGTCTATAGCCTTCTGTTTTATCAGCACAAAGACAACTAAGACAAACATTTTTCTCTTTTCTGAGCATAGTTTCATATAGGAAAACCAAGTTTATATTTCAGTAATTCATCCATAAATATCCAAAACCTGGTGCTATCTCCATTGATTTTACAAATTATTACCAAATCCAGAATGATAATCACATGACTCTGTGTGGGGCAGGGAATTCATCTCCTCAGACTCTTGTAATAAAGTATTCTAAAAGTGGTGAGTTAAAACAGAAATTTATTCTCTCAGAGTTCTGAAGACTAGAAATCTGAGATCAAGATGTCAACAGGAACATACTTTCTGAGGAGTATCTTTCCTAGCTTTTTCCTAACTTCCAGTAGTTGCCAGCAATCCTTGGTGTTCCTTTGCTTGCAGACATATCATCCCAATCTTTGCCTCTGTCTCTCATGGTGGGGTGTGTATGTGTGTGTGTGTGTGTGTGTGTGAGTGTTTGTGTGTGTGTCCAAACTCTGTCTTTTTGTAAGGACATCTGTGGTATTGGATTTGGGGCTCACCCTATTCCAGTATGAGTTTATCTTAATTTGGTTGCAACTTCAAGGACCAAATTTCAAAATAAGGTCACATTTATTTACAGGTACCAGAGGTTAGGATTAGGTATTTTGTTTTGGGAGACTTAATTCAACCCAGAAAAAGCAATTCTATTTAAGGACCGATGTAGTAATTAATGTCACCTTCAATTGGAAGATTCTTTCTTTTCCTTTTCTGGGGGGAGGGGTGGTAGTGGCAGGATTGAACCCAGGCCCTTTTTATTTTATTTTGAAACAGGGTCTGATTCAGCCTCCTGAATGACTGGAGTTAGAGGCCTGAGCCACTACACCCTGCTCAACTAGAGGATTCTAATGAACTATGTTGGCAACACAAAAGAGCCTAAAAGCATATCTGAGAAGACTGGATTTAAATATGGAGGTGTTCAGATGAGGAAGAAGGAGAAGTAAAAAGAGCCTTGGTAAAATTTTCTGAAGAAATGAATTTCCCTTAGATTGCCAGGGAAACCATGTGGAAGAGAATAAAGACTTTTCTGCAGGGAGCACTCAGAACTTGGCAATCACTGGATGAAACACTGTATATATTGTTTCAGTATTTCTCATAACTTTACAGGGTAGGAAGTATCTCCTTTTTCTAGATAAGGAAGTTGGAACAAGGGAAGTTAAGTCAATTGCTTAAAGGTTACTTAGTAAATAAAGGGCAGAGCCAGGAATAAAACCCATCTCTATCTGACCATAAACTCTGCTTTTTCCATTTGCAAAAGTAATCCTGCATAAGGTCAACAAATAATTACAGTGTGCTTACCATATGCCAGGTACCTAGTCTGGCTAAATGCTGACGACCTTGTGGCTTTACATTTGCATTCACAGCATGTAAGCATGCCTGATGGCCCAGAACATTCCCAATACTGAATATCTAATCTGGAATTCTTCAAATTCAAATGGTTGAGAGTGGTACCTTGTTTTAATCTGCATATTTTTGACTACTGGTGAGGTTGAGCATCTCTTCACAGGGTTATCGCTTCATCTTTATTTCCTTTTCTCTGAATTACTCTGTAATACATTTTGTCCATTCTTCTGATGGATGGTTTACCTTCTTGTAGATTAATTGAAGCTTTTTATGTGTAATAGATTTTAACAGTGTAATAAATTACTACATTATAAATATTTCCTCCCATTAAGTTGTTTTCAAACTTGTTTTGTTTCTAGTAACTTATCTAAAATGATCTTCCCCATTGCAAGACTATACAACTTCCCACCTGTTTTTGCCTGTATTTGCATTTTTATATAGCATATCATTTAAACGTTTCTCAAATGGACAAAGATTTCAAAGTCATCTATTGATTAGTTCATCCTTTACACACTAATTTGATACCTTATTGTATCTTGAATTGCCCTTCTATATAACTCTTATTAAAGCTTCAATTTTTAATTACCTATTCCTTATTATTATTATTATTATTATTATTATTATTATTATTTTCTGTTTTGCAGTACTGGGAACTGAACCCTCTTGCATAGCATGCATGAAGTCTGATTCCCAACAGATTCCCAACACCACATACACACACACACACACAAACACAAAATCAAATTAGAAGCATCTCTTCAAACTCATTCCCATGAAGCTACTTTCCCTTCTTCTTCTTCTTCTTCTTCCTCCTCCTCTTTATCCTCCTCCTCCTTCTCTTTTTCTTCTTCTTCATTTGAGGGAGAATAGCAATAAGTTTATAGAATAATATAAAGTATTTGTTTTATATCAATATTTATATAATTGTTTCCCTCCTATTATGATTTGGATATGGAATGTCCCCCAAAACTCATGTGCATAGTCTCCAATGTAGCAAAGTTCAGAGGTGGGGCTTCTAGGAAATGATTGGATCATGAGAATTCTAACCTCATGGGCAGATTAAATGGATTAATCCATTGACGTCAGTGGATTAATCTCTCTGATGGATTAATTCATTGGTAGCTGAATGGACTTCTAGGTGGTGGGACCTAGTTGGAGGAAGTAGGTCACTGGGATCATGTCCTGGAAGGGTTTATATTCTCCCAAACTCAAAACCCTTCCTCCCTTTCTTTCTATCTCAGTCCTCTCCTCTCCTCTCCTCTCTTCTCTCCTCTCTCTTTTTCTTTTCCCTTCTTCTTCTCCTCCTCCTCCTCCTCCTTCTTCTCCTCTCTCGCTGCTTCCCAGTTGTCACGAGCTGAACAGCTTTCCTCCACCTCATCTTCCACCATGATGTTCCGCCTCACCTCAGGCTCAGTATAATGGAGCTGGCAGCATGGACTTAATCCTCTGACAACAAGAGCCAAATTATACTTTTCTTCCTCTAGGTTGTTCTGGTCAGATATCTTAGTCATAGCAACAAGAAGATGACTAACACACCATTCATTTATATAGATCTTTAAAGTTTTTGTCATATAACTCTTATATTTTTCTTGTTATATTTATGCCAAAGTTTTATAAATTTATATTATTATTGTGAGTGGGAACTTTGTTTTTTATATTTCTATTGATTATTGCTAAGAAAGAAAGAAAGAAAGAAACAAACAAAACAAAACAATCAAACCAAGGTATGACTATGTTGGGTTCTACATCTTGATGTTTTTTTCTTTGTACCACTGGATCTTACCAAAATATATTCTAGTGTTGTTATGAATTTATTTACTTATTTGGTTCTGGGTATTGAAAATAGGACCTTGTGTTCATCAACCAATAGTTCCTAAAGCTCCATTTCTGAATCTGCTGCTGCATTGGGGATCCTTGCTTCTCATGTCATTTGCACGTGCACACACACAACAACACATTGTGTACATACATACACATGGCTTTATCAGATCATTTCTGGTTCACAGTAAAATTGAGCTGAAAATGCAGAGTTCTCACATACCCTCTGCCCCCAAACATGCATAGCCTTCCCCACTATCCACATCCCCACCAGAGTGGGCCATTTGTTCCAATCAGGACCCTACATCTGTTATGGTCTGGGGGGTGGCTGGTTCATTGTCTCTGTTTCATTGTCAGCAGAGAATTGAAGACAGATACAGAGATAGCAAGCAAGAAGGTATAGGTTTATTGAAAAGAGACAGAGATACAGGGATAGACTTCTCTGAAGAGAAGGGGCCCCAGAGCTGGGAATCTGGTGGGGAGTTTTGGCCTGTTCTTTTTATGGTCTCTGAAATTTCCTTCTCTCCTTATCTCCTTCCCTGTCCATTGTACTACCTATCTATTATTGATTGGTGTCCCCTCTGTCCACACATGTTTTAACTTTTCTATTGAATCCCCCACTGAGCATACTATGCAAAGTCTGTTTGATGGGGCCCCCTGCTTATGTCCACGAGGCACTTTCATCAAGTAGGAAGCTGACCTCATCAGAAGACCCTCTCCCTGCTCCCTTCGTTCTGGCCCTCTCCTCACTTCCTCCCTCCCAGCTGTCCTGACTGTTAAGCTCTTCTGCATCTCCCTCACATTGACCAATCATTATTCACCACAAAGCCCATAGTTTATATTAAAGCATGCAATCTGAGGCATGTAAAAGCTTAATCTTTTGCCTTAACTGTACCAGCGTACCTGTCTCCCACTGAGGGCAGGAAGCGCCACCTCCAGTGTGGCAACACTCACAGGATTAGCAAGTGGGCACTCAATGGAATGGAAACTCAGCCCACAGCTCGGAGTCAAGATCCTCACAGCACAGTGGCTGATCCCCAAGGCCCAGTGCCTTGAGAAGGAGTCAGGATGGAAGTTTTTATTGTCTTTCATGGCCTAACTTTCTAAGGCCCATGCAGTGTCACTTCAACGTCCTCTATTGATCAAACACTCATAAAGGCCTATGCAGGCTCAAGGAAGAGACATAGACTTCACCTTTTTAAGGAGAGTTATGTTTCTGACAGAACATGTGAGGTGAGAATGTCGTTACAGGCCTCTTTGAAAAATATACATTAACAAAAACAATTAATAGAGTTATCTTCCTGAAATACTTTGGAAGAAGCTCACACTCATAAGATAGATAATAGATAGCTAGATAGAAAGAAAGAAAATAGGAAGACTAAATGTAAATGTCCAAGAGGTCATGATGAAGGACATTCACCATGTTTGGATGTTTGTTGATTATCCTGTTATGGACTGAATGTGTCCACCACCAAATCCATACATCAAAACCCTAATCCCCAAGTCTCTAAGGTTAATGTGGTCTTAATGACTAAGTGACCTTTTAAGGAGAGAGAGGGAGGGAAAGAGAATTAAAGTGAGAGAGGCCCAGAGCTCTCTCTCTCTCTATCTCTATGCACATTGAGGAGGCGCATGGTTAGAAAGTAGTTGTCTGGAAGCCAGGAAGAAGCCAGGAAGAAGCCAGGAAGAAAGACCTTACCAGAAACCAAATTCTCTGGCACCTTGATCTGGACTTCTTGCTTCCAGAAGTGTGCAAAAATTAATTCTGTTGTTTAAGCTATACCATGGGTAGTATTTTGTAGGGCAGCCTAAGCTAATTAAGCTAAACTCCATTAACCTGAACGCTAATGCTAGGCAAATACCTATTACATTAAGACAGTTTTTTTTTAGAGAGTGCTTTCTGGCTGTCATGGGGTAAATGGAGCACGCCAACCATGTATAGAAGCCCATAGGGTAGAAAATTCTGCTGTTTTATACCCTTAAGCCAACTGACTATATGCAGGCAGAACCAAGGGACAAATTCTCCACTAGTAAGTAAGTAACCAGTGTGTCCTTGGGTAGGCATGAAGGCAATGAAGGAGATAAGCCCCTTCAAAGCGGTAGGCTTGGATTTCCAGAAATCTTTATGTAGATAAGGCATTATAGTTTGAATATGAGGTGCCCCACCAAGGCTCTGTGTCAATGCAAGAATATTTAGAGGTGAAATGACTTAGGTTTATGTGAGCTGTGACCTAATCAGCCCATCCTACTTTGAGTGGAGTAAACGGATGTAACTGTAGGCAGTGCATCAAGGTAGAAGAGGTGGGTAACTGGAGCATGCCCTGGAAGGACTCACCTTCCCTGTGTCCCCTTCCCCTTTGTCTCATCTTCCCAGCTGCCATGACCTGAGCAGATTCCCTTAGCCATGCCCTTTGGCCATAATGTTCTCCCTCACCTTGGGGCAGAGAGCAATGGGACTCAGTCATGGATTAAACCTCTGAGGACTATGAGCCAAAATAAATTTCCCTCCTCTAAGTTGTTTCTTGTTAGGTATTTGGTCACAGTAATGCAAAAGATAACACAGGGCCCAAATGGCCAATTTCTCCACTTATGCACAGGATCAGTGCATAGTAGAACCAAATTATAGTCCCACTTTACTGCTGGGGTCTGACTCTTACCTCTGTGTGAATTTGAGTAGAACTTAGGAAAGCTCATCCTATGAAGGTTCAGGAAGTCATCTATTCCTGTGAATGAAAGCTAGGATAGAAGGAAACCATCAATCAGTGAAAGGTATTTAGTAAGCACCTGCTGAGTGCAAAGCTAATGATGAACAAAACCACATCTGAGAAGAAAAGGTTCAGCAAATATTTGATGTTAGAAAACAGTCACCCCATTACTAACTCATCATGCTGTAAGCCAAGTGCACTCATCACGGCAGGCTCTTAGACCATTCTTTCTCTCTTTTAATATCATCTGTGCTTTCAGAGAGGACTTTAGCAAGGTTCAATACCCTGAGGAAAAAGAATCTCAAGACTGGCAAGGAAGTAGATGTTGGTAGAAAGAGGATGGGGAAATATCACACTAGGATAGGTTCCATTACTGAGCTACACCTCCAGTCCTTTGGTAGTTTTAAGCAAATTTCATTATGTGGGCATGACTGATTAAATTATTTTGCCCATTTGTGATTGATTCACTTGGCTGTGTTCTTCCCTTTTTGGAAGTTGGTGGGTAGGACTGGAAGTCCAGCCCTCTGATCATGGCTTTAGTCTTTCTCACTCTCATCCCAAAGCTACTAGTCATCTGATTAGCTTATAAAGGGGCACTTGGGAGATTCCAAGGATCTTAGAAGTTCTTGTGTTAGGAACTGGAAACTAAGACCAAATATAACAACAAGTATGTTCCTATCATCCTTATCACTCAGGCAGTTACAAGGTTTTTTAAGAACCTGGTGTCAGGACCCAGGGCAGAGACCAAATGGATATTTCTTGCCATGAATACACAAGGATGCAGAAAATTGAGATTGTAATCTTTGTTGGTTACACAAGTCTCAGGAAGCATCCCTGTCCTCAATATCCTCACAGATAAATGGGGGAGATAATGTTGCCCCTTTACCTCCATTCCTCCCTGTGTTCCTGAGCACACATGCCAAAAATAGTGGAGACTAAGACAGCCTGACCCTCAGGGGCTACGGTTTTTGGGTGCTGAAGAAAAATAGCCATTTTGTTGCCTTCTAATACTAAAATCTAGGATCATGAAAGTGTTGGTAGTTAAGCGAAGTCCTTTCAGGTGTTTGTGTAGTGCTGGAGATTAAGCCCAGGGCCTTGCAATGATAAGGCAAGTGATCGACCACTGAAATACACCACCACCCACCATTTCAGTTTTTAATTAGCATAATTAAATCAACCAAGGCATAAATTAGACCAACATCACTACTATTCCTTGAAATCCTAAACCAAGAATGTTTTTGAAATTTACCCTTAATGCTTTTTATCTGTCTTTCAAGTCAATCCTGAGAAAATTCATAAAACATATCTGCAGTTTTCAAGATGGCGGACTAGAGGGCGGCTGCATTTCATGTTGCTCCAGGACGCAGGAGTCAAAAGAGGAGATAGTGAGAAACTTGGGACCAACTCAAAACCGCCGGGTGACTCTCTCCCGTTGGGGAGGCGTCCCGGATGGGGTGGTAGCCCCGGAACGCAGGGAACTTTGTGAAGTAGAGTTGCTCGGTGAGACGCCCCTTCCCACACAGGAGCGGTAAACGGACAATTGGGATCATCTTAGAGGAGGCTGCTCAGCACAGTGCTTGGACTCGGAACAACCACTGGGGCTCCGGGCGACTGCCTGAGGAGGAGTTGCGTGGCGAGCTGTTTAGACTCAGAGTGATCGCTTCTGAACACCGGGGGGTTGCCCGGAGGAAGAGGAGAAGCGCGGCGGGTCGCTTGGTCTAGGAGTGACTGCATCAGAGCCCACAGGTGCTTACCAGAGGAGGAGGAGTGGTGAGTTGTTTGAACTCAAAGCGACCGCTCCTGAACACCCGGGGGGCTACCCAGGAGGAGGAGGAGCAGGGCGGGTCACTTGGACTCGGAGTGACTGCCTAGGGCTGTACAGGCGGTTGGCGGGAGGAGGAGACATGAAGTGAGGTTGCTTGGACTCCTAGTGCACTGCGTCAGAAACCGGGCGACTGTCCGGAGGAGGAGGTGTGTGGTGGGTCTCTGGGTCTCAGAGCTATTGTACAGGGCTCCAGGTGGCGGCTCAGAGGAGGGGCAGCATAGCCAGGCGACTAGGTGCAGAGCAGGTTCCCAGGACCCGCTTCTTGGTGGAAGAGCCGCACAGAGACACGCCTAGGGGAGGAGTGAAGTTTCCAGGACTGCGGGCAGATTCTCTGAGGAGAGGAAGCCTAAGGAGACTCGTCTGCGAAGGGTGAGGCTCCCAGGCCCAGGAGGTAGGTCCGGGCCCCTGGGAATGTGGCAGAGGAAGACAGCCCAGCCCAGGAGGTAGTTGTAGATTGAGGGGAACCTCTAGGAGGGGAACTGACCAGAGAGACCTTCCCACTGGGTGAGTCTTCCCTGCCGGGTGAGGTTTTCCCACAAGGACGGTAAAACCAGAGACACAGGCTCAAACAGGCCTTGCCTCAACCCGCAGCTTAGGTCCCCTTTGGACGACCATTGGTCAACAAGTGGAGGCACCTCTGCCCACTAGCAGGGAATATACCCCACCTGAGAGTCACCATCCCTAGAGAGGCAGCTTCCTTGTGGAGCACCGCATTATCAACTTCCTCCAAGACTTCAGGCTACTGAAGGATAAGAGGGGATATACAGGCAATCTTCAGGGACATTATAAGTCAATAGAAGAAATCTGCAATATCTTAAGGACCCACTGATTCCTGAAAAATATGAGAAAATAAGGGAAGAAAATGCCCCAAGCAAATCTAGATGTTACATCAATAAAATCCAACGAGAGCATGGCAGAAGAAATGACAGAAAGGGAGTTCAGAATGTACATAATTAAAATGATTAGGGAAGCAAACGATGAGATGAAAGAGCAAATGCAGGCATTGAATGATGAGATGAAAGAGCAAATGCAGGCATCGAATGATGAGATGAAAGAGCAAATGCAGGCATTGAATGATAGCAACAATCGACAGTTAAAAGAGCAAATACAGGAAGCAAAAGATCATTTCAATAAAGAGTTAGAGATATTGAAAAAAAACCAAACAGAAATCCTTGAAATGAAGGAAAAAATAAACCAAATTAAGAACTCTATAGAAAGCACAACCAATAGGATAGAACACCTGGAAGACAGAACCTCAGATATTGAAGACAAAATATTTAACCTTGAAAACAAAGTTGAACAAACAGAGAAGATGGTAAGAAATCATGAACAGAATCTCCAAGAACTATGGGATATCATGAAAAGTCCAAATTTGAGAATTATTGGGATTGAGGAAGGCTTAGAAAAACAAACCAAAGGAATGAACAATCTATTTAATGAAATAATATCAGAAAATTTCCCAAATCTGAAGAATGAAATGGAAAATCAAGTTCAAGAGGCTTATAGGACTCCAAATACACAAAATTACAACAGACCCACACCAAGGCACATTGTAATGAAAATACCGAACATACAAAATAAAGACAGAATTTTAAAGGCTGTGAGAAAAAAGAACCAAATTACATTCAGGGGGAAACCAATACGGATATCAGCAGATTTTTCAATCCAGACCCTAAAAGCTAGAAGGGCCTGGAACAACATTTTTCAAGCCCTGAAAGAAAATGGATGCCAACCAAGAATCTTATACTCAGCAAAACTTACCTTCAAATTTGATGATGAAATAAAATCATTCCATGATAAACAAAAGCTAAAAGAATTTACAAAAAGAAAGCCAGCATTACAGAAATTCTCAGCAAAATATTCCATGAGGAAGAGATAAAAAACAAAGAAGCAAATCAGCAAAGGGAGGAATTATCCTAAAGGAACTGTCAAATAAAGGAGGAACCAAGTTGTGTCAAAATAATAAATAAATAAATAAAATTTAAAAAATGAACCAAATGACCGGGAATACAAATCATATCTCAATAATAACCCTGAATGTTAATGGCCTGAATTCATCAATCTAAAGACATAGACTGGCAGATTGGATTAAAAAGAAAAATCCAACAATATGTTGCCTGCAAGAGACTCGCCTCATAGAAAGAGATACCCATAAACTAAAGGTGAAAGGATGGGGAAAAACATACCATGCACATGGACTCAGCAAAAAAGCTGGAGTATCCATCCTCATTTCAGATAATGTGGACTTCAAGCCAAAGTTAGTCAGAAGGGATAAAGAAGGACATTTCATACTGCTTAAGGGAAGCATAAATCAGCAAGATATAACAATCATAAACATCTATGCCCCAAACAGTGGCTCATCCATGTATGTCAAACAATCCTTCTCAATTTTAGAAAACCCAAATAGACCAGTAACACAATAATACTAGGTGATTTTAACACGCCTCTCTCACCACTGGACAGATCTTCCAAACAAAATGAACAAAGAAACCATAGATCTCAATAACACAATCAATAATTTAGACTTAACCGACATTTACAGAATATACCATCCAACCGAAGAGCGAATACACTTCTTCTCAGCAGCACATGGATCCTTCTCTAAAATAGACATATATTATGCCACAAAGCTAATGTTAGCAATACAAGAAGATAGAGATACTACCTTGTATTCTATCAGATCATAATGGATTGAAGTTAGAAATACATGAAAGAGTAAAAAGCAGAAACTACTCCAACACCTGGAGATTAAACAATATGCTATTATATGATGAATGGATAACAGAAGTTATTAGGAAGGAAAATAAAAAATTCTTAGAGGTAAATGAGAACAAAGAAACATCATATCAAAATCTCTGGGACACTATAGAAAGCCGTACTTAAAGGAAAATTATTTCATGGAGCGCATTTAATAAAAGAAGTAAAACTCAACAAATAAACAACCTAACACTACAGCTCAAAGCCCTAGAAAAAGAAGAACAGACCAACACCAAAAGTAGTAGAAGACATGAAATAGTTGAACTCAGAGCTGAAATCAACGAAATTGAAACAAAAAGAAACAATACAAAAATGACAAATAAATAGTTGGTTCTTTGAAAATAAACAAATTGATAACCTTTAAGCCCACTAACAAAGAGAGAGGAGAGAAACCCAAATCACTAAAATTCGTAATGAACAAGGAAATATCACAACAGACACGACTGAATACAAAACATAATTAGAAGCTATTTTGAAAATCTATACTCCAACAAATAGAAAATTTCAAGACATCAACAGGGTTGCTAGAGACATATGAATTGCCTAAACTGAAGAGGAGGACATACACAATTTAAAATAGACCAATTTCAAGTAATGAAATAGAATGAAGTCATCAAAAGCCTAGCCAACCAAGAAAAAGTCCAGGACCAGATGGTTCTCAGTCAAGTTCTACAAAACCTTAAAGAAGAGGCTCTTCCAATACTTCTCAAAGTATTCCATAAATAGAAGAGGAGGGAACCCTCCCAAAACTCATTCTATGAAGCCAATATCACCCTGATACCTAAACCAGATAGAGACAATTGAGGAAAGAAAATTTCAGGCCAATATCCTTAATGAACATCGACGCAAAAATTCTCACAAAATTTTAGCAAATCGCATACAAAACATATAAAAAGGTAGTGCACCATGATCACGTGGGTTTTCATCCCAGGGATGCAAGGTTGGTTCAACATCAGAAAATCAATAATGTCATTCACCATATCAATAGACTTAAAGTCAGTAATCACATGATTATTTCATAGATGCAGAAAAAGCATTTGATAAATACAGCACCCCTTCATGCTCAAAACACTAGAAAAAATAGGGATAGTGGGAACATTCCTTAACATTGTAAAGGCCATCTATGCTAAGCCCATGGCTAAATGGTGAAAAACTGAAAGCATTCCCCCTAAAAACTGGAACAAGGCCGGGATGCCCTCTTTCACCACTTCTTTTCAATATTGTCCTTGAAACTCTAGCCAGAGCAATTAGACAGACCAAAGAAATTAAAGGGATATGAATAGGAAAAGAAGAACTCAAACTATCCCAGTTTGCTGATGATATGATTATATACTTAGAGGAACCTGGAAATTCCACCAAAAACTTTTAGATCTCATAAGTGAATTCAGTAAAGTAGCGGGATATAAGATCAATGCACATAAATCTAAGGCATTTTTATACATAAGCGATGATTCTTCAGAAAGAGAAATTAGGAAAACTACCCCATTTACAATAGCCTCGAAAAAAATAAAATACTTGGGAATCAATCTCACAAAAGAGGTGAAAGACCTCCACAGTGAGAACTACAGAACACTAAAGAAAGAAATTAAAGAAAACCTTAGAAGATGGAAAGATCTCCCATGTTCTTGGATAGGAAGAATTAATATTGTCAAAATGGCCATACTACCAAAAGTGCTATACAGATTCAATGCAATTCTGATTGAAATCCCAATGATGTACCTTACAGAAATAGAGCAAGAAATTATGAAATTCATTTGGAAGAATAAAAACCCAGAATAGCTAAAGCAATCCTCGTAGAAAGAGTGAAGCAGGGGGTATCGCAATACCAGATCTTCAACTCTAATACAAAGCAATAGTAACAAAAACAGCACTGGTATTGGTACCAAAATAGAAAGGTGGATCAATGGTACAGAATAGAGGACATGGACACAAACCCAATAAATACAAATTTTCTCATACTAGACAAAGGGGCCAAAAATATGCAATGGAGAAAAGATAGCCTCTTCAACAAATGGTGCTGGGAGAATTGGAAATCCATATGCAACAGAATGCAACTAAACCCATATCTCTCACCATGCACGAAACTAAACTCAAAATGGATTAAGGACCTCGGAATCAGACCAGAGACCGTGCATCTTATAGAAGAAAAAGTAGGTCCAGAGCTTCAACATGTCGGCTTAGGACCAGACTTCCTTAACAGGACTCCCATAGCACAAGAAATAAAAGCAAGAATCAACAACTGGGATAGATTCAAACTAAAAAGCTTTCTCTCAGCAAAGGAAACTATCAGCAATGCAAAGAAAGAGCCTACAGAGTGGGAGAAAATCTTTGCCAATCATACTTAAGATAGAGCACTAATCTCCAGAATCTATAAAGAACTCAAAAAACTCTACACCAAGAATGCAAATAATCCAATTGACAAATGGGCTAAGGAAATGAATAGACACTTCACAGAAGAAAATCTACAAGCAATCAACAAACATATGGAAAAATGTTCAACATCTCTAGTAATAAGAGAAATGCAAATCAAAACCACCCTAAGATTCCATCTCACCCCAATTAGTATGGCGATTATCAAGAATACAAGCAACAACAGGTGTTGGCGAGGATGTGGGGAGAAAGTACACTCATACATTGCTGATGGGGCTGCAAATTAGTGCAGCCACTCTGGAAAGCAGTGTGGAGACTCCTTAGAAAACTTGGAATGGAACCATCATTTGACCCAGCTATCCCACTCCTTGGCCTATACCCAAAGGACTTAAAATCAGCATATTACAGAGAAACAGCCACATCAATGTTCATAGCTGCTCAGTTCACAATAGCCAGATTGTGGAACCAACCTAGATGTCCTTCAATTGATGAATGGATAATGAAAATGTGGTATATATATATACAATGGAATATTACTCAGCCATAAAGAATGATAAAATTATGGCATTTGCAGGCAAATGGATGAAATTGGAGAATATCATGCTAAGTGAGATAAGCCAATCTCAACAAACCAATGGACGAATGATATCGCTAATAAGTGGATGATGACACATAATGGGGGGTGGGAGGGGTTAGTGTTAGGGTTAGAGTTAGGGTTAGGGAGGGGGGCAAGAATGGAGGAAGGAAGGACTGTATAGAGGGAAAAGAGGGATGGGAGGGGTGGGGGGGAAGGGAAAAAAATAACAAAATGAATCAAACAGCATTACCCTATGTAAATTTATGATTACACAAATGGTATGCCTTTACGCCATGTACAAACAGAGAAACAACATGTATCCCATTTGTTTACAATAAAATAATTAAAAAAAAACGTATCTGCAGGGAAAGACTCATGCATTTAAGCAAAATGATTTCAAATAAACAATGTTGCTGAGTGAATAATAATAACTAAAAATAAAGCTCATCTAAAATATGAAAAATGGATGCTTTAAAATATTTTTTTTTTAAAAATTTGTGAGTGTTTCTGGTTAAATGTGCCTTCTAGTAATGGTTATTGCAACCTGTAAAAAATAACCTCCTGTCATTTTTACATTTCTGAAAAAAAAATCCCATGAAAGGAGAATTCATGGAGTGTAAAGGGCAATGAGAATATGTAAAAGGAAAAAGTTATAAAGCATTTGCTCACAATAGCATGCATTCCTCTCCACTATGCTGGGAATTCCATTTATATTTGCAAAGTTTATATGAACCTTGGAATCCAGTATAAACCCTTGATAGCTTTTAGAAAAAAAGGGGGGAAAAAACCCCATGAAATAGCAAAATGGAGAAAGTGAATGGAAATTCTTGGTCAGTTAAAAAATTTCACACTTCCTAGCAGCATTTTTCTGCCCTTGACTCAAAGCTCTAAGGCAAGTAAACATTAGAAATTAGTGCTTCCCGCAACAGCCTTTTTGCATTATGCTAAATCAAAACAGAGATCTTAATTCACACTGTGGAGAGAGTAGAGAACCTCCTAAACTTCCAGCTCCTCAGAAGGACTGTGCATTTTACTTCTTCAAACACACCCAGAACACATTGCAAAGATATTCAGTAAATGCTTGCTGAATTGAATCTTGATGAGAAACAGATAATGCTGTTCTTCTAACTATTAGTTCTATTTTATGAGGGTAGCTTAAAAATTAATCCACTTAGATTATGACATTCGAGGTCAGGAATGTCCTTTCTTCCTCACTCTATATTCCTGGAATCCTTTTCTACTTATTGTATTCAGTTTTCCTCCCTGGGCAAAATACTGGTCACCAGAATTACTGTAAAAATAAAAAACAGAATCAAGTGCTCCTGTTAAAACTTTTTAAAAGTCCTATGTAAAGAGTTTAGACTTCTTTAATGTTCTCTTTGAGTTCAGTCAAGGTCTTTATGAGAAATGATGAACAGTTTCATTCTTGCTGAAGTTCAAGAAAGACAAAAGAGAATTTAATTTAAGTTTTGATTGGACATTTTATTTTTTCAGTATTCTCTTGACAAACATTTATGAGTGTCTAAGGCATAACAGGTAATATCATAACCAGTTGTTAATGCTGGCATTGGAGTTCAGGACATGTCACCCCAAAATATAACTGTAGGAGATCAGAATATGACACTCTAAAATCTACCTCTTTGTCATATTAATTATGTCAAACTTGTTAATTTGAGAGACTTCAGACATAAAAATATCTCTGAGAAGATGCAGAAATATCCATCTATAAAGGAGATTTTTATTAGTAAAGATATGTAGTAGGAAGAGAGCTTTTCCCCAGATAACTATTACCACCCAAGAGAATTTTAGTTATTGCTCCTGTTTTTATTTTTGTTTTTGTTAGTTCAATGCTGGGAATTGAACAGAGGGCCTCCTGCATTCTAAGCAAGTGCTCTACCACTGAGCTGTATCCCCAACCCACTGAGAGACCTAATCTGCCTAGCAAGGCAACCTTTATTCACCATACATTTTCTCTCCATCACTCCTCCATAATTTGACTGCACCCCCAGAACTCCCATCCCCTTATTCCTTTCTGTAGTTTAGGCTGCTATATAATCTCCAATAACCTGACCCTTTTTTGAGTTTCCTATTGTCGTGGGAGTTCTTAACTAAAATTTTTTTTCTTCCAGTTAATCTGTCTTATGTCAATTTAATTCATAGCCTAGCCAAGGGACCAAGAGGGTTGAAGGAAGCCAGTTTTTCTTTCCCTATACTGAGTTAGCTGCTGGAGTGAGCTACTACAGGAAGTAGTATTATATGGACCATTATAGGAGGTTGATGAGAAGAGAGGACTACTCTCTCCTGAGGGACTAAAGAAAAACAAGAAACAAAGGTAGGTGGAACTCAAGATGCTCTCTACCTCTAACTCCATGCTATTACAAACTTTAAGATTGAAAAATCTCAAGACATTCTGACTTAGATGATCCTAAAAAAGTATAAAGTTGATAGGGTGAAGCAGAGCCATGAGTCCTATTCTGTTACCTAAAAGTCCAGTAATGAAATAAAGTTAAATGAAAGGAATGAATTAGTGAAGAATAATATAATGTAGTTTAGTGAATTAGCAATTAGCTATAACTCTAGAGCCCTAATGAACCCAACAGTGAAACTTTTCCTCTATCCCCTTAAGAACCCAGAAGGCACAAAACTAGATCAGGGACAATCCCATTGTATAACAACTATGTTAGTCACTTTTCCACTGGTATAGCATATACCTGAGGTATTGACTTATAGAAAGAACAGTTTTATTGTGGCTCACAATTTTAGAGGTTTCAGTCCATGGTTGGTCAGTCCTGTTGCTTTTGGTCCTGTGATGAGGCAGCAAATGATGGTGGGGAGTATGTGGAAAAGCAAAGTCACTCACCTCATGGCCAGGAACAAAATAGAGAGAGAAGAAAAGGTTTGGCAGTGTATCTCAGTGGTAGAGTGCTTGCTGAGAATGGCTGGGGCCTTGGGCTGTATCCCCAGCACCACCAAAGAGGGAGAGAAAGAAAAGAGGAAAGGTCTGGTGTTCCACTCTCTGCTTCATGGGTACAACCCCAATGATCAGAAAACCTCCCATTAGGCCTCACCTCTTAAACTTCCATTACCTTCAATAGCACCAAGCTAAGGAATACTTCTTTAATGCATGAGCCTTTGGAAGCCATTTAAGATCCAAACTATAGTGGCAACCACAAAAATGTTGTTGAGAACACTGTCTGACTCAATGGCTTCTTTAAGGATCTCTAGATCTTTAGATTCTCTCAGAGAACCCCATGTAGATTGTAACAATGGTCCATTTATGCTTTGAATACAACCCTTGCTGCTCTACCACTGCAACTTATTTTTTTTTTCAATGTCAAGCAAGCTATTTATTTATTCTGACTGATAGGGAGACATATTATTGAGTAAACTGAGGTTTAAAGAAGATAAACCCTCACCTAGTGTCACAAGTATTGACATGTATCTTTCTCTTCCTCTCTCCTTGCTTCTCACTAATCTCTCCACCTCCCTAATCTCAGGGGAAACAGGATTACCTTTCTTTCCTTCCTAGGCGGTTATCTGTTCCTGAGTACTCACCATAGGAATGAAGTAATCCAGACTTTGGGATGGCACCGGAAGATCCCAGAAATGACTGTCTCAGAAATTAACAAGTGAATTACAACTCTAACAGAGAACATGTGAAATGTAGCCTTTGAGTCACTTCTTTAAAAGTCCCCTGTTCCTACTGATGGGCTGAATCACAGCCTTTGGGACAGGAGTCCCCTGTGTTTCTCTTTTGCTAGCAAAGCGATAAACCTTCTTTTTCCTTTTTCTCAAAATCATGCCTTCATTGTTGGATTGGCATTGTGGACAAGGACCGGCTTTTGGCAACAGGATCACCAGTGTTAAGTTTGACCTAAATATGCTTCCATATGCATTTTAAGTTTGGCTGAAAGATTAATTCATACTAGTTATGTACAACCTAACTTGTATGTTAATAGACTATAATTGACTCTTGTTCTAAGTAAATGACTCTTAGCCAATCACAGGTGACCAACTGTTTAAACCATATTCAAATAAGACAGGTGTGAGCTGTAACCATTTAGCTTGTCTCCATACCTCAATTCAAGTTTTCTGTAGTTACTTTCTTTTCTCTGGCTATAGATACAACCTGCACAAGAGGTGGGGCAAAGTTATTTGAATCATTTTTGGTCCAGACTGCAGGCCTATTCTAGAATTGCAAATAAAACCATTTAAGATTTAAAACTGTATTTGATGTTATTTTGTCTTTTAATACCAGAGTGACTCTGAACATTCTCAGGAATGGATCTAGGAATTGTACTAGGTGGATGTAAATGGTACTTAATCCTTTTTACCATTTAATTGGAATGACAGAATTAGGATCTGGAACAAAACAAAACAATATAAAATGTCATCTAAAGGTAAAATCGAGGGTTGAATCTATTTAGGCAAATTAGAAACGAGACCACAGAGGAAAACTGAAAATAGATAGTGATGGATCTTATTTGCAAATTGTTGCCAAAAGTTCAGTCCTTTTTCACGATGTCAATCCAATAACAAAGACATGGTTTTGAGAAAAAGGAAAAGAAGGTTTATTGCTTTGCTAGCTAAGGAGAAACACAGGGGACTCCTGTCCCAAAGGCTGTGATTCTGCCCATCAACAGGAACAGGGGGGCTTTTAAAGAGGTGACTCAAAGGCTACATTCCATATGTTCTCTGTTAGAGTGTAATTCACTTGTTAATTTGGGAGATAATACTTTCTGGGATCTTCTGGTACCATCCCCAAAGTCTGGATTACTTGGTTCCTATGGTGGGTGTGTACTCAGGGACAGCTAACTCTGCCTAGGATGGGGAAGAAAGGTAATCCTGTTTCCTCTGAGGTTAGGGAGGTGGAGAGATTAGGGAGAATCAGGGAGAGAGGAAGAGAAAGATACATGTCCATTTAAAAAATAAGTTGCAGTGGCAAAGCAGCAAAGGTTGTATTCAAAGCACAAAGTGGACCACTGTCACACAATAACCAGGAGCCAGAATATATTACTGTCAGTTTGGGTGAGGACAATTCATCCTTGGGTTGAATTGTCTCATATGCCTCAGCACATGTAGCATACCTCCCGCTGCCCCCAAGTTATGTGACATTCCCACATACCCTATTTTGGTTAAGATTCTCTCATAAGAAGATATTGAGACAGGAATTGAGTCCAGTTGTTTCCTTAGGAGACACAGGAAACAACAGTATTGGGATGAGAAGGTGATACAAAGAATGGAGGAAAACCATTGGTGTGTTGTCAACTCCAGCTACTGCTGTGGGATGCTGAGCTGAAACATGTAGGAATTTGGAAATTTTATATAAATAGTATAGAACCAGAATCTCATAGCTATCTCATGATGGGATGGGGGAGGGAGGGAGAGAGAGAGGGAGAGAGGGAAGAGAGAGAGAGAGACAGAGAGAGAGAGAGAGAGAGAGAGAGCGCAAGCGCAGATGTATTCATATTCCAGTTTCTGTGGGTTGAAGGCTAATGGTATGTTTGTTGTGTACAGAATATATATATATATTTTTGGTACCAGATGGAACTCAGGAGTACTTAACCACTGAGCCACATCCACAGACATTTTTATTTTTTATTTGAGACAGGCAGAGGTCAGGATCAGGTTTGTGGGTCCACAGAGTTGAAGAATGAGCATCACAAAGTCTGAGGTAAGCAAGAGAGCAGGAGTTTTATTTAAAAGGAGAGTAAGGGCTGGGGATATACCTCAGTTGGTAGAGTGCTTGCCCCAACAAGCATAAAGCCCTGGGTTCAAATCCCCCGCACCGCAAAAAAAAAAAAAAAAAAAAAAAAAAAGGAGAGTAAAAGATCGAGAACTCCTGGCACGGTGCATCTGGGAGGAGCAAGAGTGCCATTCAAGTCTTGCAGCCTTCCTTCTTTTAAAGGCACATAAGGAGGAGTAAATAAGCTCCTCTTGATTTGTTTTTTATATTTAGTTGTCATACACATGGGTGTGGGCCAGATGATGGATTATATTGTTGCTTTCCACTCAATGGTAGCTTACACTCTTTCTGAGAAAAGGGAACTGTCTTATAACATGTTGGGACATGTTAAGATGACTGTCCTCTTGCTTGCCCTCTTGTCAACCTTTGCTCTCCCTTCCCTACTCTCCACTGCCTAGCCTTTTCTATCTCAACCCGAATGTCTCAACTCCTGAGATGCCTTCCTTTGTGGGATTCCCTTCCTTTGAATGTGGTCATTTTAATTAGTTCTCTTCTAACAAATGGAAATGGTATAAGTGATGGGCGGTGAATGATGAGATTGTGGCTTCCACTTTGTGTCTTTCATATTCTCCGTATTCTCCCCTGCTCCCTCCTGTCACCATTTTTCTTGAATCCAGGCATTGGGGAAAACTTGCTCCTGGATTGATGATTAAGGAGAGGGAAGGAAGGTCTGCTGCAGTGGTAGCCTTGATTAGACACAAGGAGCAAATAAAAGCATAAACCAGCCTCGGTTGAAACCTCAGACAACTAATCTGCAGTAGGGAGGTGTAGTATGTGAGCACAGAATGACACAAGTGATTTGTGGTAGCAGGGGCTTGTGAATGTTCCTTTTCAATTGCTTCCATTTTATCAGTTAAATAAAAAGTAAGTTCATTAGATGTACTTCTCAGGTTCTCCAGATAAACAGTCAATAAGATTCTTGTAGATTTGTAAAAAGAGATTTATCAAAAAGGGTTGACTGACGTGATTATGGAGATTGGGAAGTTCCACACTGTTACTTGCAAGCTGGTGGCCCAGGGAAGTGGTGGTATAATTACAGTCCAAATTCACAGGCCTGAAAACTGGGGAAGATGATATGTGAGGGCAGGAGAAGATGGGCATCTCAGCTCAAGCAGAGAGCAAATTCACCTTTTTCTTCACCATTTTGGTTGTATTGGGTTCTCAACAGATTGGATGACACCTGTTCATGTTAGTGACGGAGATTTTCTTTATTCAGTCTACCATTTCAAATGTGAGTCTCTTCTGGAAATTCCCTCATGGACACATCCAAAAATAATGTTATACCAAGTATTCCAGCATCCTTTATCCCAGTCAAGTTGACATGTAAAATCAACCATCACTGTGGCCTACAGTGAGGATGGAGAAGAGGTGTTGAAAGTTGAGGAAGATGTGTGAGACAAGTCATATAGGAGAGCAGAAGGGAGAATAGACTAAGGACATTGTCAGGCAACACTAAGGAATCCCTTGGTTAATCATCAAGTGTCTAAAGTTACATTATCCAGAATGGTTATGTTTTTCTCAGATTGTTTTCAACTGCCTGGTATAGGCAGAGAGATGGATTCAACTAAGACTGAGTTTTTGCCAGGAGGATTTAACCAAAAGAAATGGGAGGTATATGGAAGAGGGTGCTTACAATGGTGAACTGCAAAATTAACTGTGACAGGGAGAGAAGTAGATAGATGAGGGTGTGAAGGACAGGGAATGGTGGATGAGTTGATGTATCCTGGGTCCTGGTGCAGTAGAAGAACTGACAAAATGCCATGTCGGGTGAGGAAGAAAGTAGGAAATAGTGGCCAGAGGGTGGTTGTTTGAAATTGAGCTTATGTTGAAGATTGTTATTTATATTTTATTTTTGGTAGTGAGAAATGACTAAGGCCTAGTTATGGAAGCAGATATCTGAGAAAGAATGGAGGACAAGCTCTCTGGAGCAAAGGAAGGAACTAAAGGAGCCAGGCATTAGATAGATCATTAGATACTGAAATTGCAAAGTCATATTAATGCATCAGAGAGCTGGGAACACCCAGTTCAGTCAAGGACAGCAGCAACAAGAGCAAATAGATGACAAAATCTTCTGACATGACTTTCAAAACTGTGAGGTCTAAGGAGGTGGGAAGAATGATCGCAAAGGGCAGAGGAACAAGAATATCATCTACCTTACTGTAGATGTTATGAGGGTTGTAGTTGGTATGAGGTTTGTTGGGTAAAAGAGGTTCCACCAGAGAGAACTACGGTGGAAGTAGTGCCCTCAGGTCAGAGCCAAATTTCAGAATGACCAGGCAGGTGAAGGGAATGTTCAGGAAGAGGTGGAGGACGTGGGAGACTTTTACTGATAATTGAATATGTCTTTTAGATCAGAGATATTCAAACTTTTACATGCAGTCATATCACCTGGGGTCTTGTTAAAATGAATGTTCTGATTCAGCAGGTGTTGTGTGGAGTCTGAGTTCCTACATTTTTATTGATGCTGCAGTTCCTGGGTGGTGAACTGAATAGTAAGCATGAAGGTCTCATATGGTTGCTATTGAGCAGTTAGTTCCATGTGACTCATTTGAATTGAGATGTATTATAGTGTAAAATACACACTGGATCTTAAAGACTTAGTACAAAAATATATAAAACATCCTACTAATAATGTCTATATCAATTACATTATGAACTGAATTTTCCCCCCCAAAATTTTATTTTGGACTGCTAGCTCCCAAAGTGATAATATTAAAAGGTGGGACCTTTGGGAGGTGATTAGGTCAGGAGGAAGACTTTTTTTATTTTTTATTTTTACAGACTGCATTTGATTCACTGTACACAAATAGGGTACAACTTTTCATTTCTGTGGTTGTGCACGATGTAGACTCATACATTTGTGGAATCATACATGTACATAGGGTAATGATGTTTGTCCCATTCCACCATATTTCATACCCCTGGTCCTTCCTCCCTCTCATTTCCCTCTACATAATCTAGAAAGGAGACTTCATGTTTAGGAGTAGTGCCTTTATGAAAGCTTAGAGATTCTCTCTTTGCTTTGTGAAGATACAGTGAAAAATCAGTAGTCTGCAACTTGGAAGAGAGCTCTCTCCAGAACCCAACCATGCTGGCACTCTGATCTCAGACTTCCAGCCTTCAGAATTGTGTGAAATAACTGTTTGATGCTTAAGTCACTCAGTCCATGGCAAGTTGTTTACAGCAGCCTGAACTAAGGTGGATTATACATTAATAATATGTTGGGGATTTTCTTGGATGGCGGAGTAGAGAAGGTTGTTTTCCTAGAAGCTCCATGGCATGAGACCAGGACAGCAGATAAACAGCTTCTAAGTGAGAGGGTGAAAAAGAGGGACTTTACTGGGATTTTAATACTGGACTCTCAGAACAGCTTAGGGACTTAGAATTGGATAGAATAAAATTTAAAAAGGGGGAAAAAAAACTGTCACCAAAGCCAGTGGGAGTGGATCCCCTGGGAGATAAATTGGAAAGGGGAACTAAGAAAACCCACATTTCAGGTGGCACCTTGGCATGTCTTGATGTGGAGAAATCAGAGATCAAAGACTTTGTTGGACTAATACAGTGGGTGAGCTACACTAAATTCTTGTGGGGAAAGACACTGTGCATCTTCTAGGTGTTTGTGGAAAGTCAAGATAGATGCCATTTTCTTCCCCCTTCTGCCAGGTTATGGTGGGCTGGTGGCTGTGGGTCTGGCACCCAGTGCTTTGTAATATGAGCAGGGGCCCTAAATCAGACTGACTGGGCAGAGGTCTGCCACATGACTCAGAGTATGACTAGAAAATTTAGAGAAATTCATAGACTAGAGCATTATTATTATTATTATTATTATTATTATTATTATTATTATTATCATTATCACAGGGGAATACAGGACACTCAGACCAAGAGATCCCAGGTCCTCCTCAACCTTTGAGTCTGGCAGTTTGCAGCAGCAGCTGGGAGTGGGAGTGAATATGCACTTTAGGATGGAGGCCAGGAAGCCAAGAAAGACGGGATTTGGGGTGGTAGAAGGAGTGAAGGGTAGGTTCTTCCATCTCTACTGTGCCAGCAGAACCTGGGGAGGCTCTGGAGGTGCAGACTTTCAGCATGGAAAGCAGCTGTGGGCTCTGGAGGTGTGCTGATTTAAAATCATCAGACCAATCACCATTCAACAAAGCATCAGGGAACTAACTAGACCTAAACCCCACCTCCAGGAGCTCCGCTTGTGGGAACTCCTTTCACAGAACTCTACAGTGGCCCCACCTGAAAGTGGAGCAGAAAGCACTTTCCAAGCCATTCCACCTCATATTGCCAAGAAGGGAAGCTGAGAATTTTTGAATTCCAACTGTCAACTGGAGGAAAAACACAGAAAGAGGAAAGTCTTGACAGCCTGTGGCTACTACTCTTGTGCACAATACATATCTCAAGAAAAAAGTGGAAAGAAATACATTTGGGAACAGACAACCAACATATATTATCACTGACAATTTTTGACAACCACAACTGAAATAATTCCTTAATTTTTCATCAAGAACCTCTTTTTAATGTTTGCATGCTGTATGGTTCATGGATATTTGTACACATACATATTTGTCTAACTTTTCTCATTTCTAGCATTTTTTTGAAGGAAGTTATTTTTCATGACACTGTATTTTAAGGACTGGGGATTTTGATAAGCCTATGTTTTGATTTTGTTTTATATTGTTTTTTCACTTGCCTATGTCTCAAGATTCTTTTTCTCTTTTACTAACAGCCAAATTCTATTGCTGTCTCTTTCACTCTTCCTTTAAATTTTTATTTCTACTGTCTCTCCTCCTTCTTCTCGACCATCATATCATACATCTCTTGTTCATTCTCCCTGTTCACATTTTGAAATAGCAAACCCTTTTGCAATCTTACTGTTTTTACTGTTGGCAATTGCTTACCATATCATTTCTGTTTATAGTGCCAATTAACATTGTAGATATCATAGTAGGAACTAAGTATTTAATTTAATGCTATGTATTGTTTGCATTGATTGTTATTATTCATCTCCCTCCAAGTAAGCTTTTGAAAACTTCAGGAATTCTCTAAGTTCACATGATAGAAGCTCTGCTGCCTCAGACTCATACTGATAAATAAAATGGTAAACACATGCATGATATAAAAAAGCAAGGGAACAAACCATCCAAAACAAACAAAAATACCTCAGTAACAGAATCCATTGATACCACAGAGGAGGAAATGTCAGAGAAGGAATTTAGAAAGTCATAGCTAAACTGATCTGTGAGGTAAAAGTCAATGTAAGGAGTGAAATCAGAGAGAAAGTACAGGAAGTGAAAGATCACTTGAAAAAAGCAATAGAAATTCTAAAGAAGAATCAAATGGAAATCCTTGAAATGAAAGAATAATCAAACCAAATTAAAAATTCAATGGAAAGATCACCAGGACTAACCCACTTGTAAGATAGAGTGTCAGGCAATAAAGACAAAATATATAATCTTGAAAATAAAGTTGACCATGAAGAAAAAATGTTAAAAGAGACCATGAACTGAACTCTCAAGAAAAATGGGATAAATGAAAAGACCAAATTTAAGATTTCTCAGGATAGATGAAAGTTTGGAAATAAAAGGAATGCACAAAATAAAAAAATAAAACAATTTTAAAAACAAGGAATGTTCAATCTTTTAAATGAAATAATATCTGAAAATTTTCCAAGCCTTAAGAATGAAATGGAAACTCAATTACAGGAGGCAGATAGGGCTCCAAACACACAAAATTACAACAAACCCATGGCAAGGCACATTATCATGAAATGCCTCACACACAAAATAAGAATAGAATTTTAAAGACTGCAGGAGAAAAAAGACATGTCAAAATTTATAGGGAAACCAATCTGGATCTCAGCTGATTTCTCAACCCAAACCCTAAAAGCAGGAGATCTTGGAATATATATACCAAGCTCTGAAAGAAAATGGATGCCAAACAAGAATACTATACATAGAAAATTTAAACTTCAATTTTAAGATGAAATAAAATCCTTCCATGACAACAAAAGTTAAAAGAATTCACAACTACAAAGCCTGTACTATAAAACAATAAATATTTCAATAAAATATTTTTATTTCAATAAAATATTTTATGAAGAAAAAATGAAAAATAAAATTGAAAACCAGCCAAGGGAGGAACTACACTAAAGGAATAGTCAAAGGAGAAACTAATACAAATTAAAAACTAGAAATAAATCAAAGTGATGGGGGAAAAATCATCTCTCAATAATAATATTGAATGCAAATGGCCTAAACTCTTCAATCAAAAGATTTAGACTGGTAGGTTGAATTTTAAAACAAGACCCAAAACATGTTGTCTCCAAAAGACTCACATCATAGGCAAAGACATCCACAGACTGAAAAGTAAAAGGATGGGAAAAAACTTATCATTCACATGGATCTCATAAACAAGCAGAGATTTCTATCCTCATATCTGATAAAGTGGACTTCAAACCAAAGTAGATCAGAAGGAACAAAGAAAGTCATTTTTTACTACTTAAGGGAATTATAACAACTAGAAATGACAATCATAAGTACTTATAACCTAAACAATGGAGTATCTTCATACACCAAACAAACCTTTCTCAATTTCAAGAATTGCATAGACAACAACACAATAATACTAAGTGACTTTAACATGCCTCTTTCATCACTAGATAAATCCTCCAAATAAAAAATAAATAAAGAAGTTATAGGACTAAAAAATACAATTGATAATTTAGACTTAAAAGACATATAGAATATTTCACCCATCAATGACTAAATACACTTTCTTCTCAGCAGCATATAGATCCTTCTCTAAAATAGATCATATCTTAGTCCACAAAGCAATTCTTAGCAAATACAAAAAAAAAGATAATACCTTGCATTCTATCAGTTTATAATGGAATGAAATTAGAAATCAATGATAAAGTAAAAAATTGAACTTACTCTAACACCCAGAGACTAAATAATATGCTATTGAATGATGAATGGATAACAGAAGATATCAGTGGTAAAATAAAAAATACTTAGAGGTATAGCAACACAAGATATCAAAATCTCTGGAACACTATGAAGGCAGTTCTAAGAGAAAAGTTCATAGCACTGACCTCATTCACAAAAAGAATAGAAAGCTACCAAATAAATTATCTAACATTACATCTCTAGGCCCTAGAAAACAAACAAATCAACACCAAAATCAGTATAGGACAGGGAATAATTAAAATTAGAGCCAAGTCAATGAAATTGAAAAAAAAAATTTCAAAAAAAATCAACAAAACAAAAAGTTGGTTCCTTGAAAATAAATTTTAAAAATTCGTAAACAGTCACACTAACAAAGAGAAAGAGGGAAAAATTCAAATTATTAAAATTTGTGATGAAACAGGAAATATCACCATGGACACTACTGAAAGGATAATCAGAAATTATTTTGAAAATTTATACTCTAAAAAAGTAGAAAATCTTGAAGACATAGAAAAATTTCTAGAGACACATGCCTTACTCAAATTAAAACACAAGGAAATATAAAATTTATACAGATCAACTTCCAGTAATGAAATAGAAGATCCCATCAAAAACTTACCAACAAAGAAAAGTCCAGGACCCATGGAATCTCATTTGAATTCTACCAGACCTTTGAAGTAGAACTAACACCAATCCTTCTTAAATTATTCCATGAAATAGAAAATGAGGGAATCTTTCCAATCTCATTCTGTGAAGCTAGCATCACGCTGATATCAAAACAAGACAAAGACACATCAAGGAAAGAAAACTTCAGACTAATATTCCTGATGAACATAGATGCAAAAATTCTTAATAAAATACTGACAAATAACATACAAAAACACATTAAAAAGATAGTGCAACATGATCATCCCAGGGATGCAAGGTTGGTTCAACATACAGAAATCAATAAATGTAATGTACCACATCAGTAGACAAATAAGAATCACATGATTATCTCAACAGAAAAAGCATTTGACAAAATACAGCATTCACTGATGTTCAAAACATCAGAAAAACTAGGGATAGTAGGAACATACCTCAACATTATAATAGCTATATACATTAAACCAAAGATCAACATTATTCTAAATGGAAAAAAACTGAATCCCTTATACTGGAACAAGACAGTGATGCCCTCTTTCACCATTTCTATTCAACATAGTCCTTGAAACCCTAACCAGAACAATTAAAAGAAAGAAATTAAAGGAATATAAATGGGAAAAGAAGAACTCAAACTATCCCTATTTGCTGATCACATGATTCTATATCTAGATGATCCAAAAAACTCCTCTAGAAAGCTTTTAGAACTCATAAAGGAATTCAGCAAAGTAGTAGGATATAAAATTAACACCCTTAAATCAATTGTGTTCCTATATATCAACGTTGAATCAGATGAAACAGAAATCAGGAAAACTCTCCTATTCACAATAGCCTAAAAAAACACAAATTGGGAATCAATCTAACAAAATGTCAAAAGATCTCTACAATGAAAACTACAAGGCACTAAAGAAAGAAATTGAAGATGACATTAGAAGATGGAAAGATCTCCCATGTTCTTGGACAAGCTGAATTAATATCATCAAAATGGCCATACTACCAAAAGTGTTATACAGATTTAATGCAATTCCTATTAAAATTCTGATGATGTTCTTTGAAGAAATAGAAAAAACAGTCATGAAATTAATTTGGAAAAATAAGAGACCCAGAATAGCCAAAGAAATCCTTAGCAAGAAAAGTGAAGCAGGAGGCATCTCAATACCAGAACTTAAATTATACTACAGACCTATAGTAATAAAAACTGCAAGATATTGGCACAAAAATAGACATGAATACCAATGGAAAAGACTAGAAGACATAGAGACAAACCCACATAAATACAATTATCTCATACTAGACAAAGCTTCCATAAACATGCATTGGAGAAAAGATAGCCTCTTCAACAAATGGTGCTGGGAAAACTGGAAATCCATATATAGTAGAATGAAATTAAATCCTGTCTCTCACCCTGCACAAAAATTCAAGTCAAAATGGATTGAAGACCTATGTATTAGTCCAGAAATTCTTTACCTAATAGAAGAAAATGTAGACCAACTGTCCATCATGTCAGCTTAGGAACTAACATCCTCAGCAAAACTCCTAAAGCACAAGAAGTAAAATCAAAAATCAATAAATGGGATGGTATGAGACAAAAATGCTTCTTCACAACAAAGGAACCATTCAAGATTATGAGGAAAGAGCCTACAGAATGGGAGAAAAATCTGCCACCTGCACCTCAGATAAAGCATTAATTTCCAGAATATCTGAAGAACTCAAAAACTTAACACCAAGAAAAGAAAAGAAAAAAAAAAATCAATGAATGGGTAAAACAGACCTGTCTCAGAAAAAGGAATATAAGTGTTCAAAAAATACATGAAAAATGCTCAACATCTCTAGTAATTAGGAAAAGGAAATGAAAACTACACTGAGATTTCACCTCACTCCTATCAGAATGGTAACTATCAGGCATACAAATAACACATGTTGGTGAGGATGTGGGGAAAAGTGTTCACTCATACGTTGCTGGTGGGACTGAAAATTGGTGCAAGTGCTCTGAAAAGCAATATGGAGATTCTTGAAAAAAGTAGGTATGGAACCACCATTTGACTCAGTCATACCACTTCTCAATATATGTCCAAAGGAGTTAAAATTAGCTTACTACAGTGACACAGCCACATCAACATGTAAAACAGCTCAATTCACAATAGTTAAACTATGGAACCCACCTAGGTGCCCTTCAACAGATGAATAGATATAGAAAATGTGGTATATATACACAATGGACTATTACTCAGTCATAAAGAAGAATGACTTTGTGATACTTGACAGTAAGTGGGAAGATCTGGAAAATGTCATACTACCTGAAATAAGCCAATTCCAAAAAACCAAAAGTTGAATATTCTCTGTGATATGTGAATGCTAAGACACAACAAGCAGGTGGGGAAAAATAGATGTTCAGTGGATTGGACAAAGGGGAATGAAGGGAAAAGAAGAGGGATAAGAAAATAAAAGATAGTGGAATGAATCTGATTAACTTTCCTATGTATATATATATGAGTACACCACATTGAATCTCCACATCAAGTACAACCACAAGACTGGGATCCCCACTGGAATAATATATACTCCATGTTTGTATAAATATGTCAATATTGACTCTACTGTTGTGTGTAACTAAAAAGAACAAATAAAAAAAAGATGATAGTATATTGGGTATATAGAATTAAACTATGTAAAAAACATACTTATTGTTTTATTTTAACCTTTTTTATGTGGTCACTGGAAAATTTCAAATGATATACATGGCTTCCTTATTTGACTCTTACACTGTAATATTTCCAAGAGCACTTGGAAATGTTTTAGGTACTTGAAAGAGTCCAAACCAAAGTCGGAAAGAAGGATGTGTAGGTAACTAGGCAGCTCAGAGTCCATGCCACAGCTGACATAGAAATGGCATGGTGAGTTAACCCTCACCAAAGCTCAAGGCACAGTCAAGGCTATGAGAGCTAAGAAGCAGGGAGCTGTGAATAGGTACTAAAAGACAGTATCTATGAACATATTAAGCTGAAATATTTATGCGCTTCAATATCAAAATAATCAGAATTAAAAACACCCACAATTTACTTAGAACTTACTAAATTCCTAAAGTCTCATGGACAGAGCACTTGCTTGCTTTGAAATATGATGCATAGAGAAGGTCAATTGAAGGAATAAAGAAGCTTTCAAAAGTATTAACCACAAAATTCCACTTTAAATGAAACTGTAGGCAATTTTGTGAAAGAAAATTAATGATTATAATGTCAAAAAATTCTTTAGAGATATACCATTGACTAGTATTAGAGATAGATACACCTAAGAAAGTGATCAAAATACATGGTAATATACCAAGATAACTTGCTAAAATTATTTTTAATAACTAGATAATGAGCACAAATAATTTTTAATGTTGGCATAAAGTAAATAAACAAATGTGTTTTTTTTGTTTGTTTAATGTCTTGCAAATTCTCTGCTGGCTTCATATGTATACTTCAGAGTCTGTCTCTAGGATCGCCTTTTTAATAATTTAGCAATGTTCCTTCTTGACATGTGGTTTTATTTTATTTACTTATTTTTGTGGTGCTGGGGATTGAACAGAGCCTTGTGCATACTAGGAAAATGCTCTACCACTGAGCTACATCCCTAACCCCACTCTTAATACTTTGGATCTCAGAGTTCCTGCTGAATTCTTTCCTTTGCCCATTCAATTCTGGTGTTTCCCGTGTGTCAAAGTGGCTTTGCCTCTGCTGTTTTTAGCCTGGAGGGATCCTAGGCTCCAAGGAACTTTGACCTTGGCCTTTCCTTCTTTCCCCAAAACTGACAAAAAATAGAATTGACCTCAGAAAGGATGGGCTGAGAATAAACAGAGTTACACAAGGAGGCTAAGAGAAACTAGTCATTAATGTCTGCGTCAAGGGAATAGGACATCGTTGAAAGACAGATCATAGGAATACACCTGGGTTAGCAGCAGAATCGCAGCCGAGTCTTAGGTGGCATGCATGTTCTTGTTTTTCTGTTACTTTCTATCATCAGTCAACCTGCTTCAACCAGGAATAGAAATAGAAAGTTCCAAGAAAAATTTCACCAAAGCCCCCGAGATAGGGAAGTGTGAGGTAGAAGACTGTGCAAGGTGTGCAAAACATAGAGTGGAAAACCAGTCGATGATGTTCCAAACCCTCACTTGCAGCAAAAGCAGAAAGGGACTAAAAGGGGAGACTGCAGATTGTGAGGGAGATTTCAGGAGAGAATGAGTGTCATCCTTTCTCTCCCTATGGAAGTGCTGTGTTGAGATTGTCTGAGTTCTCCCAAAGCCCAGAGAAAAGAGCTTCAATGAGACCACAGAGATGTGCGCTCCTTCACGGTCTGGGAGACAGAGAAACAGAGAGAAGGAAGCAGAGCGGCCAGTTGCTCCTTCAGGCATGGAAACCAGGGAGAAATCTGTTCTGCCTGAAAGGGGCCTGTGCTCCCAGATTTTGACAAAGCATGCATGGATGAACCCATGGTCCAGGTGTGGATTTTGTGCAAGAACAAACCAGGGAGCCTGATGGAGGTTCACCCAAAGGCTGTCCAGAAAAAACACAAGTCACTCAGCAAAAAGAACCTGGAAGTGAATTGCCAGATGCTCAGGGACTGAGGCAAGATCTTAATTTTGAGTGAGAGAAGAGTAAATCAGACACCATAAGGTACCACAGATGAGAAAACTCCAGTTTTTCATATTTGCTGGATTAAAAGAGAGCAACTGCCTCTTGTCTTTCTCAATGGGAGACTTGTAAACAATATTGTAAGTGCTGTGGAAATAGGTACGGTGTCATGTACTGACAAAACTTTAGGAAATCACTGCAAAGCTTCAACCTTGGAAAAGTGAGGTACAATGAGGCTCACTGGAGATACTTTGTGGTGTTATGATATGAAACATTGAATGGAATTATTTAAAACAGTAGAGTAAAAAGTACAATATAGAGTGGCCTGGGACTGTGGCTTAGTGGTAGAGCACTTGCCTAGCATGTGTGAGGCACTGGGCTCGATTCTCAGCACCACATAGAAATGAATAAATAAAATAAAATATATAAAAAAGAATATTTTTTAAAAAGCATTTAAAATTTTTTTAAAAAGTACACAATAGAGAAATATACTTGAGGAGGTTTCATTATTATTTTGGAATATTTGGTTTAAAAAGCACAATTAAATTGGAAATCTATTTGCATTATGGTTTTGCTTTTGTACTTAACAATAGATCGTAAAGGAAGAACTAGTAGGTTTAAATAAGTATGATTTATAGGAAGTGAATGAGGTGAATTTCAGTTGAGGAGAGTAAAGGAGTTTTCTTCAATTGCAGAAAAACAATATTGTTCAGTATGTGATATTGTGATATATATTTGATCATCATTCCTGTTTCTTGGCATGAAACTCCAAAAATTCTTCAAATCTTCATAGTGATGTGTCTTTGCATGGTAACGAGGTGATCGATGACTGGCAGCCTCTAGATGGTGACTGCTTACCAGAGGAAAGACCAGGACATTCAAAATTCACATTTTGAAATGGGCCAGGTTGATAGCCAAAAAGTTATGAATTTTGGAGTATTTCAGATTTGGATTTTTCAGATTAGGGATGCTCAGCCTGAATAATAAACGGGTAAACAAATTATTCCACTAAGTTCTGTGAACCATGGCAGTAAACTAATCAAACTCAAGAAGGGAGCTAGGGATCTCAATTTGTAACCAGTCAGGCAGAGGTTCCTGAGGCCTGGACTCGTGATTGGTGTCTGAAGTGGGGTGAGTCTTGTGGTACTGAAACAGAAATGGTCTTTTTTTTTTTTTTTTCTTGTTATCATTCCATAACCAAGCAGCATAACAACTATTTACATGGTTTTACATAGTATCAAATATTATTAATCACCTACAGATGATTTAAAGCATCCAGGAGGATGTGTGTAGATTCTACACAAGTACTGTGCCATTTTATACAAGGAATTTGAACATTCAAGTATTTGGATATCTGAGGGGGTCTTGGAACTATTCCATCCCCACCCTGTGGATTGAGAAGTCTGGGGATCCCTAGTTACTTTGGCTATTAGAAAACTCAACTAACAAGATCTGTTTCAGTCCTTCCATAAAGCAGGCTAAAACTTTCCATTTGAAATATACGTATATGGTTGCCCTCAGCTTATGCATTTTAAAAAGTGTGATGATTACTTTTGCCTGAGACCTCCTATAAGAACCCAGAAACCTCTCCGGGTCCGGGAACTCACATAAGAGAGTTTATTAAGCAAGCAGGCAGAGTGTCTCCCTGCAGGGTAAGAGAGAAAATGAGAGGAAAGAGAGAGAGAGAAAGAGAGAGAGAGAATGTGCAAGAGAAAGAGAGAGTGAAATGGAGGAGAGCGAGAAGGAGAGAGAGAGTGAAAATGGTGGGGGAGCTATTCTTAAGCAGTGAAATTCTGCAGGCTAACAGGGGACCAATATCGGAGAAGGATACTTGCGAGCTGACTGATGAACCAATAGCTAGCTAGGATGTTCACAGACTGACAAGCTAGGTTGTAAGTTGGGAGGTGGGGAAATGACTACAGTGTAAAGGGCAGGGGAGCAGCTTTATATTATATTATACCTCCTACCCTTGCCATCCTGATCACTTCCCATGCGACTAAGCTGCACAGCTGATGGCCTCTCCCTGGGACAGTCTTAAGCAATAGGATTTGCATGAACCTACTGTTGCTGTTTTTCTTGACTGGAAGCTTCTGATCTTACCCTTTCTCTAGCTCTCAGCTGAGAGCTCAGCTTTTTGAGAACCTGTGGCTGTTAGAAACACCCACCCTTCTATTCTGTGATGCACACATGCCAGACTCTACCAGAAGTGGTAAAAACAAAAACAAAAACCAAACTAGGTCTCCTTGTTGGACAGGAATCTCTCTGATAGAGTCTCTGGAAGGAAAGGGAGGAACAGTAAATTTGCTTGTATATTTATCATAGATCACGAGGTTGGGTCTGCGTAAAGAATCTTTCATCTAGCAGTAATGACTACACAGTAGAATCATCTGGGAGCTTTAAAACCATACCCGTGCCTGCACTAAACCCCAGACAAATGAAACCAGAATCACTGGTGTTGGGGTACCAGGAGGTTGTTAAAGTTCCCTGAATACTTTTAATATGCAGCCAAGTTTGAGATCTGTTGCAAGGTGTACATTAACATGTAGATAATTTACTCTTTATTTCAGCAATACAAGAATGGACTTAAAAAACCAAACTTCAATCTCCTTATTAGTGGTATAAAATTAGACATTAGAAACCTAATCAGAAAATTTCAGAGTATTCCTGTTCTTACTCATTGACTTTTTTTTTCTGATTCTCAATATCAGAGGGTCCCTTGAAGAACGGCTGCTCAGTTACCTCATCACATTCTTACGAGATAGACATGGTATATGTGATAAACCAAGTTCATGCCAGGGCAGTGCCAGAGAGTTAAAGACTCATTCCTTCCTTTTTAAACATTTATGCTCACTTCATTCTATGAATATTGATTAGCTGCCAACTGTGTGCAAGGAAGGATTCTTATGTATTGTAGGGGATAAAAAGATACTTACGACAAAAAGGCAGTACACAATGCCTTAAGAGACGTTCAAGGTTTTATACTTTAGAAGTGGTGGAGGTGAAGCTAGAAGTAGGCTGGGGCCACGTTAAAAAGGGATGTGGGGCTAAGGATGTGGTTCACTGGGAGAGCATTTGCAAATGTGCAAGGTCCTGGGTTTAATCTCCAGCACCTCCACAAAAAATAAGAAATGAGAGAGAGAGAGAGAGAGAGAGAGAGAGAGAGAGAGAGAGAGAGAGAGAGAAAGAAAGAAAGAAAAGCTTAAGAGGGGTGGCATGGTGGTATGACAAAGTGATACTTTGGGAGATTATTTAGCATCTGGATAAAACATGAATTTTGATAAGTAAGAATAATGCTAGTCAAGGTAGGAAAATCCATGAGAAGACTGGGAGGCTAAGTAGCAACCTAGGTTGGTATGAATGATAAGGGCATGACCAAATTCATCTTGGTGGAAAAAAATTCAGAACAATGGTTGCTTTAGGGAGGTAAGGTGGAGATTGACTTGGAAGTGACATGAGAAAATGTTTCAGGGTAGTGATTCTGTGTATGTGTGTGTGTGTGTGTGTGTATGTGTGTGTGTGCACATGAGTGTGCTGGGTTGAACCCAGGGCTAAACATGTGTTCTATCACTGAGCCACACCTCTAGCCCCCTATATATCTTGACAGGCATTTGGATTCAAAGGGCTTCATTTAAAAAAAAATCAGTGAATAAGTGCATTGTGCATTATATTATATGTAAGGTCTATCACAAAAGAAAAACTATAAACACATATAGACCTCTAGTTAAAGATAAGTGTTATGAAGTATTTAGAGGGAAGTGTGTTGATGCCTAAAATCTATGTTGAAATGTAACAAAAACTAAGGTGGACAATGAGATGGATGATAAATCCAGAGTTGGCAAAGTCACTGTAGAAAGGAGATAGTGAGCATAGAGATGTTTGCTATAAAATTTTTCCAACTTTGCTCTAGGTTTAGAAGTTTTCATAGTAAAATATGGGAGACTGATATAGTTTGAATTTGAAATGTACCCCCAAACTTCAAGTGTTGTAGCCTTGGTCCTGTGGGTTGTAGTGTTCAGAGGTGGGGTCTTTGGAAGGTGATTAGGTCATGATGACTCTGACCTCATGTGTGGATTAGCCCATTGAGGGATTCATAATTTATGGACTATTGAGAAGTGGGGACTATTAGGAGGTGGGGCTTAATTGGAAGAACTAGGTCCTTGGAGACGTGCACTTGAAGTCTATATCTTGTCCCTGGACCCCTTTTCCCTCTTTGCTTCCTGGCCACCATGAGATGAGCTACTTTGTTCCTTCACACACTTCTGTCATTCCTGAATGTCAAGAAGCAACCAGGTCAAGTGACAATGGACCGAAACCTTTGAAACCATGAGCCAAAATAAATTTTTCCTCCTTTAGGTTGATTTTCTCAGTTATTTTGTCACGGTAATGAAAAAAGTAACACAGAGACAGAGGGTCTGAAGCAGAGTCATAATTTACAATTTGAGTTAATATTTGAATGGCATAATGAATGCTGAAACAATATATGTAGGGAATGAGGGTCAAAGAGAAGCAGGAGTTACTGTGAATGTCAATGATCAGAACACCAGGAGAATAAATGTGTTATTCTTGCCAATAGGAACCATTTTTTTTTTAGCCCTGAGTGTGTGTCAGGTATTGTAATAGATGTTTCACATAGCTTATTTTTCATCTTCACATTAACATTATATAGGAAATAACATATCTGTTTTACATTTGAGAAAACAAAAGTCCAGCCCAGTTAAGTAGTAAAAGGAATAGGGAAGTCAGAAGTCTGAGAAGAAAATGAGTGTGATTTTGAGGTACTAATTTAAAAATGGTATAATATGCCAACTTTTTTGTTGGTGGGGGATAGGACTTCGTTGTGTTGCCCAGGATAGTCCTGACTCCTGTGCTCGTGATTCTCCCACCGCAGCCTCCTGAGTGCATACCATTGAACCTGACTTGAAGATATTTGATATACATTTACATAGGAAAATGAAAATTAGAGTCAAGAAAATTATCTCCATTTTTTTTGGTTGAGTGAGCACCTAACATCTACTATTCTCTAGGCAAAATTTCAGTATACAATACAGTATTATTAACTATTGTCACTATGTTATACATTAGACTTATTCATTCTATGGAAGTGCAACTTTGTACCCCCTTTGACCAACATATTTCCAATTCCCTTTCTGATCCTGGTATATACCATTCTATCCTCTGTTCATTTATAGTCAAGTTCTTAATTTTTTAATTTAATTTTATATTTTGCTGAGCTGGGGAATCAAACCTAGGGTTTTACATATGCTATCTGAACACTCCATCACTGAGCTATCCCCAGGCCCTATTGGGGATTATCTGCTTATGTATAAGTGAGATCAGGCACTAGTTTTCTTTATGTGCCTGGATATTTTCATTTAGCATTATATTCTCTGGGTTCACCTATGTTGTCACAAATGACAGAATTTACTTCTTTTAAAAGGCTGAATAAATACCACATTACCTTTATGCATTCATTCCTGAAGGACAGAAGTTGTTTCTATATCTTGGTTACTCTGAATAATGCTGCCATGATCATGGGAGTGCAGTTATCTCTTTCAGGTATTGATTTCATTTCCTTTGGGTACATTCCCAGAAGTGGGATTGATGGATCATATGATAGTTCTATTTTTAACTTTTAAAGGAACCTCTATACCATTTTCTATAACAGGACTGTTGCAGTTTACATTCCCAACAACAGTGTTCCATTTTTCTCCCCACCCTCATCAACCGTTGCTCTTTTGTATCTTTTTAATAATAGCCATCCTAACAGGTATGAGCTATCTCACTGTGGTTTTGATTTGCACTTTCCTTATGATTAGTGATGTTGATCATCTTTTTATATATCTGTTGCCTATTTGCATATCTATTGAAGTCTTTTACTTATTTTTTAGTCAGGTTATCTGCCTGTTTTTACATTTTTTTTCCTACTGGTTATTAACCTCCAATCAGACACATGATTACAAATACTTTCAATCTGTAGATCGCCTTTTCATTGTTGATTGTTTACTGTCCTGTATAGAAGTTTTTGGTTTGATGCAGTCCCACTCATTTTTTGTGCTTCTGTGGCCTGAGTTTTTGGTGTCATATCCAAAAAGTAATTGCCAAGGAGATTTCCCCCTAAGTTATCTCCTAGGATTTTTACAGTTTCATATGATGCATTTAAGTCTTTAGTCCACTTTGAGTTGTTTTTTTATATGGGGTAAGGAAAGTGTCCAATTTCATTTTTTTTGCAAGTGAATACCAAGTTTTCCCAGCACCATTTATTAAGAGACTGCCCTTTCCCATTGTTTTCTTGGAGCCATTATCAAAGATCAGTTGGCTTCATGTGCCTGGGCTTATTTCTTGGCTCTCTATTCTGTTCCATTTGCATCTGTGTCTGCTTTCACACCACTACCATACTGTTTTGATTGCAATATCTTTGTATTACCATTCAAAATCAGAAAGTCTGAGGTCTCTAGCTTCATTCCTCTTTTCAAGATTACTTTGAGCATTTGGAGTATTTTGTGGTCCCATACAAATTTTAGAATTGTTTTTTTTTTTCTATTTCTGTGAAAAATACCCTTGGAATTTTGATGGGGATTGGGCTGAATCTCCAGATTACTTTGGGTAGTATTAACATTTTAGCAATATTAACTCTTCCAATCCATGAATATGGAATATTTTTCCACTCATTTGTGTCTTTTTTAATCAATGCTTTTATCATTTTTTATTTATTCCTAAGTATTTTATTCTTTTTGATGCAATCATAAAAGAAATTGTTTTCTTAACTTCTTTTTGAATAGTTTGCTATTGGTGTGAAGAAATTCAACCCATGTTGGTATATTGATGTGTACCCTGCAACTTTATCAAATTTACTTATTAATTCTAGTAGGTATTTTTGTGAATGTGGTCTTTATAGTCTCTTACATATAGGACAGTGCCATCTGTAAACAAGGATAATTTTACTTCTTCCTTCTTTTTGGACTTTTATTTCCCTTTCTTTATTTCTTTTTTGTTTCACAGGTAATGCTAGTATTTCATGCTAGTATGTTGAATAGAAATAGCAAGAGTAAGAGTAAGGGTCCTTTGCTTTGTACTAGATCTTATGATGGTAACTGTGGACTTTTCAAAAATGACCTTCCTTATGTTGAGGAAATTTTCTTTTATTTCTAATTTTAAGAGTGTTTACCACTGTTGAATATTAAATTTACCAAATGCCTTTTTGCAATTATTGAGATGATCATGTGGCTTGTCTTTCATTCTATTGATGTAAAGTGTCACACTGATTGATTTGTATGTGGAATCAACCTCATGTTCCAGGCATGAATCACTCTTGGTCATGGTGTATAATCTTTTCAATGTGTTGCTGAATTCAGTTTTCTAGTATTTCATTGAGGATGTTGTGAGAGGGTAACCTTTAGTAGGAAGCTGGGAATATATGCTTTTAATACAAGGATAAGGCTAGAGATGTAGGTGTGATGATCACACTGACTCAAAGACTATAGAAGCAGAAAATCAGAGATATCTACAGGGAGATGATAATTGAACTCAGACCTGGGAAACTCTGAAGAGAGGTGATGGAAAGATAAGAGGATAAAAATAATGTAGGAGAATGCCCATAGCTAAATAGGAGGAAGAAGAGGAACTAGAAAAGTTTACATGAGCCAGAAACTACCCCAGTACCCACCCAGGTATGTAAATAAAATACATAGACGCTCTGATTACAATTTCGTACGTAGGCCTGTGAGTTCAAACAGTTCTGCACTCCCTTCCGACTTACTCCTGGTCCTTGTGACTGGTGCTTGACTTAGATTTATGAATGGTTTACCTTTTATCTCATTGCCTAGTGTGGCTTCCCTCTGCTCATTTCCTTGCTTTTTATTCCCTAGTCCCATCTCCCAGTATTTTGGGTTCCACCTCTTAGGATTACCAGTCAGATGCACAAGATGAATCTTCACTCAGTAACTTGAGGCACTCAAGTCATCAGACGTCAGGCTTTTCTTGACAGTGAACATTGGAAAGGTTGGAGCTGCCTGTGACCTTCGCTCTGCTAACTGAAGACCTTTGTGATTCTGATGAAATTGCTGTCACTCTCCCATGGCCAAAACCTTTGTGGTATTTGTCATTAACATATTAAAGAAAGTAACAGTGTCGATATGCATATATAAAGGCAGAAACATCTAACTTTTCCTTGGAGCACGGCAAAAATCTTCATAGAGGAAGAAGCAGTTAAGAGGAGACTTAGTTGATAGTGGTGGTAAAGTGGGAAGAGGAAAAAGGGAAAGAGAATTTATAGTAGGCTTTATAGCATGTGTAAAGCCTTAAAAACTTGGAAGTACATAGTGCATGCACTTGAGGATTGATGAGCAGTACAATTTGACTTAAGTTACAGGGTCAATGAAAAAGAACAGCATGATATGAGGCTAGAGAGCTATGCCAGCTTCCAATGGTAAAAAGGAACTTGTCTGACTTGGTAAGGAGCTGCTATTTTATTCTGCAGACCATAAGGAACTCAAGCTAAGCAGAATATAATAAAATTTGTGTTTAAAAAAGATAATCAGCTTCCAGGTATGATGGAATAGCCTGAGTTGAATAGTACTTCATCCAAGAATAGCAAATCTCTCTCTCTTTCTCACACACACACACACACACACACACACACACACATACACATAATATTCTTGTAGGGACTTGGGATTAAGTCAGTGGAAGAGCTCTTGCTGAGCTTGCATAAAGCCCTGGAGTCAATTCACAGCACTGGAAAAGAAGAAGAAGGAGGAGGAAGAGGAGGAGGAGGAGGAGGAAGGGGAGGGAGAAGAAAATACATTAGTAAAGAAATTGTAAAAACAAATTTAAAAATATGTTTGAAGGCGTCAAAAAGCTGCTGAGCCAAATAGGAACAAAGGGACAAACCCTAGAGAAAGGAGAGTCATAGAGAATTAAGCTGATCTTATACAGCCACTTTTTTCCTCTGGGTGTTTTTAAATTCAGGGTAGATGTGACAGTGGTCCACTTTATGCCTTGAATATAACGCTTGCTGTTCTGTCACTGCTACTTATTTTTTAAATGGACATGTATCTTTTTTTTAACTCTCTCCTGCTTCTCCCTAATCTCTCTCCCTCCCTAATCTCAGGGGAAACAGGATTACCTCTCTTCCCCATCCTAGGCAGTTATATGTCACTGAGTACACACCCACCATAGGAACAAAGTAATTCAGACTTTGGGGATGGTACCAGCAGAACTCAGAGATGACTATCTCCCAATTAATAAGTGAACTGTAACTTCAGACAGAGAACACATGGAATGTAGCCTTTGAGTCACCTCTTTAACAGCCCCTTGTTCCTGCTGAAGGGCAGAATCACAGCCTTTGGGACAGGAGTCCCCTGTGTTTCTCCTTTGCTAGTAAAGCAATAAATCTTCTTTTTCCTTTTTCTCAAAACCATGTCCTCATTATTTGATTGGCATCAGGGACAAGGACAGATCTAGCAATTTCACTGATGAAATCTGTGTCAGTCAACTTTCAGTTACTATAGCAAATACCTGTGATACATAAACTTATAAAGAGAAAAGTTTTATTTGGGCTTATAGTTCTGGAGTTCTCAGTTGAGGGTTAGTTGACACTATTGCTTTTGGTCCTATGGGTGGGGGGGGGGGGTCCTATAGTGAACATGGTAGAGCAAAATTTTTCACCTTATGGCCAGGATACAAAACAGAGAGAAGGAGATGGTCAGGGTTCCAATATGCCATTGAAGAGCACATCTACAATGATGTGTACCATCAAAATTTCCTCTTATTAGGCCCTTAAAATTTCCTCTAGCTCCTAATAGTACCAAGTCGGGTACTAAGCTTTTAACACATTGGTCTTTGGTAGCTATTTCACATCCAAACCATCTTCTAAACATTAAATGAAGAAACAAAAGAAATCTCACATACAGTGCTCTTTAAGAAAATAGGAGAAATACTTTCCAACTCTTTTAAAGGGTCAGCATGATCTTAATTTAAAAACATATAAGAAAGGAAAATTATAGATCAATTTCTAGAAAAATTATCTGAAAAATAGTAGCAAATAGCAAAGAAGGCTATATCATAAACATGTGAGGTTGATTTCAAGAGTATAAGGTTAGTTTACCACTTAATTTGCCACATAAACCAAGAAGAGGGGGAAGAGAATTTTTAGTCAACAAGATGACTTAAAAAGTCCCAAAGACTACAGGAAAACTATTAGAATTAATAAGTGTAAGAAATCCCACGAAAACCATGCTGGACATGGAAAATCACATAAGTGAGTTTATTAAGCAAACAGAGTGTCTCCCTGCAAGGTAAGAGAGAAAATGAGAGGAAAAGAGAAAGGAAAGAGAAAGGGCGCGTGCTAGAAAGAGTGGAAAAGTGAGGAGGAGAAAGAAAGTGAGTCAGGGGGAGAGAAAGCATGAGAAAAGATGGCTGGGTAGCTACCCTTAAGCAGTTGAATTCTGCTGGGCTAACAGGGGACCAATAATGGAAAAGGATACTTGCAAGCTGACTGATGAACCAATAGCTAACTAGAATGTTCACAGACTGACAAGTAGTTGAGAGGCGGGGAAAATGGCGGCACCGGAAAGGAAGGGGAGAGCAGCTTTCAGACTGACAAGCTAGGTTGTGATGCAACGGAAAGGGCAGGAAAAGCAGCTTTGTATTACAATTAGTACATTGAACAAGTTGTGAAATGAAGTCAACATCTGAAAAACAGTTATGCCTCTTTAACAAAAAACTAACAGTAAAATGAAATAAAAAGATGACTCTGTTTACAAAAACTATGAAGAAACTTGGAATAAATCTAATCAAAGGTGGGAAATGTAAGAACCCAGAAACCACTCTGGACATGGGAACTCACATAAGAGAGTTTATTAAGCAAACAGAGTGTCTCCCTGAAGTGTAAGAGAGAAAATGAGAGAACAAGAGAGAAAGAGAAAGAGAGAGAGAGAAAGAGAGCGCACACAAGAGAGAGTGAAATGGAGAAGAGAGCATGAAAGCAAGGAGGAGAGAGAGATAAAAAATGGCGGTGGAGCTATCCTTAAGCAGTCAAATTCCACTGGGCTAACAGGGGACCAATAATGGAGAAGGATATTGCAAGCTGACTGATGAACCAATAGCTAGCTAGGATGTTCACAGACTGACAAGAAGTTGGAAGGCAGGGAAATGACTGCAGCGTAAGGGATGGGGGAGCAGCTTTATATTATATTATAGGAAAGACCTCTACATCCAAACTACAAAACACTATGCAGAAAAATTAGAGTAGCTCTAAATAAATGGAGAACTATATCATGTTCTTGGATTGGACGATTCAATAGTATAAGGATTTTTCTCTTCAAATAGATAGATTTAATCTATCTCAATCAAAATCACAGAAGATTTATACGGAAATAATCAAGCTGACTCCAAATATCTATATCTATAAATTTAGATGCACACACACCCAGACGAGGTATTGGAAAGAAACTTTTTTTTTTTTTTTTTTTTTTTGGTACGGGGAATTGAACCCAGGATTGCTTAACCACTGAGCCACGTCTCCAACCCCTTTTAAAAAAATATTTTATTTAGAGGCAGGGTCTCTCTAAGTTACTTTAGGGCCTAAATAAAGCCCTAATGCATGAATGTTCAGAAATAAAATCATTAGATTACCAGAGCTGACACCTAAACGATCCATTCCAGTTTGAAAGGACTGAGTGATAACTATAGGTAGGTGGGGTGTGGTGGAACAGAAGGAACATTGCAGGCGGGCCTGGGAAGGGTGCATGTTCCCTGATGTGCTTATTAGATAGGAAGAATTAAAGTAGTAGTAATTAAGACAGTGGGGTATTGATACAAGGATAGACAAATTGATCGATAGAACAGAAAAGCAAAATTCAGAAGCACACTACTGGTACTCCAGAAATTTATTATAAAGGTAATATTGAAGAATATATAGAAGGGCTTAGGCATCATCAGGGAAGATGGTGAGTAAAGAAGTCAGAAGCAGGTGCAGATTGAAGGAGCATAGAGAGGGTCTTCCAATGAGGTCAACTTCTTGTTGATGAAAGTACTTGGGGACACAAGCAGGGGGTTCAGTCAGACAGGTATTTCTGTACTTGTGCTCCTAAATGGGGGATCCAAAAGAAAAACTAACATAGACACATGGACTCAGAGGACACCAATGAACAATAGTGAGGAGCGTGTGAAGAGGGGAAGAGAAAAGAAAAGAAGGAAATTCCAGGAACCAGTAAAAGAGCAAGCCAAAACTTCTCCACCAAACTTCTTGGCTCCAGAGTCCTTCTCTTCTGAGACGTTTATTACTGTTACTTTTGCAATAAACCTGCTGCCTGCTTCTTCTCTGTGTCCTATTCTTCAATGCTGGATGGAGACAACAAACCCAAGACCCCTAGATAGTAACAATACCATGGTGCAAAGAGGTATGATGGTGTTGTGGTTTGGATATGAAGTGTCCCTAAAGCTCCTGCTAATGCAGGTATGTTCAGAAATAAAACCATTAGACTATAAGAGCTAATACCTAATTGGTCCATCCCAGTTTGAACAGACTGAGTGATAACTGTAGGTAGGTGGGGTGTGGTGGAAGAGGTGGATCATTGCTGGCATGCCTGGGGAGGGTGCACCGTTCACTGATGTCCCTTCCTCTCTTTCTCTCTCTCTCTGCTTCCTGACCCCTTTATGAGCTGTGCTGCTTTTGTCTGTTGGGTTCTTCCTCCATGATGAGTGGCCTCACCTTGGACCCAAAGCAACAGAGCTGGTCATCAGTGCACTTGAACCTCTAAAAGTGTGAGCTCCAAATAAACCTTTCCTCTAAGTTGTTCCTATTGGGGTATTTCGGTTACAGAAATGAAAAAAACTGACTAAAACAGATGGTCTTTTAAATGGTTGTATGTCATTGAATATCCACAAGTAAAATAAATGTGTCAAGACTCTTCTTCACATCCCATACAAAAATAAGTTCAAGAATAGTGTAGATGTGAACGTAAAAAATTAGACTTGTAAATTATAACATAGTTTTCAGAATAAAGTCAGTTTAACACCCCTACCTTGGTACCCAACCACCCTTAGTATCTTATCACCGTGGCCTACCTTCAGCAATAATTCTATCAAGTTAATTTAGCCTTAGAACCCCTTAACCTCCATCCACTGATTCCCACCTTACCCCAAGGTTTGCTTTATTTATTTATTTATTTATTTATTTATTTATTTATTTATTTATCGAGACAGAGTCTCACTATGTTGCCTGTGTTGCCCAGCCTGACCTTAAACCTGTGATTATCCTGCTTCAGCTTCCTGAGTAGCTGGTTGCTTCTTGGTTTTAAATCCCCACTGGTCTCTGTTGAATTCAGAGTTGAGTCTAATTTCTCTCTCCCACTGCAAAACCCAGTTGCAGTGGCCTCTAAATCTATCACTATGGTCTCTCTTGAATAGTCTGTTCTATTGTGTGTGTGTGTGTGTGTGTGTGTTGCTGGGGATGGAACCCAGGGCCTCACACATGCTAGGCAAGCGCTGTACCACTGAGCGACATAACCAGTCCCTGCTCTACCATCTTTAACAAGTGTTCAGATTTGGATGATTTTGTTATTGTTTAACCCCTCTCCTGTGAGTTTCTGATATAGTAGTGGTGTTTACTTGTGTGGAAAGGGCAGAAGGCAGGGGAAGGATGACTTACGCTTGAGTGGAATGTTAAACAGAAAATACCTTCTGGGAGGCTGAATCACAGTCACTGCCCAGAATGGTACAGAGGTGTCCTTCAGGAAGGGAGCCACCAACCAGGGAATCATGCTTGGACAGTTCTTCCACACCCCAGAATGCTGACTAGTTAAGGATGCTTACTGGTAATGATTGCTAAGCAGTATGTGAGTTAGGGTTAGGGTCAATGTCCTCATGTGGGTATTTCTGGTATTAAAATATATCTTCTACAATATTTTAGTGAGGCTTTTTATATGAGTCCTCCTTAAGTTTCTCCTCAAGTATTTGATGTTGAACTTCCTTTCTGGTATTCCCATTTTTGGTTTCACCTCCGTCTAATCCACTCTTCATAACTTTGTAAACTGTCTTCCTGAATCGTACACCTGATAATGTGGTTTTCTTTCTTTCTGATTCATTAGCACTCTTTTGCCTTCAACTTGAAAATCCAACTCCTTAGCATGGCATGAAAGATTGTCTGGAGTTTTACTTTAATAGACATTATTTGGTCTCAACTCCTTTCCTCCTCTTTCCATTCCCTAAAATTCTAGCTGTACTGAAACACTTGCTATTTCCTAAATGTGTTTTCTTCCCCAATTTCTTTATTTTTGCTTGTTGACTGAGGATAAAGTCAACCTATTTGAGAACAAAAAGATTACTTTGATTTGGGGTTAATTAGGATTGCAATCAGAGAAAACAGATTCAGACCTTCTAATGGTGGCTGTATTTATAGCTTTAAACCACAAGGGGGTTGGAAATCCTGTCACTTGTTAGGAACTGTGGTTGATGCTGACAAAAGTTAAGGTGTTTATAAGAATGAGATTGGGCACAGACTCAGTCTCTGAGTAATTTGGAGGAAGGGTTCCATTGTACAAAAGGTCAGCAGCGGTTAGCTATGTTTCAAAGGGCAGCAGATCTGGGAGTGGGCCTGTCTGCCGCCCATTTCAAAGCTCAGCTGTGTCTGTGTCTGAGATCTGATTAGCAGTGACCTCCTGGAATCTATTTTAAGTTCTCTGAACCATTCCTAGTCCATTTGGACTTTTTTCCTTGACATGTTTGTGCTGTTTTCTCTGTCAAGAACACTTTGCTCCTTCCCTCTTGATCTCCCATTCCAGAAGGTTACCACTGAATGCTATCATTTAATGGGCTGATATCTACCATAATGTTACATTTATGAATTTTAATTTCATTTTACTTGCCAGCCCCCACTCCCACCCCAGAGCTATAATCCTTAAATCTTTTACTCTTCCAATTTCCAATTGCCTATCTCAAGACCTGCACAAAGTAGATGCTCATTAAATGCTGAATAAATAAACAAATTCAACTGATTCATCTGAACACCAACGGTGCTTTATAATCCTCCTAGAACAAACTTTGGGACTGGTTTGGGATAATGCTTGAGAACCAGGGCACTGGAGAAAAAGCAAAAAAAAAAAATTTTGATGTTGGGTTGAAACCGTTAGCTAGATATGCAACTTAATCTGTTTTAGCCTAAATGAGTGGAACTTATACCTTCAAGTCGACATTTATGTTTTTTGTAAGCAGAGTAATCTTGGAAGCTTAGGTAGTGTTGGGAGGAAATCTTTTCTTCTACCATTTTAGGTTTGAAAGGTTGGGGGGTCAATGAATTCAATGAAAATATACAGATTAATGGGACAAAAGACAAAGTCTATTTACATGTGCACATGGGAGTTAACTCAGTAATGAGCAGCTCACTGAATAGCCAGAGAGAAATGTTTATCTACTAACTTAATAAAGAGGGCAAGGGTCAGGATTTCTACAGGGAAGTATGGAAAGTGCTGTTGGGCTCTCTGATGCTAATGACATGGACAGTCTGTCTTCATGGCAGCTGAATCAGCAGGAAACTCCCTCAGAGTGGGGTTAGTGGTAGCAGTATTTTCAGGAAGGTCTGCTGCAGTCAGAAAAATCAGATAAGATTTTTTTTTCTGCTTCTCTGTAGCTCCAAATGTTTTCACTTTAAAATAATCTTTTGCCAACTTTGAGTGTCCAAATGGGTCTCCACAGTAGTAAGTATGACTCACACCTCAGAGACCTACAGATTCAAGATTTTAAGGAAGCAAAATGATTTTACTCAATGTCTTCTTTAAAAAAAGCAAAAGAAGACAGGCATGGTGGTACCTGCCTGAAGTCCCAGCTACTTAGAAGACTGAGGTAGGAAAATCACTTGAACCCATGATTTTGTGATGGATTGCCCTATCTGGGCAACATAAGGAGACCTCATCTAAAAAAAAAAAAGGAGAAAGAAAAAAAATGGACAAAATCAAGTATGTTCTCTACAAATAAGGGTATAATACTCAAGAATAATTTCTTTTCTTCTAAGCATACATTTTATTACCCATCTGAAATTCAGATAAAAATTTTTAACAGCTGGATATCTCATCTTTGCTCAGAATAATGAGGAAAGCCTCAACAGAAGGGATTAGAATGTGTTTTTTCTTTCTTTATGATTCCTGTAGCCTACCCATCATCAAGTTGTTGATGGTAGAGAATCAATCCTGGATCAAGGACCAGATTATCTATAATAACTTAATCATCAGCCTGTTTAGAAAGTTTGGCTTTACTTACTAGGGAGTGAACTCTTGGAAATCTCTAGACAGTGCTGAACTCTGTATATGTTTTAGAAAAAATTCTCTCAAGTACTAATCCTAATGCTTATGAGACAGGATATTGTTCTAGGGCATTTAAAAAATGTTGCCTTTAATTTTACTATTTTTAAAGATTTATTGAGTGCCATTGAACCAGAGACCTTTGGAAAGGTCTTATTTCAAAAAGAATCAAGGTTGAGTACATCTTTTCCAGGAACAAGAAAATTAAAGATGATGAGAATCCAGGAAAAAGCATGCATGAATATACACATAAACAGCTAGGTTTTATTTCAGTCTCAAGATGGTACCACAAGCATCCTTACAGACCTCTAGGTTAAAAATGTCGAATATCTTTGGTCCTTGAAATTTAAATTTTAACATTAATTCTTTCCCTCCATTTTTCATGATGCAGGCATTCTTTAAGAGTTCTTATACCAGTTTTAGATCAATTTTGAGGTTTTATGGAATAAGGCTTGCCATTTTCCACACCAGAAGTCACTTTATTTGAATACCAGGGTGTGTTTCTGCTTGCATACTGGCAAAGACCATTGGAAAAATAAAAGTGTGAAATTTGATTTTATTGCTACCAGAAAATATTAGCCATAAGGTGGAAATGTGAGAAACCTCCCACTTTGCAAGAGGAAGCCAGCATATCAAGCCTCTAGGCTGTGTTTAAAGTGGGAATGGATTCTTAGAACTTTTTACCTAATTCAGAGAATCTGAATTATCATAAAAAGAAAGAGGCATGCCGTTCTTCATCTTTTCCTACTCTTTGTGGCAGGAAATGGATATCATGGTGAGAACTCAAGTAGCCATGTGGACAATGACATGGGAATCATGTGCTGGGAATGGCAGAGGAACAAGGAAGAAATCTTGTTCTCTGATGGTCATGGAGCTACCATCCCAGCTCAGGACTATATGAAGGAGAAAGAAACTTCTAGTTAAGCGAGGTCGTTCTTACTGAGAATAGGACATCTTGATAACCAAACGCCTGCATGAATTTTCTCTCTGGGGAGCTGCTAGCTAAGATTTCTATGCTGTTTATAGCAATGTAAGTTGCTGTGAACTGAATGTGATTCCCTCCCCCTCAATGTTGAAGCCCTTATGCCCAATGTGATGGTATTTGGAGATGGACTTTTTGAGAAGTAATTAGGTCATGAGGACAAAGTCCTCATGATGGGATTAGTGCCCTTCTAAGAAGATACAGGAGACAGTTTACTTCCTCTTTCTCCCCACCATGTGAAGTTTCAAGGAAAGGAAAACTGTCTACAAAATAGAAAGAGAATCCTCACCAGGCACCAGATCTCCCAGTGCTTAACTCTTGGACTTCCCATCCTTTGACTTTCTAAGAAATAAATATTCATTGTTTTAAGTCATCAAATCTATGATATTTTGCTATAGCAACCCAAACTAAGACATTAAAGAACTACAGTGCACCCCCCCACCCAATTTCACCAATTATCATCCATGGCTGACCTCATTTCATGTTCTTTCACCTTTCCCTCTCCTCTGTATTTTTTGAAGAAAATCCAAGGCATTCTATATTTCACTCATAATTTAGTGAGTATCTACAAGATAAGTATCCCTTTGTGTTTGAATCAGTTTCCAAATAAAGTCCACAGATCAAAATAGGTTAACATGAGTGTTAAGTCTCTTTTAACCTATGTGTTTTCTCTTCATCTCTTTCCTTTTCTTTGGAATATTTTTGGATGAAGCAAATGGGTTATTTGTCTTACGGAATTTTCTACAGTCTACTTTTGTCAATAGTGTTTTCATTGTATAGATCAACAATCTCATCTGCCCTCTGAATCTAAATCTTTGATCAAATTATGTCTCTCTTTTTTTTTGGCATGATATTCCAAAGGTGTGTTATGTTCTCTCTTTATCAGAAGGCACACAAAATATGGTGGAGGGGGAGAGAGATAAAGAGAGAGAGAGAGAGCGAGAGATGTTGTCAGTGATTGATTCTTGATACCTACATTATTAATACACTAGGTGTTGCAAAATGGTTACACTTAAATTTTAACATTCCTTTTAATTATGATTTTGAGTATCTTTATGATACTCAAAAAACAGCACTTGCTGTGTTTGATTCATTGCTGTTTTTATTTTTATTTTATTACTATTTTTGCAGAGTTGGAACTTGAACACAGGGCCTTGTGCTTGCTAGACAAGTACTCTACTACTGAGCTACATCCTATGCCTGCAGTTATTATTTTATTAGTGATCAAATTGTCCCATCTATAATTCCTTTAAGTTGACTCCTGAGTACTTCCAACATAATCCAAGAAGCATTTGGTGAATTTCTATCTCCAGATGCATCTTTAAAATTTCCTGCCCAAGACCTGAAATTTCCAGCCATTTTTCCAAGGAATCATTGTTTCCTTTAGTGGGAAAAGATACATGGAGACCACAGTCATGGCTCTAGGGGAACTTATTATTACTATTATTTTTATTGTTTCTCAGATTTTTGAGTTGATGATTATTCTTCCAATGCCAATTTAGGTCTCCAGGGTTTTACTCAGCCTTTCTGAATTTACATTTGTACCTCTTTTTCCCACACAAGAATCATGGTTCTTGAAGATACTGAGAAACATAATTAGAATCACATAATTACTCATTTCCTTTAACCCATGCAACACACACAATAGTTTCAGAATAACTGTACTAACTGTCACTGACGATTTAATTACTGAAAGCATTTAAAATTGTATTCTAGTTCTTTTTCTTTTTAGGATAAGTCCCTTTTGAGATGAAATGATATTACCATGTTCTAAAGTCATTTGAGTAATTAGCTTCTATGTTTACATCCCCAACTACAAACACATTGAATTTCATTTGTTATACTTTATTTTCAGTTTGTAGATATTTTAAACAATTTCTCTCTTTTCATATAATGATGTAAAAAATTCATAGTTCCAAAGTCAAATATGCCAAGTAGTTTGTAGTGAGCAATGTAATACTCCTCAATCTATGTTCTGCTTTCTGGAACTCATGAATATATAAGGTTATGGGGCAAAGAAGAGTTAAGGTTGTAGATGGGATTATGATTGCCAATTAGTTGACCATAGAATAGGAAGATTATCCTGGATGATTCAGGTGGTCTCAAGATTACTACAAGTTTCCTAAAAAGTGAAACTGGGCATCAGAAGAGAAAGAACCAGAGACACAGCAGAGAAGACTTGACCAGGTGTTGCTGGCTTTGAAGATGAACAACGGGCCATGAGCCAGGGAATGTGGGCAGTCTATAGAAGCTGAGAATGGTAAGATATATTCCATATCCCTAATTCACCTTGATATTAGCCCAATAAGTTCCATCGGACTTCTGACCTCTAGAACTACAAGATAACACATTTGTATTGTTTAACCACTATGCTTGTAGTAATTTGCTAGAGCAGAAAACTAATATGCAGATATAGCAAACACAATGTACGATTCTACTATATTAATTATGGTTCTCCAAAGGAACAGAACCAATAGAATGTGTATATATGAGGGAATTCATTAGGGAATTAGCTTACATAATCACAGAGGTTGTGAAGTTCCACAATATGTGGACTGCAAATTGGAGAGTCAGGTAAGTCAGAAGTGTGGTTCAATCTAAGACGCTAGAAACCTCAGAACCAGGGAAGTCAATGATTTAGCCCCAGTCTGAGGCTGAAGGTTTAGAATGCTTGAAGGATCTCTAGTGTAAGCCCCAGAGTCCAAAGGCCAAAAAACATGGAGTCTGATGTCCAAGAGCAGCAACAGGAGAAATGTGCCCTGCTTTATAAGTGGTGGCGGGAGAGAGAGAGAAGGAAGATAAGGAGAGGAGAGAGAGGAGAGTGAAGAAGGAGAGAGGGCGAGTGAGAGAGAGAGAGAAAAGAGGATGAACTCTAGTCATTTTTCCTCTTCTTGTAAGAATAGCAATCCCATCTCCTTATCCTCATGACCTCATCTAAGTCTTATTAACTCTTAAAGGATCCACATTTGAATATCATCCTGTTGTGAGTTAGAATGTTAATTTGAATTTTAATGAAATATTCAGTCTATAACAAATATTCAGTCTATAACAACTGAGAAATTCCTTGTTCCTCTTGAATGCCACACAGTACTCATTTGTTTTGCTTTTGATGTTATAAATATTCTTGAGCCAAATTGCTTTGTGCATATGTCTTTTTATATCCTTGCTGATGTATCAGTAGTATAGATTCCTAGAAGTAGGATTGTTAGGTCAAAGACTGTATAGAGGAAATGTGCGTGCAATACTGCCAACTATCCATAAAGAATGTACTTTGCTTTCCTATCAATGTAAACCATTGCCTGTTTCCTCATAGCATTGTCAACAGTTGTTAAACTTCTGGACGATTGCCCATAAAAACAGTTAAATTATTTTATTGTGGTAAAGGACACATGACATAAGATTTACCATCTTGGCTAATTTGTATGTGTACAATACAGTACTGTTAACTATATGTACATGTTGTAAAGTAGATATGTTGAAACTTTTCATCTTGTGTGATTGGAACTCCATACCCACTGAACAGCAACTCTGTTTTCCACTCCTTCCATTCACTGAAAACCACCTTCTACTTTCTACTTCGAGGAGTTTGACTGCTAGATACATTATGAAAGAAACCATACAGTGTTTTTCTTTTGTGACTGGCTTATTTCATTTGCCACGGTGTCCTCAAGCTTCATCTATATTGTAACTTAAGACAGGGCTACTCAGAGCTGAGTTGTATTCTATTGTATCTGAGCCTTATGTCACATTTTCATCATCCACTTATCCATCAATGGACATTAAGATTGTTTCCACATTTTGACTGTTGTAAATAATGCTGCAATGAACACAACAGTACAAATATCTCTTCAAGGTCTTGTTTCCAATTCTTTGGGGTAGATAGCCAGAAATGGGATTATTGAATCATACAGTAACTCTATTTTTAATTATGGGGGAGAACGTTCATAGAGCTTTCCAGAGCAACTGCATCGTTTTACAGTCTCACAAACAGTGTCAAGTATTCCAATTTCTTCATATCCTGGCTATCACCTGTATATTTCTGGAATTTTTACTTTTTGTTTTTATAATGGCCATTCTAATGGATGTGGGTTGTTAACTTGTTGTGGTTTTGATTTGAATTTTCCTCATGATATTTAGTATCTTTACATTTACCTGTTGGCTATTTGTGTTTTCTTTGGACAAATGTCTATCTTTGCCCTTTCTTAATTGTGCTATTTGATTTTCTTGTTGAGTAGTAGGAGTTCCTTTTAAGTGGTGGATATTAACCCTTCCTCATATATGTGGATCTGGATATTTTATTCAAGTTTGTAGGTTACCTTTTCATTCTGTTGATTATTTCCTTTGTGACACAGAAGATTTTTGGTTTGATATAATTCCATTTACCTATTTTTGCTTTTTATTAACATATCCAAGAAACTATTGTCAAAACCAATGTCATACAGCTTTTCCGTGATATTTTCTTTGAGAATTTTATAGTTTCAGGTTTTACATTTAAGTCTGTAATTTACTTAGAGTTGATTTTTGTGTATGGTGTAAGGGTCTGATTTTATTCTTTTACATATGGATATATCATTTTCTGATCATTATTTTTTGAAGAGATTTTCCATTCCCCATAGTTTTAATCATTGTTTTTGTCACTGTGACCAAAAGACCTGACAAGAATAACTTGGAGGAGGAAAAGTTTATTTTGGCTCACAGTTTCAGAGTTTCAGACCATGGTTGGCTGACTCCATAGCTCTGGGCCTGAGGTGAAGCAGAACATTATGGTAGAAGGATGTGGTGGAGGAAAGCTGTTTAGTTCTTGACAGTCAGAAAGCAGAGAGTGCTGTGCTTACTAGAGACAAAAATATAAATCCCAAAGTCATATCCCTAGTGGTATCCTTCCTCCCACTACCTGCCCATAGTAACATAATCTCCCAGTTAATCCATTCAAGTAAATTAATCCACAGATCAGGTTATAGCTTTCATAATCTAATTATTTCACCTTGGACCATTCTTGCATTGTCTTACAAATGAGCTTTTGGGGGACAACTCACATCTAAACCATAACAACCATTGAATGGGAAATGCATCAGTCCAATTTCCATTTTCACATGATATTCTTCCTCTGTGTCTCTATTTTCTTTAATATTGATACCAGTCATATTGGATTAAGTGCCCAACCTACTCCAGTATTACATTAACTTAATTATATCTGCAAGGACTCTTTCCAAATAAGGCCACACATGCTGAGGTATGGGACTTTGGAACTTTACCCTAGCTTATCTGGGGACACAAATTCAATTCACAAAAACTCAATCTTGTGCATGCTACCTTGGATATTCTACCCATACCCTCACTCCACCTCTAATTTCAAGACACAAATCCTGTATTTTTAAAGGAACTAGGGAAAATACTTCTCATAGTTTCTCATGATGAGCCTGTAGGAAAATAAGGCACAGTTTAATTTTTAAAAATTTAAAGATAACCACTACTAAGGTTTTTTTTAAACATTGAAAATGTCTTTATTATTTTTGCAGATTATAAGTGGAATTAATACTCACTATAAAAATTCAAACAGTTGGAAACATTAGTAGGATATAAAGCAGATCTGTCTGTTGATATAACAGAGGAGGTGAAAGAAAAGAACAAATCATCGATACAGATTAAGTTATCAGAACCAGTCCTCCTTCTGAAAACATCTAAAATATTGGATAATATATAAAAAATATTTTTCTTAAATGCACCCAAAAGTCAAGATGTGAGGCATTGACTGACCAAATCTAAGGGAAAATGGCAGCCCAGGGAGGTAAGCAGAACACAGATGCCTCTTGACTTCTAAGGACATTTGCTTATCTGAGAAACTTGATCTTTTCTTTTGATGGCCTCAGGAGGTGACAAGAAGAAAATCCCATGATCTGTCTAAGAAGGAGTTTCTCTCCCAACATTAAGATGGATGTAGAGAGCTTGCCATTAAGGATAAAGTCAATCAGAAGTAAATTCTCCCCAGCTATCTGTGTGAAAAGTCCTGAAGCTGAACAGAAGTAAAGGGGAGGACGAGGAAATACAACCTTGGGTAACTCCTTTCAGGGACCCACAGCATAGATTCATATCTGCAACATGAACACCATCTTTCTAAGACCCAAGTTTATTTAAAAGTGACTTTAGTGCTCAAGATGGCTGCAAAGGTCTAGGCAGTAATCCTAGACTCCTCCACAACCCAGAAAGGAAGCAGTGAAAGAACAGTTGACCGGAGAGGTGAGTGACAGAGTAAACACCCTAAAACTCAACATTAGGCAGTTTGAGACTTGGCAGGACTTGGAATTTGGTTACCAGAGCAGAAAATAAGGAAAGAATTCCATTACTTTTCCCCAAACCCTTACCAAGGTGGGATCAAGGGGGAGGGTTAACAAAGAAAGAAAAAGGAGAGGAAAAGCACACCGGTTTCCTTCCTTAACAACAGACAGAAATAAAGGCAGACCAAGTTAAAAAGAGGAAGGAGCAGCAAAAAACATGAAGATTATCACATAATTCAGCCAAAATTGTTGGCAAAGAACTGTGCTGAGTATGGTAGCCATTTTGTAGAGTCCACAACTAGACAGCCTCTCTAGAGGAAATTAAATCAATATAAAATCTTCCCACCTACAAAGAGTGGTAAGTAAAACCATCAGGAACACCTGTGAAATGGGTTATCTCAATAATCTGTTTAGAAGGAAATTGCAGAGGGATCACTGCTAGCTGAAGGTGAGCAAAACACCCTCTCCCTCACTGAGGACGAGGGGAGTAGGGTAGAGCTGACCTGAGAGCAAACCACTCTCAGGCAGTGCTAACCTCAACTCAGAACTCCCCATATAGCTCAAAGGTGGACCAGTTGACACCCTATCCCCATCACAGTGATAGATAAAACCTTGGTAATCTGCAGCAACCAGGGTGGAAGCTTCTATGCCACAGACCACCCACAGAGTGTCTGCATTCACAAGCCCCACAGTTGCAGACAGCCACCAAGCACTTAGATAAGACCACTACAAATAAGCCCCAGCAGTGGGGAGCAGGTGCTCTGTGCCACAAGCAGCCAGTGATGGCCCTGAGCCTTGTGCCCCCACATCAAGCGGAAGGTACAGCACCCTCCAAACCTGCAGATTTGGATCTTTGTATTGACTGACTAAAAAGCACCAACTGGTGAGAGATCCACAGTAACCAGGGAAGCAGCTCTTGTGCCCCAGTGGCTCTTAAAAGGTCCACAGCTATAAGTCCCAGAGATGCCAGTTAACTCAATTCTCATTCAGGCACATGGACCCACAGAAGGCATTTTCTGAGGATAATCCCAAGCAGCCACTGGAGAACCTCACATACACACAATGCAGTACATTCAACAAAGGACCTTATAGAGGAGCACCCCACAGACACCAATGATCTCCCAGTGTACCCAGCTACAACCCACTTAGCTCTGACCTATGTACTCCAGGGAGGCAGTAGCCCCCCCCCCTCATCCCACAGACCACCCAGTGTCACTTCAACCAGATCACAATACTTCTACCTTAGACTGCCACCCCCACAATTTGAAATATACATGGGGGTGCCCACACTGGATTTTGCAGCACTAGATACATGGAGTTTTTCTTCAGGAGGGTATACAAGAGTGTACCTGCTAGCTGGGAGTAACCTGGCTGCTAAGTTACAGAAAATGAGGGACCATCTTCTCTGGCTCAACAGAAAGTGAGTAGGTACCTGGGCGCACCAAATATAAAAGGGGGGGGACTCCTAAAATTATATCATATGTGAGCTGGTGTGATCACTACCTCCACCCAGAGAAAATTAGAGGTAAAGCTAAGAAGTACTGGGCACCTTCTAAAGGTCCCAAATCCCAATAAAATTGTAATCAGGAAGACTCAATAAGAAATTATTCCACCTCAAATAACTTGACATGGAATATCATAAATAGCTCTAATGTCAGTTTTGATCTACAGATATTACTTTTTGTATTGAATTAATAGATGTTACCTTATTATATGATTTTGCAATCCTCAACTAAATTGGTATTATTTCTTCTACAGTTTAAAAGCATTCACTGGAAGCATACTTTCTATCTTTGCTTTCCTAGTTCACATTTACACTTGCTCATTTTAGTCTCTTACATTATTTGCTCCTATCTCAAATCCCCCTATTTTTTCCTTCAGATACAAAACTGATGAAATTGAGAATTAAAAAACAAAACAAAACAAAAACAAAAACAAAAAACAAGTACAAAGGATCAATGCAAACAAGGAGTTGTTTCTTTAAAAAGATAAAAAAAAATTATAAATGTTTAGCCAAACTAACCAAAAGCAGGATAAAAAATGCAACAAAATCAGAGACAAGATAGGAGATATCACTACAAACATTTTTAAAATCCAGAGGATCATTAAGAAATTTTGAAAACTTATGTTCCAATAAACTGGAAAATCTAGAATATATTGACAAATTTCTAGACACATGTAACCTACCCAAATTGAACAAAGGATATAGAAAACCTAAATAGACCAACATCAAGAATTGAGATTGAAGCAACAATTAAAAACCTTCCAACAAAGAAAACCCAGGACCAGATGTATTCTGAGCTGAGTCCTTTAAATAAGAACGAATGCCAATCTTTCTCAAATTATTTTATGAAATAAAGAAGCAGGGAACATTCTCAAATTTGTTCTCTAAAGTCAGTATCACCATGATACGAAACCAGACAAAGACATGTCAAGGAAAAAAAAAACTACAGACCAATATCCCTGATGAATATAGATACAAAGATACTTAATAGAGTATTAACAAACCACATTCAAAAACACATTAAGAAGATTGTACACCATAATCAACTGGGTTTCATCCCAAGGATGCAAAGTTAGCATAGCATATACAATTAAATAGATGTGATTCACCACATAAATAGAATTAAGGACAAAAATCTATATATAATCTCCAAGATGACAGATTACCAGGAAGTGGCTTTTCTCACAACTCAGTGACACAGGACTCAAACAGCAAGACAACTACTTCTCTGTGAGGTGAGTTGGGAAAAAAACCCACTCCTATGATACTCAATATTGGACAGGGAGCCTTGAAAACTGGGAAATTTGGGGTACATCAGACAAGGCTAAGGAAGCTGAGCTTCTCCTGGGCGCAGGTGAAATTAATACACAAAGTGAAAACACTTGAAAAGTTCTGGGAAAGTCTTGGTGTAGGGAATCCCAGGATTAGAGGGCAACCTGTCCTGGGCCAACCCAGAGGCTACTTGGCTCATTAAACTGGTGCACAAAAGTCATGGTCTGTCTGCTGTTGACAGGGAGCCCATGCTAGAGACATTTTAGTACCTCCTTGAGTTAGCATCAAAAACTCAAACCAGGAACATAGATCTGTGAGTTCAGAGATGAAACCAATACGTGAATCCAGCAGACTCCAACCTCAAGATCCAAATGGAGTCTGGCAAATTAGGAGCATCTTTGGCATGGAGAATTTCTGGCATGGAGACCATTTTGCCTGGGGGTAATACAGATGGAAGAGGCCAGAGAAAGTCCATCCTGGCCCCCTTGAGCCTGGCAGTGCACAGGGCAGAGTGACTGAGCTGAGTGCTCAGAAACAGTTCTTAAGAGGCCAGAAAAAGGGCAGCATCCCAGAATAGAACTGGCAAAGGACTGACTCTTCCTTCCCATGAGTGGTGCCCTGGGGAGAGTAGTGGGGTACAGTCCTAGATGTTCCTTGATTCATTAATGCCTGAAAACTCCCCACACAATACAACACCTGGGGCAATACCAGACCTAAGCCCTGTGCCTGGGTTTTTCACTTACAGAAACTCACCTCACAGAACCCAGCAGCAAATATACCCAGGAAGTGTGGCCAAATGCATCTTCCACAGCTCCTCACGGCATCCTGTGAGAAGGGAAGCTGAGAAACGGAGAGGTAGTTTGGCACAGACAGTGTGTATATACACTTACTGACTATTCTGTTATTTTGTTTTTGTTTTGTTTTACTTTATTCTTGAATGTGTACTGATTGATACATGATGGCCATTTACACAATTGTACACATACTTATTTGTTTCTGCTTTTTCAGTTTTAGCATTTCTTGAAGGCAGTTATTTTTCTGCACTCTGTGTTTTGAGGTTTAGTGTTTTTGATTACTATATTTTGATTTTCTATTGTCTCTTTTACAAGTCTATTTCCCTTTATTTCTATTTCTCTTTTTTTATTGATAACAACCAAACTCTATTATTCTCTTTCACTCTTCCTTTAATTATTTTACTTCTGTTTTTTCTCCTCCTTATAAACACATCCTGTGTCACCTCTGCATTTGCCCTATTCACTTCTTTTTTTTCTATTTCTTCAACTCTCCTATTCACTTCTTGAATCTAAAAACAATTTTCTGCCTCCACATCTCTTCTTCTTTACTCTTAGTGAACTCTATTTTTAATTGAATATGTATTCATATACATTTATTTTTTTCTCATTTCTAGTATTTTTTGAAGACAGTTATTTTTCATGGATCAATTTTTGAGGACTAAGATGATTGATCAGTATATGTTGATTTTATTTTTGTAATGTTTTCTTTTTTCTTTTTATTTGTTTTAAATTTTGTTTTATATATTTTTTCTCTCACTTGTCAATTTTCCTCAACTCTATTCCTCTCTTTTCCTGTTAACAGTCAATCTCTATTGTTCTCTGTTTCAGTCTTCCTTTAATATTTTTACTTCTGTTTTCAATCCTCCTCCCTCATAATCATCACATCCTACATCACTTCTATTGCTGCACAACAACTGGAATTTGTAAACCCTCCTGTGAACTGTGGGCAATAACTGATCATATCATTTCTGATTATTGAGATAATCAACACTGTGGATTTCATAGCAAGACCTATTTGGTTTAATGTTATCAATTGTTTCAATTGGTTGTTGTTATTATCTGGCTCCTTTTAAACTGTGAAATGCTGGAAACATTCAGGGACACTGTAAGTTCACAGGATAGAAACTCTACTGCCCCCAAACCAATTCTTTGATGGGTAGACACACAAACAACATGAAAAAGCAAGGGAACAAATCACTGCACACAAACCAAAATACTTCAGTAACAATTCATCAATGACACAGTAGAAGAAATGTCACAGAAGGGGTTTAGAAAGTTCATAGTTAAATTGATATGAGAGGTAAAAAACGATGTAAGAGAGAAAATACAGGAAGCTAAAGATCACTTCTATAAAGAGAGATTCTGATAAAAAAAAGTAAAAAAAAAAAAAGCAGAAATCCTTGAAATGAAGGAATTCATAAACCAAATTAAAACCTCATTGGAGAGTATCATTAGCAGACTGGACCACTTGGGAAGACAGAGTTTTAGGCAATGTAGACAAAATATACATATTTTGAAAATAAAGTTAAATATCTTGAAAATAAAGTTGACCATGGGGAAAATATGTTAAAAAAGACCATGAACAGAACATTCAACAAATATGGGATAACATGACAAGACCAAACTTAAGATTTATTGGGCTAGATGAAGGCTTGGAGTTATAAACCAAGGGAATGCACAATCTTTTCAATGAAATTATATCTGAAAATTTCCCCAAACCTTAAGAATGAAATGGAAAATCAAATACAGGAAGCATACAATATTCTCAAAATACAAAATTACAATCCCACAGCAAGTCACGTTATCATAAAAATGTCTAACATACAGAATAAGGATAGAATTTTAAAGTCTGCTATAGGAAAACAACAGGTAACATTTAGAGGGAAACCAATCCAGATCGCAGCTGATTTTTCAACCAGACCATCAAAGTTAGGAGGTCTTAGAATAATATATAACAAACTCTGAAAGAAAACGAATGCAACCAAGAAAACTATACCCTGCAAAATTGTTTCACAATTGAAGATGAAATAAAAACCCTCCATTATAAACAAAAGTTAAAAGAATTCACAATTACAAAGCCTGTACTAGCAAACACACTCAACAAAATATTCTATGAGGAAGAAATGAAAAATAATACTGAAAACCAGCAAAGGATGTAACTGCACTAGAAGAATAGTCAATCAAAGAGAAACTAATACAAATTAAAAACTAGGAGTAAATTAAAATGACAGGGAATAAAAATCATTTCTCAATAATAACATTGAATGTAAATGACCTGAACTCATCAATCAAAAGACATAGAATGGCAGATTGAAATAAATCATGAGAACCAACAATATGCTGTCTCCAAGAAACTCACCTCATAGGCAAAGACATTCACAGGTTGAAGGTAAATAGACGGGAAAAAAACTTATTCACATAGATCTCATAAACATGTAGGGGTTTCTATCATATCACATCAACAAGACATAACAATCCTAAATATTTATGCACCAAACAATGGAGAATCTACATACATCAAATGAACCTTTCTCAATTTCAAGAATTGAATAGACCACAACACAATAAAACTGGGTGACATTAATACCCTCTCTCACTACTCAGTAGATCTTCAAAACAAAAACTAAATAACAAAAACTAAATAAAGAAGCTATAGACCTAAAAATACAATTAATAATTTAGACAATAGACATATATAGAATATTTCATCCATGAATGACTCATTCTTTTTAGCAGCACATGAATTCTTATCTAAAATAGATCATATCTGAGTCCACAAACTCTCAACGAATACAAAAATAGAGGTAATACCTTGCATTTTATCAGATCATGATGGATGAAATCAGAAATAAATGATGAAATAAAAAAGAGAAGCTACTCTAACACCTGAAGACTAAATAATAAACTATTGAATGACCAATGGATAGGTGAAGAAGTCAGGAATGAAATAAAAAAAATACTTAGAGGTAAATGAGAATAGCAAGACAAGATACCAAAATCTCTGGGACACAATGAAGGTGATTCTAAGAGGAATGTTCATTGCATTGAGCTCATTCAGTAGAAGAAAAAGAAAAAAAATAAACAACCTAACTTTACATCTCAAAGTCCTAGAAATAGAAGAAAAAATCAACACTAAAAGCACCAGAAGACAGGAAGCAATTAAAATCAGAGCTGAAATGAATGAAATTGAAACAAAAAAATTCAAAATAATCAATGAAACGGAAAGTTGGGTCTTTGAAAAAAATAAATAAAATTGATAAACTCTTAGCCAAGCTATTGGAGAAAAAGAGAGAAAACTCAAATTATTAATATTCATGATAAAAAAGGAAATATCATGATGGACACCACTGAAATACAGGACAACCAGAAACTATTTTGAAAAATCTATACTCCAGTAAAACAAAAAATCACTGACAAATTTCTAGAGACAGATGACCTACCCAAATTAAACCAAGAGGACATGGAATATTTAAACAGATCAATTTTAAGCAATGAAATTGAAGACACCATCAAAAGCCTACCAACAAAGAAAAGCTCAGGATGAGATGGATTCTTAGTCAATTTCTACCAGACCTTCAAAGAATAACTTACACCAATATTCCTCAAATTATTCCATGAAATAGAAAGGGAGGAAACCCTTTCAAACTCATTCTATGAAGCTAGTATCTCCCTGATACCAAAACACATCAAGGAAAGAAAACTTCAGACCAATATCCCTGATGAACATAGATGCAAAAATTCTTAATAAAATACTAGCAAATTGCATACAAAAACACATTTAAAAACAGTGCACCATGTTCAAGTGGGGTTCATTGAGAGATACAAGGTTTGTTCAACATATGGAAATCAATAAATGTAATTCATCACATCAATAGACTTAAAGACAAGAATCACACGATTATCTCAATAGATGCAGAAAAAGCATTTGACAAAATTCAGTATCCACTCATGCTCAAAAACTGGAAACTAGAAAAAACTGGAAATGGGAATATACCTCAACATTTTAAGAGTTACAAACATTAAACTCCCAGCCAACATAATTCTAAATGGAGAAAAATTGAAAGCATTACCCCTAAAAACTGGAACAAGACAGGGATGCCTTCTTTCACCATTCCTATTCAACATAGTCTTTGAAACTCTAGTAGAGCAATTAGACAAAAGAAAGAAAGCAAAGGTATATAAGTAGGAAAAGAAGAACTCAAACTATCCCTATTTTCCAACAACTTGATTGTGTATTTAGAAGACTGTAAACTCTCCACCAGAAAGCTTCTAGAACTTGTAAAGAAATTCAGCAAAGTTCAGGATATAAAATTAACACCCATAAATCAATTTGGTTCCTATATGTCAATGATGAATCAACTGAAACAGAAATCAGGTAAACTATCCCATTCACAATAACCTAAAAAAATACTTGGGGATAAATCTAACAATAGAAATGAAAGACCTCTATAATGAAAACTACAGAACACTAAAGAAAGACATTGAAGAATGCCTTGGAAAATGGAAAGATCTCCCATATTCTTGGGTAGGCAGAATTAATATTGTCAAGATGGCCATACTACCAAAAGTACTATACAGATTTAATGCAATTTCTGTTAAAATTCCAATGATGTTCTCCATAGAAACAGAAAAAGCAGTCATGATATTCATTTGGAAAAATAGAGGCCCAGATTAGCAAAAGAATTCCTGAGCAAGAAAAGTGAAGCAGAAGGCATCACAAACCCAGACCTTATTATACTACAGAGTTATATTAACAAAATGGCATGATATTGGCATAAAAAAAGAGATGAAGACCAATGAAACAGAATAGAAGACACAGAGACATACCCACATAAATACATTTATCTCACATTAGACCAAGGTACCGTAAACATACATTGGAGAAAATATTGGTTCTTCAACAAATGGTGCTGAGAAAACTGGAAATCCATATGGAGTACAATGAAATTGAACCCCTAACTTTCACCCTGCATGAAACTCCACTCAAAATGGATCAAGAACCTCAACATTAAAGTAGAGACCCTGTACCTACTAGAAGAAAATGTAGGCCTAACTGTCCATCATGTCTTAGGAATTGACTTCCTAAGTCAATAAGACTCCTAAAGCAGAAGAAGTAAAATCAAGAATCAATACATGGGATGGTTTCAAACTAAAAAGCTTCTTCACAGCAAAGGAAACAAGAATGTGAACAGAAAGACTGTAGAATGGGTAAAAATCAGCCACTTGCACCTCAGATATAGTGTTAATCTCCAAGATATTCAAAGAACACAAAAAAGCCCCAAATAACCCAATCAATGAATGGGCAAAAGAACAGAACAGTCTTTTTACAGAAGAAGAAATATGAATGGTCAAAAAATATTTGAAAAAATGGTCAACATCTCTAACAATTAGAGAAATTCAAATTAATACTACACTGAGATTCCATCTCATTCCAGTCAGTATAGCAATTATCAAGAATACAAGTAACAGTAGATGTTGGTAAGGATTTGGAGAAAAAGTTTCACTCATACATTGATGGTGGGACTGAAAATTGATGCAACCAATGGAAAGTAGAATGGAGATTCCTTAGATAACTAGGAATGGAACTACCATTTGACCCAGTTATCCTAGTCCTCAGTTTATACCCAAAGGACTTAAAATTAGCATACTACAGAGACACAGCCCACGTCAATGTTTAGAGCAGCTCAATTCACAGTAGCTAAGCTATGGAATCAATCTAGGTGCCCTTCGACAGATGACTGGATAAGGAAAATGTGGTATACATACACAGTGGAATATTACTCAGTCATAAATAAGAATGAAATTATGGCATTTGCTGGTGAACAGAATTGAAGGATATCATGTTAAGTGAAATAAGCCAGTCCTAAAAAAATGAAAGACCAAATGTTCTCTCTGACATGTGGAACTAACCCAAATGAGAGGGTGGGGAGGGGAAGAATAGAAGTTTATTGGATTAGACCAAGGGCAATGAAGGAAAGTGATGGGAATTGAAATAGGAAAGAAATTAGAATGAACTGGACATAACTTTCCTATCCTTATATATGAGTACATAAACAGGGTAACTCAACATCATGTACAATCACAAGAATGGGATCCTAATTAGAATAAGTTATACTCCATGTATGTATAATGCCCCAAAATATATTCTACTGACATGTATTTCTTAAAAGAACAAATAAAAAGTGATAATCTCAATAGATGCAGAAGAAGCCTTTGACAAAATATATACCTATTCATGTTTAAAATGCTGAAGAAACTAGGGATAAAAGAAACTTATCTCAACATTGTAAAGGCTAGAGCTATGATAAACCCAAAGCCAACATTATTCTGAATGTAGAAAAACCAAAAATATTTTCTCTAAAATCAAGAATAAGACGAGAGTATCCATTCTTACCACCCCTATTCAAAATAGTTCATGAAACTATAGCCAGAGCATTTCAGCAAGAGAATGAATATAAAGGAATATAAAAAGAAAGAATATACAGATAAGAAAAAGAAGAAGTCAAATTTTCTGTTAGCTGATGTCATGATTCTGTATGTAAAAGATCCAAAAAACTTCACTAGAGAACTTTCTAGAACTGATAAACAGATTCAGTGAAGTATCGGGACAGAAGATCAACATACACAGACCAATAACTTTCCTATACTCCAATACTAGACCTGTTGAGAAAGAAATCAGAAAAAGTATTCAATTCACAATAACCTCAAACAAACTAACAAACAAACAAACTTTGGAATAAATCTAACCATGGAGGGGAAAGACCTCTATAATGAAAATTATAGAACACTGAAAAAAAAAATTAAAGAACTTAGAAAATTGGACTCTCTCCCATGTTCTTGGATAGGCAGACTCAATATTTTCAAAATGGACACAATACCGAAGGTGTTACTCAGATTCAATGAAATCCCCCTCAAAACACCAATGACTTTCTTCACAGACTTAAAAAAATATCCTAAATTCTTATGGAAAAATGAAAGACCCAGAATAGTCAATGTAATGTTGAGCAAAAGTGATGCAGGACACATCACAATACCTGATCTCAAATTATAATACAGAGCTATTATAACAAAAACAGCATGGTATTGGCATTAAAACAGACATGAAGACCAATTTAATAGAATAGAAGACACAGAGATAAACCCACACAGTCATTTGATACTTGACCATACAGTCATTTGATACTTGACAAAGATGACAAAAACATGTTGGAAAACAGACAGCCTTTTAAACAAATGGTACTGGGAAAACTGGATATTCATATGTAGAAAAAATGAAACTAGATCCCTATTTCTCTCACCCTGCACAAAAGTGAATGCAGACATAGGAATTAGACAGGAAATGTTGCAACTACTAGAAGAAAACATAAGGACCAACCTATGCTATGTACATGTATGAGTATACTATGATGAATTCCACCTTTATATATATCTATAAAAGCATCAATTAAAAAAGACAATAAATAGAAGGAAGACCAGTTGAGTAGAAGAAGAGGAACGGGGGAGAGAGGAGAGAAGGGGAAAGTGGAAATTAAAATGGAGTAAATTATATTTTATGCATGTATTAATATGTTAAAATGAATACCACTATTATGCATAACTATAATGCACTAATAAAAAACTTTTTAGAGCCAGGCATAGTGGTGCATGCCTATGGTCCCAGTTACTGGGAAGTCTGAAGCAGGAGGATCATTTGAGCCTTGGAGTTCTTGGTCAGCCTATGCAACATGGAGAGTCCCACCTTTCTCTGATTTTCTTTTCTTTTAAAGTGATCTTGGTATAATTACTTTGAAGACATTTTGATATGTTCTTGAAAAGATAATCCTTCACTCACCACCTCATTCAGCAATCTATCCCTAAAAGAAACAAAAATATATCTGGGGGTGTAGCTCAGTGGTAAAGCACTTAAAGCTTTGGGTTCAATCCTAGCAGCACTATGGAAAAAAAAAATGGAAGAGAGAAAGAGAACAAAAGATGTTTATGAAACGTATTTGTTAATGACTGACCATTTATATGAATAGGATTATTTGTGAATAGCAGTCATTATCCATAGTGATCAAAGCTTGAAAACAATTTAAAAATCAAGGAACTGATGAATAGATTCATAAATAGTGGTGCATTTGTATCCTAAATCACTTCCTAGAAATTATTTTTTAAAAACAAAAACAAATTACTGATGCTGTCAACAACAGGAATGGGTCTCAGAAATATTGGGCTGAATAGGAGTAGGCAGACACAAAAGAGTACATATTGTATGATCCCATTAATACGAAATTCTAGAGCAGTCTAAGCTAATCTGTAATGTCAGAAAGAAGACAAGTGTTTCCTGTGACTGCAGGTGCCAGACGGACTGCAGATGGACACAAGGTAAATTTCTGAGAGAGCAGTGTTCTGTATCTTGCCCTTGGTGGTGGTTACACACAGTTGTAAACATTTGCCAAAAGTCACTGTGTGTGTGTGTGTGTGTTTGTGTATACATACAAATATACATTACATGTGTGTACATATTTATATGTACACATGTATATATGTATATATAGATGTGTGTGTATATATGTGTGTCATATATATATATATATATATATATATATATATATATATACATATGAAAGTATGTACTTTTCATTTTATGTAGTATACATCTCAATAACATTATTTGCAAAAAGTCCTGAACTTGGAGAGTAATTAGGCACCTGATACTGGGTAGAGATTTCTTTATATTAGGACTCAAAAAAATCTTCACAAATAATTTTTCATGGACAGTGCTTAGCATGATGCACACACACACACACACACACACACACACACACACATAATCAGCCAGGCGTGGGAGGGTGTGCCTGTGGTCCCAGCTACTTGGGAGGTTGAGGCCAGAGAATTTCATGAGCCTGGATGTTTAAGGACAGCCTAGTCTGCATAGTAAAATCCTGCCTTAAAAGAAAGAAAAAAAATTCAACGTGCATAGGTACACTGCATCATGGGCAAAAATATAGTAGAAATATCAGTTTGCAGAAACAAACTTGTGAAGAATTTAGGTGGTGAAATGATCAGATATAGATTGTAGAATAATCATGTTCACTATTTTGTAAGAAGAATATATATGCATAGAATAAATCTGTATCAAAAGCAACCTAGTAAATCTAAAAACATACCAAATAGAACAAGAAATGAAACATAAAAACTGAACTTTAAAAATATATTGGATGTGTTTTCTACTGCAGAGAAAATTAGTAAACAGAATGAAGGATTAGAACAAACATCCAGGAAGTAGTTCAGAGACACAAAATTTGCAAAATATGAAAGAAGGGTAAGAGGATATGGAGAATCAAGTGAGCTCTAACGAGACCACTTGAAGTTCCCAAAAAGCAGAGGAAGAAAATCAGAGAGGAAATACTTGAGATGAGAGCTGAGAATTTTCTAGAATTAATGAAAGACAACCAATTTACAAATACAAGAAGCCCACTAAGTAAAAGTTCTCATCTAGCCTCAAATAAATATCACAATGAAATAATAAACTAATAAAAATGATGGCAGTCAAAGACAAAGACAAGTTATTACAAAATGCCATCAGTTAATGTGAAAAGAAGACTTCTCAACAGCACCATGTTAAGCAAAAAGGCAATGTGCTAAAATAAGTGTAATTGGCAACCTTAAATGCAATAACCAGAAACAAACAAAGCAAAAATAAACAACCTTTTCATTTTAAATAAAAATTATTGTTAAAGAAAACTTATTGTTAGCTGGATTTCACCAAAGGAAATTTTAATAGATATGCCTTAGGCAAAAGAAAAAAATCCCAGTGAAGAAGAATCCCAGTTCAAGAAGAATAAAGAACAATGAAAGCAGTAAATATTGGATGAAATAAAATGGGAAATAAGAAAATAAAAATAATAATAATTAGTGGGTTTATAAAAACAAGATAGAGTTAATACAACAATAATGTAGTTACTTTCTTCCATAAATCAGAAAGAAGAGAAATGGAATTAAATTTATGTAAGGTCTCTACATTATCCTGGACAAAGATAACTTTAGACTGCATTAACGGTTTGTTTATTTATTTCTAGGATAACTATTAAAAGAATAGTATCAGCTTAGTTAGTTTTGAAACCAGTAGAGGGGGAAAATGGAATGATAAAAAATTCCAAAAGGATCAAATTTTAAAAGAAATACTGAATATATAAAACAAATAGCCCAAAATATAGTAAATTAAGCCCAAATAGTAAATTATTACATTACATATAAATGCATTAAATAGCCCAGATAAAAGACAAAGATTATCAGATTAGACTATAAGCACAACAAAAATATAAGAATCTAATGACATGGTATCTATAATAACCACATCTAAAGCATAAGGTACAGAAAGATTAAAAATGAAAATAAGGAAAAAGGTATATCATGCACACGATACTCAAAAGAAGCTGGCATTGCTATATTAATAAGTTAATTGTTGGTATATTTATAAAATGGAATGGCATGCGGCATTAAAAATGAATTAACTGCAGTTATACACAACACAATGACTCTCACATATGCAATGTTAGAAGAAGCAAGACACAAGACAGTGATTCTATTTATATAATTTCAAAAACAGGCAAACTAAATTTTATCATTTAGAGTTGCATACACATATCAGTGAAAACCATAAGCAAGAAATATCTTATTACAAAGTCATGATGGAAGTTACTGCTGGATGGGGAGGGAGAAGGCTGATCAGAAGTGACACATTGGACTGGGAGTCAGCTTAGTGGCAGAACGCTTGCCTAGCACGCGGGAGGCCTTGGGTTCATAGCTAGTACTGCAAAGAAGCAAACAGTGACTCACTGGGGGCTTCCATTGTGGAGGAAATATTTTCTTTATTAAATGGTGTGTGTGTGTGTGTGTGTGTAGTGTGTATATGTATAAATAAATAAATAAATATTTATTTTTCTGTATATCTCATAATAAAAATGTTTTTAAAAACTCAAAATATTGGACTGGGCGCCGTGGCACATGCCTGTAATGCTAGCAGCTCTGGAGACTGAGGCAGGAGGATCGCAAGTTCAAAGTCAGCCTCAGCAAAAGTGAGGTGCTAAGCAACTCAGTGAGACCCTGTCTCTAAATAAAATACAAAATAGGGCTGGGAATGAGTGTGTAGCTACATGGTAGAGCAAGTGCTTCTCGTGTGTCAGGCCCTGGGTTCCATCCCCAGCAGCAAAATGACAACAGTTAAACAAAAGGAAAACTCAAAATATTGCTTACTACAACAACAACAACAACAACAACAAACAGAATAGTTTTAAAAAATGATGTCTGAATGAAACTAAATATGTCCATTATTGCCATTAACATAAATTGATTAAAACTTCTCTTAAAAAGACAGACTCTAGGAATAGAAATCAAATTCCAAGCTGTTAAAAGTACACCCTGGCTGGGTGTGGTGGTACATACTTGAAATCCCTGGAACTAGGGAAACTGCGGTAGGAGGATCATAAATTTGAGGCAAGCCTTGGCAACTTAGCAAGACCATGTCTCAAAATAAAAAAAATTAAATAAAAAGGGCTGGTGATGTAGCTCAGTGGTAGAGCACTCCTGGGTTCAATCCCCTGGATGGAAAAAATATCCAAGTGTATGTTCTTCATAAGGAACGTGATTACATCAAGCACACATAGAAGTCAAAACTTCAGCCCTAGCTTCTGTAAAAAGAAAGTTTTATTATGAGATTGATCAGCAAGGAGAACAGGAGCAAAACACTCCAATGTACCTCTCTGATTGGTTGGAAAGGTAAGTTATGAGAAGGGAGAGGAGAGGAGCTCCTTAGTTATGGGATATTGAGCAGGAAAGGGTAGGGGTCTTTGTGCAGGTACAGACAGTCATCATGTCTCTTTGAGGGTCCCGTGTTTCTTTTCAGGGGATCCTCATGCTCTTCACTGGGGGTTTTGAGTTTTATGACATCTAAAGGCCATTGACTGATGAGCTGGCCCTATCTGTAAATGTTCATTTTCTCGAAAAGCCAATTTTAAAACTTTCTTGAGTGACTTCTGGAGGTCCCTCCTGAAAGACAAGTTAAGCACTTTGTTATCTAAGCAATTTATTTCTGGGTATGTCCAGGCCTTCACTGGTTTCAGCAAAAACTTTAAAATGAAAATAATGGGAAATATAAGTCACATCGACATTAAAAAAAAAGCAGGAATTTCACTTATAAGTAAAAATAGAATTCAAGGCAAATACTATTATTATAGGGAATCAGTTTAATTTTAAACTAACTGATAAGAGGTATGCACAAATATGGAACAGTTCTCATGAATCTTTCTGGACTTAATATTACTGCCCCAAATATAAAGAAACACATTAATACCAGGAGAAAAGGGGAGAGATACTGTAGTACTGGGACTTTAACAATGTTTCTTATATTTTGAAAGGTGAAGAAGGATAAAATAAGGATACAGAGAAGATCATACCATATAGCACGAGGGGTTACTATGTAACCCTTATCCTCCAGATGTGTGTGGAGAACTATCATGAGAGTGGTTTACTCAAGACTGCTGCTTATTTTGTTCCCGAAGGTACTGAAAACAAAACACATTTTGCCATTAAAGGGTTTATCTCCTTTTCTAAAAGTTTGATTATGTAGGAGAAATCCATTTGCATCCCTTGTGAAATGGAAGAAGTTCCTCTCTTTCCTAGAAGGTAATCATCTGACTTTATCTTACTCAGAGCCATTTCCTCTCTCTCCTTAGTCAAGGTGCCTGAGAAGAGCTCCTTACCTGAACCCCAGTGCTTGCCCTCACCTGTGAATTCCATTTTGCTTTTCATAGATGGATTTGAACTTTCCATCCTTCACTGAATGTAGCCATCCTTCGTAATTATTACTGTTGTGGTAAAATATACTAAAGTGAAATGATTTTTAAGAGTTTGATTCAGTAGTATTTACAATGTTAAGCAACCATCACTGGAACTATCCATCTCCAAAACTGTTTTTCATTGTCCCAGACAGGAAGTCTGTACCTATTAGATAATAACTCCCCATTCCCCTATTCTAGGTTCTTTCTTCTTTTGGAAGGGGTACTGGGAATTGAACCCAGGACACTCTGCCACTGAGTTACATGCCCAGTCTTTTTCATTTTATATTTGGAGACAGGTTCTCACTTAGTTGCTTAGGGCCTTGCTAAGTTGCTGAGGCTGGCCTTGAACTTGTGATCCTCCTGCCTCAGCCTCCCAAACCATTGGGATTACAGGCATGTGCCACTGTACCCAGCTTACAGTTTGTGTGAATATATGTTTGTAATCTATAGTCAATTTTTAAAAATGTTCATGTAACATTTATAAAAACTGATTATGTAATAGAATACAAAGGAAATCTCAATACAATTATATGTTAGAAATTGCACAGGCCACATTTTCTGACATCAGTGAAATAATGTTACCAGTTAAGAGTAAAAGCAAAAAGAACCAAACAGAGAGAGAGAAATGAGCAAGAGGGCTTTGTTAAGTAAATTTTGGATTTAGGAAGAAATTTAAAACTGTAATTATTTGTTTAAGAAGAATATAAAAGGAAATATAATCATTAGGTCTCAAAATTTATGAGATAAAGCTAAAAGCATCTAAAGAAAATAATGTAGACTTAAATCATTTTATAATTAAACAAGAAAATTGAATGAAAATAAAGCAATCTATGTAAGAATCTCTAAAGGAAAGATAAATTTGTAAAAAAAAGGAAATTACTAAAAGTAAAAACAGATGTTAACAAATTAGAAAACAAAAATATAGAATTGATAAATAAATAATGAAGTGGTTTTTTGCAAAGATGAGAAAAAAACCAGATGATCCACATTCTGACATCATTTTTTTAAAAAAAAAGTGTGAAAAATTCATACAATAATAGAACAGAATCCAAATGCAGACATTTTTAAAATTCATTTTTATGGTAAACAAATGGGATACATCTTGTTTCTCTGTTTGCACATGAAGTAGAGGCATACCATTTGTGTAATCATACATTTACCTAGGGTAATAGTTTTGATTCATTCTGTTATTTTTTCTCTTCCCCACCCCTCCCATCCCTCTTATCCCTCTATGCAGTCCCTCCTTCCTCCATTTTTGTCCCCTTTCCACCCCCTATATGTGTCATCATCTGCTTATCAGTGAGATCATTTGTCCTTTGGTTTTTGAGATTGGCTTATCTCACTTAGCATGATATTCTCCAACTGCATCCATTTGCCTGAAAGTGCCATAATTTTATTATTCTTTATGACTGAGTAATATTCCATATCACAGTTTCTTTTTCTTTTTTTGGGGGGGGATTACAAATAAATTTTAATAAAGAGGCCAATTCACAAATAAGAAATCCATGAACAATGAAAATCAATCATATTTCTCTATTTAGGCAGTTTAATTTCTCTTAGCAATGCTGTTTTTAATCCCAACATTGTTAAATTTATCTATATGTATTTCACATTTTGATGCTACTGAAAATATTTACAGAAACACAATTGTTTTTTGTATATCCTGCAATTTTTTTTTTTTTTTTTTTTTTTTTTTTTTTTAGTATTGGGGCTTGAACCCAGGGGTGCTCTACCACTGAGCTACATCCACAGCCCTTTTGCCCTTTTTTTTAATCATTTTATTTTATTTATTTTTTTTTTTTATTGTCAACAAATGGGATACATGTTGTTTCTCTGTTTGTACATGGCGTAAAGGCATACCATTTGTGTAATCATAAATTTACATAGGGTAATGCTGTTTGATTCATTCTGTTATTTTCTCCCTTCCCCCCCACCCCTCCAACCCCTGTTTTCCCTCTATACAGTCCTTCCTTCCTCCATTCTTGCCCCCCTCCCTAACCCTAACTCTAACCCTAACACTAACCCCTCCCACCCCCCATTATATGTCATCATCCACTTATTAGTGATATCATTCATCCTTTGGTTTGTTGAGATTGGCTTATGTCACTTAGCATGATATTCTCCAATTTCATCCATTTGCCTGCAAATGCCATAATTTTATCATTCTTTATGGCTGAGTAATATTCCATTGTATATATATATACCACATTTTCATTATCCATTCATCAATTGAAGGACACCTAGGTTGGTTCCACAATCTGGCCATTGTGAACTGAGCAGCTATGAACATTGATGTGGCTGTATCTCTGTAATATGCTGATTTTAAGTCCTTTGGGTATAGGCCAAGGAGTGGGATAGCTGGGTCAAAAGGTGGTTCCATTCCAAGTTTTCTAAGGAGTCTCCACACTGCTTTCCAGAGTGGCTGCACTAATTTGCAGCCCCACCAGCAATGTATGAGTGTACCTTTCTCCCCACATCCTCGCCAACACCTATTGTTGCTTGTATTCTTGATAATCGCCATACTAATTGGGGTGAGATGGAATCTTAGGGTGGTTTTGATTTGCATTTCTCTTATTACTAGAGATGTTGAACATTTTTCCATATGTTTGTTGATTGCTTGTAGATCTTCTTCTGTGAAGTGTCTGTTCATTTCTTTAGCCCATTTGTTGATTGGGTTATTTGTATTCTTAGTGTAGAGTGTTTTGAGTTCTTTATATATTCTGGAAATTAGCGCTCTATCTGAAGTATGAGTGGCAAAGATTTTCTCCCACTCTGCAGGCTCTCTCTTCGCATTGCGGATAGTTTCCTTTGCTGAGAGAAAGTTATTTAGTTTGAATCTGTCCCATTTATTGATTCTTGCTTTTATTTCTTGTGCTATGGGAGTCCTGTTAAGGAAGTCTGATCCTGAGCCAACAAGTTGAAGATTTGGACCTACTTTTTCTTCTATAAGATGCAGGGTCTCTGGTCTGATTTCAAGGTCCTCGATCCATTGTGAGTTGATTTTTGTGCAGGGTGAGAGATAGGGGTTTAGTTTCATTCTGTTGCATATGGATTTCCAGTTTTCCCCAGCACCATTTGTTGAAGACGCTATCTTTTTTCTCCATTGCATATTTTTGGCCCCTTTGTCTAGTATGAGAAAATTGTATTTATATGGGTTTGTGTCCATGTCCTCTATTCTGTACCATTGATCTACCTGTCCATTTTGGTGCCAATTCCATGCTGTTTTTGTTACTATTGCTTTGTAGTATAGTGAAGTTCTGGTATTGCGATACCCCCTGCTTCACTCTTCCTGCTAAGGATTGCTTTTGCTATTCTGGGTTTCTTATTCTTCCAGATGAATTTCATGATTGCTTGCTCTATTTATGTAAGATATGTCATTGGGATTTTAATTGGAATTGCATTGAATCTGTATAGCAGTTTTGGTAGTATGGCCATTTTGACAATAATAATTCAACCTATCCAAGAACGTGGAAGATCTTTCCATCTTCTAAGGTTTTCTTTAATTTCTTTTTTAGTTTTCTGTAGTTCTCATTGTAGATGTCTTTCACCTCTTTTGTTAGATTGATTCCCAAGTATTTTGTTTTTTTCAAAGCTATTGTGAATGGGGTAGTTTTCCTAACTTCTCTTTCTGAAGATTCATCACTTACGTATAAAAAGGCATTGGATTTATGAGCATTAATCTTATATCCTGCTACTTTACTGAATTCACTTATGAGTTATAAAAGTTTTCTGGTGGAATTTTCTGGTTCCTCTAAATATATAATCATGTCATCAGCGAACAGGGATAGTTTGAGTTCTTCTTTTCCTATTCGTATCCCTTTAATTTCTTTCATTTGTCTAATTGCTCTTGCTAGAGTTTTGAGGACAATGTTGAACAGAAGTGGTGAAAGAGGGCATCCCTGCCTTGTTCCAGTTTTTAGGGGGAATGCTTTCAGTTTTTCACCATTTAGAATGATATTGGCCATGGGCTTAGCATAGATGGCCTTTACAAAGTTAAGGAATGTTCCCACTATCCCTATTTTTTCCAGTGTTTTGAGCATGATGCTGTATTTTCTGTATCTATTGAATAATCATGTGATTCTTGACTTTAAGTCTATTGATATAGTGAATGACATTTATTGATTTCCAGATGTTGAACCAACCTTGCATCCCTGGGATAAAACCCACTTGATCATAGTGCACTATCTTTTTAATATATTTTTGTTTGCAATTTGCTAAGAGTTTTTTGAGAATTTTTGCATCAATGTTCGTTAAGGATATTGGTCTGAAATTTTCTTTCCTTGATGTATCTCTGTCTGGTTTAGGTATCAGGGTGATATTGGCTTCATAGAATGAGTTTTGGAGGGTTCCCTCCTCTTCTGTTTCATGAAATACTTTGAGAAGTATTGGAATAAGCTCTTCTTTAAAGGTTTTGTGGAACCCAGCTGAGAACCCATCTGGTTCCAGACTTTTCTTTGTTGGTAGGCTTTTGATGACTTCTTCTATTTCATTACTTGAAATTGATCTATTTAAATTGTGTATGTCCTCCTCGCTCAATTTAGGTAATTCATATGTCTCTAGAAATCTGTTGATTTTTTTGAGATTTTCTATTTTGTTGGAGTATAGATTTTCAAAATAGCTTCTAATTATGTTTTGTATTTCAATCGTGTCTGTTGTGATATTTCCTTGTTCATTCTGAATTTTAGTAATTTGGGTTTTCTCTCTTCTTCTCTTTGTTAGTGTGGCTAAGGATTTATCAATTTTGCTTATTTTTTCAAATAAACAACTATTTATTTTGTCAATTTCTTTGATTGTTTCTTTTGTTTCAATTTCGTTGATTTCAGCTCTGATTTTAACTATTTCCTGTCTTCTGCTACTTTTGGTGTTGCTCTGTTCTTCTTTTTCTAGGGCTTTGAGCTGTGGTGTTAGGTCATTTATTTGTTGATTTTTTCTTCTTTTATTGAATGCGCTCCATGAAATAAATTTTCCTCTAAGAACTGCTTTCATAGTGTCCCAGAGATTTTGATATGTTGTTTCTTTGTTCTCATTTACCTCTAAGAATTTTTTAATTTCCTTCCTGATACCTTCTGTTATCCATTCATCATACAATAGCGTATTATTTAATCTCCAGGTGTTGGAGTTGTTTCTGTTTTTTACTCTGTCATTTATTTCTAATTTCAATCCATTATGATCTGATAGAATACAAGGTAGTATCTCTATCTTCTTGTATTTGCTAACATTAGCTTTGTGGCATAATATATGGTCTATTTTAGAGAAGGATCCATGTGCTGCTGAGAAGAAAGTGTATTTGTTCTTTGTTGGATGGTATATTCTATAAATGTCCATTAAGTCTAAATTATTGATTGTGTTATTGAGATCTATGGTATCTTTGTTCAATTTTTGTTTGGAATATCTGTCCAGTGGTGAGAGAGGTGTGTTAAAATCACCTAGTATTATTGTGTTGTGCTCTATTTGATTTCTGGAATTGAGAAAGATTTGTTTGACGTATATGGATGAGCCACTGTTGGGGCATAGATATTTATGATTGTTATGTCTTGCTGATTTATGCTTCCCTTAAGCAGGATGAAATGTCCTTCTTTATCCCTTCTGACTAACTTTGGCTTGAAGTCCACATTATCTGAAATGAGGATGGATACTCCAGCTTTTTCGATGTGTCCATGTGCATGGTTTGTTTTTTCCCATCCTTTCACCGTTAGTCTGTGGGAATCTCTTTCTATGAGATGAGTTTCTTGCAGGCAGCAAATTGTTGGATCTTTCTTTTTAATCCAATCTGCCAGTCTATGTCTTTTGATTGATGAGTTCAGGCCATTGACATTCAGGGTTATTATTGAGATATGATTTGTATTCCTGTTCATTTGGCTCATTTTTTTTTTTTTTACACGATTTGATTTCTACTTTATTTGGTTGTTCCTTTAGGGTAGTTCCTCCCTTTGCTGATTTGCATCGTTGTTTTTCATCTGTTCCTGATGGAATATTTTGCTGAGAATGTTCTGTAATGCTGGCTTTCTTTTTGTAAATTCTTTTAGCTTTTGTTTATCATGGAAGGATTTTATTTCATCATCGAATCTGAAGGTAAGTTTTGCTGGGTATAAGATTTTTGGTTGGCATCCATTTTCTTTCAGAGGTTGAAAAATGTTGTTCCAGGCCCTTCTAGCTTTTAGGGTCTGGATTGAAAAATCTGCTGATATCTGTATTGGTTTCCCCCTGAATGTAATTTGATTCTTTTCTCTCTCAGCCTTTAAAAGTCTGTCTTTATTTTGTATGTTAGGTATTTTCATTATAATGGGACTTGGTGTGGGTCTGTTGTAATTTTGTGTATTTGGAGTCCTACAAGCCTCTTGTACTTGGTTTTCCATTTCATTGTTCAGATTTGGGAAATTTTCTGATATTATTTCATTGAATAGATTGTTCATTCCTTTGGTTTGTTTTTCTAAGCCTTCCTTAATCCCAATAATTCTTAAATTTGGCCTTTTCATGATATCCCATAGTTCTTGTAGATTCTGTTCATGATTTCTTACCGTCTTCTCTGGTCAACTTTGTTTTCAAGATTAAATATTTTGTCTTCAATGTCTCAGGTTCTGTCTTCCAGGTGTTCTATCCTATTGATTATGCTTTCTATGGAGTTTTTAATTTGGTTTATTGTTTCCTTCATTTCAAGGATTCTGTTTGGTGTTTTTCCAATATCTCTAACTCTTTATTGAAATGATCTTTTGCTTCCTGTATTTGCTCTTTTAACTGTTGATTAGTGTGATCATTCAATGCCTGCATTTGCCCTTTCATCTCATCCTTCAATGCCTGCATTTGCTCTTTCATCTCCTCATTTGCTTCCCTGATTGTTTTGATTATGTACATTCTGAACTCCCTTTCTGTCATTTCTTCTGCCATGCTGTCGTTGGATTTTATTGCTATACCATCTAGGTTTGTTTGGGACATTTTCTTCCCTTGTTTTCTCATTTTGTTCAGGTATCTACCCCTCCAGTAGTGAAACTCTGGGATACTGCAGATTTCCTCTATTGAGTAATATTGTCTCTGTAGATTTCCAATAACTCACCTTTTAGCCTTCAGTAGCCTGAAGTTTTGGAGGAACTTGATAATGCGGTGCTCCACTAGGAAGCTGGCCTTCAGGTGGGGTATATTCCCTGGTGGCTCTGAGTTGGTCCCGAGTCTCTCAATACCTCCTCTTCTTGGCTCCTGGGTCTTGTCAAAGGGCCTCCAGTCTCCTGTAGGTGTCTCAGGAAGGGAGTTGCCCTTCCAATGATGATGGCCACGCCCTCAGGAGTAATTCAAAATGCCTGCACCAGCCTATAAAGAAGCCTCTGGCTAACTCCGTGATGGCAACAAACCTCGGCATGGTGGTCGGGCAGGGCTGTTCAGTATGGTGTCTCTCTTTGGCCTGGTGGTTGGATGGGTTGGCTACCCACCACCCAGCTCCATAAGGCAGGCAGGTTGGGTGCCTGCCTGCTATCTCTGTGATGTAGGAGGCCTGGCTCACCCCCCAGCTCGCTCCACAACCGCGACCAACCAGTGATGGCGCCAACCTAGGTGCAAATGCAGACATTTTAAGACTATCAAATGAGAAGTATAATGCAAATTAATTTGAAAACCACAAGGAAACAATGCTTTCTGGAAAATCATAAGTAAGAAAATAGACTCAAGAAGAAGTAGAAGAAGAGAGTGGACTTTGTATCCTTTAAGATTATGTTCGACTGCAGGTAACAGAAACCAACTGTGGAGCCTTGAACAAAAAGTGATTTATTTGTGTCAATATCAGTGAATCCTGAGGTGGGCAATCCAGGCAGTCCTGGAGCCAGACAACTTGCTCAAAGCTAAGATCAAAGATCCCAATTAGATTTATCTTAACACTCTACCATCCTTAGCATGTGGCCTCTTTTCTCGGGGATTTATGAAGGCTGCTTATCCTCCAGCCATTGCACCAATAGTCTAGGCAGGAAGAATAGAAGAAAGTAAAGTGCAAAAAGCAGTACATATTTGCTAGATGATTCTGCACCCTCCTTTTATAAAATCAGAGAAGCAACAGCTTTCTTTGAACTTCTGTCCCAGAGACTTCCTGCTTAGATGTCTTACGCCATAGGACCATTCTAGCTGTCAGGGAGAATGGAGAGGTGCCTCTTTAGTGGACACATTACCATCCCATTGTAGTCACTCCACAGAGGCACTGGATTCCATTCAAGATTTGATTTGGATGTTGACTGATTGCACACATGTGCAATGTAAAGGCATAAAAACTTTTTCTGTTACCAGGGCAGCTTTTTGGGAGAGCTGAGTTGGCTCCCACACAGAGGGGAGAGGCAACTGGCTGTGCAGTAAGTGTGGGTTGTGTGGTTTGAACACACTCCCACTGGCACCAAATTAGGTAGTGTCCTCATTAGCTTGTCCTGATGTGGGGTGGAAGGGAAGGAAGCAGTGGTAGCCTCTAAAGATTCAGGAGCCAAACATCCAAAAACAAACAAACAAACAAACAAAAAAAACCAGGCACGTTCTTCACTAAAATTCACTTCCAACCTTGGGTGACCCAGATGTGCCATGTTTCATTTTGTTGAATTTGAACTTGTGTGCATCAGCCAGGGTAGTATTCTACCAGGCCTGTAACCTGAGACCACTAGAGAGGTGAATGCCTTCTCCAGAGTCTGCCTCTGTGTTTTTTTAAAGACATGACATGAGTGCCCTGTTCACTATCAGCAACATCTGCAACTCTAAAGGGGATGAGTCTCTACGAGGCTGTGCAGCATGACTTCAGCATGTTGAGAGATGTGCACGACCTTGGTTTATATTTTGGTTGTCTGTGTATTATATTCCCAGGGTCCGTTTTCCCCTAAGAAGGGCTGAACTTGGGAAAGGAATTATTGTTGCCGCCATGGGCCAGAATAGAGAGCAGTCCATTGGCAATGGCCCAAGGGTCTGTAAAAATGTACAGATGGTGCAATTTTTGGCCAGGGCATCTAGAACTAAGTTGACTGACTGCCTGAACTTCAGCCAATTATAAACACGGGTCTTGTTCATTATCACAAACATCCCACTTAAAGAGCGTAGAGCAGTAGCTCTGTAGGAGGAGCCACACCGTGATGGTGGTGACTCCATTCAAACAGTGTGCACATTCCCTCTACCGTCACTCCGGGATCCTCCTAGACTTCCCAGAGAGCCAAAGGATCTGGAATGGCCTTCTGAAGCACATGGCCTTTGGCAAGGACATAGGACAGGGGTGGCTTCCCCTTCCTGCTGATGAGATATGACCCAGGGTTCTGGTTGAAATCTATCCTGTAGGCACAATTTCCATTTTAGCAAGAAGACCCTGGTGACCATGCTGATTCTGGGGGTGCTGTTTCCATGACTCAAGGCATAATTAGGCAGATAGGTTTGGAAGTTCATGGGTCCAGGGCCTGTGAAAACTTTGATATCCATGGGAGCCCTGTATGTGGCCATCAATCCCATTTTAATGGCAGATAGCATGGAGCTAAGGAGGTCGGGTTCTTTCACTGGAAGTCCATGTGCAGCTAGTGGCCAGAAGCTCCAAAGAGGCACGAGAGGAGGTGCTAACGTCCCCGCAGTGAAGGAGTCTTGGGCTGGGGTGGGCACTAATGAGAGCACCTGCCATATCGCAATAGGGACAGATGACAGAACCTGTTGATTTGGAAAGCCCCATTTCAGGTGGTCTGACTTGTGAGAAATAGCACAAATGAGCTCAGTAAATGCAGAACATGTTGCCTCTAGAATCTAAAAGGAACATTGGGCTTGTTTTAGTGTGGTTAATGGGTGGGTTAATAGTTGTTTCTTGACCATGTCAGGGATGGAGTGGCCTTCGCTTACCAAACGATGTCAGAAATTGAGTCAAGGAGCCTTGCAATGTGTGGGACCTGGTCCATGCCCTCTCTGTGAGATCTGTGAGCGTTCAGAATGCCCCGAGTGACTTTGTCAGATGCATCACCTCAGAAGAGGATGTCATACTTGTGCTCTTGGTGAAAGTTGGGAGTGGTTAGGATTTTATCGCAGAATATTCTAACCTCTCTTTAAACTCTGTGCAGACCTCTGAGTCATGGATGTGCATTCAGAATGCATCGAGCAGACTCCAAGCCATGCTGCTGAGATTAAAAGAACTGAACTGAGTTGATCTGCTACTAGGATAACCCGGTTTGTCCACAAAGTTTCCTAGTTTGGGGATCAAAAGTCCTGTAACCAGGGAACCCCTATAGTAACAAGCAAATTGGAATGATGGGTCACTCTCACTGTTTCCTAAAAGGCTCTTTGTAACTTGAATCCAGTGAAACTGGCTGCCTACTAAATCAACAACAAACAACATCAGGAAGAACATGGCTGAGTCCAACCTCTGCAACGTGACATTTACTATGTGCTATGAAATGAATATCTGTGCCCTCCCCAAATTCATGCACTGAAATTCATGTGCATGGTATTAGGAGATGGGGCCAATGAGATGTAATTAAGTCATGAGGGTGGCACCCTCTTAAAGTCAATTAGTGCCCTAAGAAGATACATGAGGGTTTGCTTCTCTCTTCCTTCTTCCATGTGAGGTTACAACAAGAAGACAATTATCTATAAACCAGAAAATGGGTCCTCACCAGACACCAAAAATTTCTGCCACTTTGCTCTTGGATTTACCAACTGCTTTCAGAACTGAAATGTGTTTGTTTGTTTAAACCCCCCAGTTGATGGCAATTTGTTATAGCATCCTGAACTAAGACACAATGTTAAAGATATAATTCAAAATATCAGAGAGGTAAAAAAAAAAAAAAACAAATAAAAAAATGGTAAAATGAGTTCTGCATGGATAACCACAGAATACTGACTACCAAGATAACCAAAGGATTGGAATCAACAGAGATTTGAAACAAAGATTTGAAAACATGTATTAACCATGCTCAATTATGTAGAAGAAAAGGGGGTCACAGTGAATGAAAAGATCAGCAATCTCAGAGAGACACAAGAATCATAAATAATAACCAAATAGAAATTTTTGTCTTGAAGACAAATTTAAATTCTTAGTATCCGAATAAAAAGTAAAAAAATATTGCAAAAAGTAACAATTTCGTGAGTCTCTGGTACAACACTAAGAGATTATGTAATTGGAGTCCCCAAAAGAGAAGAGAAAATAAAGAAGGCAAAGGAACCTCAAACTTGACAAATGAACGAGAAAGTGCATGAGTAGTAAGAACCATTAGAACATCAGAAGAAAAGAAACTAGTAAAAGATTCTTATTTTGCCAATTACCCTGATATGGTCGTTATATTTTGTATACATGTATTGATATGTGAAACCATACCCCATAAACATGTAAAATTACTACGTGTCAATTAAAAATAAAAGCATAAGAAAGATAAAAACATGAGAAGATCCATATTGCCTGGTTACTTTTTTTTTTTTTTGGTAACAGGAATTGAATTAAGGGGCACTTGACCACTAAGCCACACATCCCCAACCCTATTTTGTATTTTGTGTAGAGGCAGGTTGCTCAGCACCTCACTTTTGCTGAGGCTGGTTTTGAACTTGCAATCCTCCTGCCTCACCCTTCTAAGTCACTGGGATTAAAAGCATGCAACACTGTGCCTGACAAGACAAATTCTTTTAAAAATGGGTGGACTAGGGTGTAGCTCCGGGATAGAGTGCTTGTCTAACTCTCTTAAGGCCCTGGGTTCCATCCACAGTCTAAAATTAATTTTGTCAAAGATGGTGGTGGTGGAGAGAGGGTTGCCTGGTTATTCTTGGCAGAGTGTTCTAGTACCTGACAAAAAAAAAAAACTCTGATAGTTATTAAAAACATATGATAGTTATGCCAGTATGTTATTTGTATTTTATTCAATATGTTATTTACTTGAGTTAACAGTACACCAAAGTACATATAATTTATGCCATTGTTTAGGTCCAATCTCTCTGTCCTAGCCTAGACAGACCCAACTTACATGTTGGATCACTGCTCGGGTACATGGAGAGGAAACATAGCCTAGAATACTGTGCTCCTATTGAGCTGGTACTTCAAAGAGCCTGTTTTGATTGATCTTTTGGGATCCCTAAGGAAATGAAATTTGACTCAGTTCTTTGAGGGTAGGAATTCCGTCTCTGCTTGCTTTTGCAGTTCTGAAGAGTGCTCCTGGACACGTTCTGTTGGCAAGCTCCATTCCTTTCATTGGGATTGGTTGTAGGTATTGGGAGACCATAAAGACTTTCACATACGCAAGTCCCATGCTTTACATATGACTGATAACCGACATCCCTGTGGTTCCACATCCCACCCATTTCCTATCCTATTTTCTCCTCTTATAAGTGATGATAGATCTTCCTTTTATTTTTTATGTTTTTGAACTTTCTTGCTGAGCAGATATATAGTCCTGCTGCCAGTTCCCTCTGTGCACCTCTTTCTGAAAATAACTGAAATGGTCACTATTTGTTGTTCTACATGCCTTTTAAAAAAGTACTTGCTTCTCCCCACCCACTCCACCCTCTTCCCCTCCAGGCTATTTAAACTGGGAACACTACCCACAATCCAGGGAAGTCAGAACATAAACACAACACTGCACAGGCTTCCTGTGCCTGTGCTCCTGGGCCAACCCTAAAGGGGTACCCTTGCCTTGATAATGAGTTGCTTACCTGTCTTTCCTCGCAAGCGCACGTTGGCTCCAACAGATCCTTGAGAGATTGATAGGACTGATGAAGACTCCAGACCCTCCTGAAGTGGATCCTCTTCCAAAGTCAGCCACTTAGATTCTGTGTTATCCATATTACTCTTGTCTCTAAGGACGATAGGTGAAGTACACAGATTTTTGTAGAGGGGATCATAACCATGAGTCATATCATTTACTAGGGTTTGGATAAGTGCCCCCCAAAAGGTCCCTGTGTTCAAGGCCTGGTCCCCAGCCTTTGGTACTATCGGGAGGTGGTGGAATCTTGAGATGGGGCCCAGTGGGAGGAAGTTAGGTCACTGGGGACGTGACTTTCAAGGGTGCAGCGGGGGCCAGCCCCTTCCCTCTCAGCACTTCACACCACAGGCTCCCAGCACAGTGTGCTGCCTTGCCACAGGCTCCAAAGCAACAAGGTCAACTGACTGGACGGGAACCTCCAAATCTGTGAATTACTAGAAATTTCACCTAACCCTGTGTTGCTATGAGTAACAACAGCAATCACTTGAATTTGTATAGTGGAAGTTACAGGCCAGGTTTTAAGAGTTTAACAGGCACCATCTCAACAGAAGCAAATAAACTGGCCTTTGATCCCAAGGGAAATGTCTATATACAGTGTGGTGAGGCTAATGACAAAAACCGAAGGCTAGAAAGACCAGTAAACCAAAGTCAGCCCTGACATGCACCAAAAGAGGCCCATTGCACTTGAAGATAGCTGAACGCAGGCTGTCGGCTACTACCTTCTGCCTCATTCTGGTCAGCAGCCTCAGTACTAGAGCTGACTCCAGGCTGGAGGACCCAGGGCTCAGTTCAGAAGGGATCCCACTGCTGCAGGCAGGCGTGCTGCATTCATGTTCCCAGGATGCTCCCCAGGGGGCGCTACTGGTTTGTCAACATCCTCTCCTTTTGTACTGAGTTGGGTGGGATGTGAAGTTCAGTGTGACACCTCTGCAGCACCTTAGACACTGGCGTTGAGGAGGGAAGTAAGCCTTGGGACTTTGCCCCCCACGAGGAGAAGAGTCTTAATAATACAGCCAAGGAAAGACTGTGCCCCAAAATAGGATCATGGAGGCTTCCACCCACTGCAGCAGCTGTTCCTGGGCAAGAAATATTCCCATGGCTTGGGACCCTCTGCATTTCGAACTTTAACAAATCTTCCAGATGATTCTGATTTTGAATTTTCAGTAGTCACTTTAATCTCTTGTGTGTGTGTGTGTGGTTTTGCCCCCGTATAATATTCATTCTTAGGTACTTCTCCAAAAAAATCTTTATAGAAAAAAGTTAGTGATCTTTGACTCTTAGCAGGGGTCCATATCCAACTTGTGAATTGTTTCTAAACAGCCTGTGAACTAAGGAAGGTTTTATGATTTTAGAAGTTAGTTAAATGTATAAGGCCCTGGGTTTAATCCCCAGTTACAACAAACAAACAAACAAACAAACAAACACAACAAAACAAAAAAAGAAAGAAATAATTTTTATTAATAAAACAACAGCAAATAATTAATGACAGATAGAATATGAACCTCGAATTCCAAAATATTTTATCTGATCTTTTATAGAAAACTCTGCTGATTTCTTCTATTTAGATAATGTCTCAAGAATCTTATTTAATATGAATTGATCAGTCATATTGCTTTTGTGACTGTAGTCTAGCATTCAAAATCATGACAGAATAGAATTTTCCTTAAAAACCAGTACTTCCATTTACTGAATGTTTTTCTATGAGTGAAATTTAAACCCTGACTGCTTTTAATGACTGTCTGGTTGGAGAGGAATAGGTATCCTGTATTCCACGCACAACTGACAAATATTTATTGAGAGATACAAAGATGGCTGAGGTTAATTTTGGCTCTGAGTTCTTAAGAGTGTGGTAGATACTATAGTGATGCAGCCACATCAATATTTACAGCAGCTCAATTCACAAGAGCTAAGCTATGGGACCAACCTAGGTGCCCTTCAACTGATGAATGGATAAAGAAAATGTGGTACATAAGCATAATGGAATATTACTCAGCCATAAAAAGAATGACTTTATGAAATTTGCTGGAAAAGGGGGTGGATCTGAAGACTATTGTGCTAAGTGAAATAAGCTAATCCCAAAAAACCAAAGGTCAAATGTTCTCTCTAATATATGAATGCTAACACACAACAAGGTGGGGAGGGGAAGATTAGAAGTTCAGAAAATTAGACAAGGGGGAATGAAGGGAAGGGAGGGGGTCAGGAATAGGAAAGACAGTGGAATGAATCTGATTTCACTTTCATATGTACATATATAAATATACCACAGTGAATCTTCACATCATGTACAACCACAAGACTGGGATCCTGATTAGAAAAAGATGTACTCCGTGCTTGTGTAAATATGTCAGAAGATATTCTACAATCATGTAGTGAAAAATAGTGTGGTAGAATTGTTGGACACGTAAACAGACTATTATGTGATGAGTGCTAGAAATACAGGTAAGAAGATCTTACGTTGCATTCCATTGAAGGGTGTGCCTCATCCATTTACCCTGAGCCCTGATGATGGACATTTGGGTTGTTGTCAATCGTCCCTTTTTTTTTTTCTTATCAAAATAATGTTGCCACCCATAACCTTGGGCATAACTGCTGGGTTCAAGGTGATGTGCAGAGACCGAACATTCCAATGGGCCATGGCTGGACTAAGTGGGCCTGCATATACACAGGTTCTGCATTTGCATGTTCAACCAAGAATGGATTGAAAATAATCAGGAAAAAATCCTGGCCATACTGATCATGTACAAACTTCTTTTCCTTGCCACTAGTCAGTAAACAGTACAGTATAAGAGCTATTCACATTGTACTAGGTATCAGGAATCTAAAAGTGATTTAAGATATACAGGAGGATATGTGGAGGTTTTATGCAAATACTGCATGCTTTTATACAAAGGACATGAGCATCTGTGGATTTTGTATCTGTGGAGGTTCCTGGTACCAACCCCCTGTGGATACTGAGGAATGACTGTATATATAAAAATAGAATTCTGATGGGCTGGGGATGTAGCTCAATGAGCACCTACCATGCATAAGGCCCTGGGTTCCATTCGTAGCACCACAAACAAACAAACAAAGCCAAAAATAGAACTCTGACCCACAACTGCAGTGACCAGACCAGGCAGCCAAATAATAATCTCTGTAACAACTGACCTCAAGTGACCAGGACTTGACTAATGACTGACAGCCTCCTAAATTTTTATTCTTGCTTCTAATTAAGGACCAAATCAAAGAAAATCACATATATACCCCTAAACAACCACATAGGATTCCTTGCCTCTAGGCAGCCACCACAACCAATGCCTCCAGTCACAGCAGATCTGACATGTTCCCTTTTTCCCACTATAAAGCTTTACCATCTCTGCTTTTTGAGTCTTGGCCAAATCGCATGCAATGTTAGCTGCTTCCCTTGCTGTGGTAAGTTCTGAATAAACAGATTTTCCTGTTATGATTAAACTGGTTTTTCTTTTCACAGTTAGAGTGAAGGTCCCTCTGAAATAAACTATGCACTCACTATTGCCTTGGACTGGGTGTACCACCCACAGAAGGCCCCTGTGCTTTGCCGTTCGCAGTGTGGATGAGCTAAGTCAGCACTGGTCCAAACTCCACCCTCTGTGTTGAATTCCTAGATTCGTTATGTTTAGTTTGGTTCTCAGGTATGGATTTCCACTTGTTTGGCATCCCCGGAAGCATCAGGCTATTGTCTTCCATCCCCTTTTGCAGTCATTTGGGTCATTGTTTTGTATTGTGCTGTCTATAAATTTGTTTGTTCTAAGAAGGAGAATCAAAGGACAGAGGCAGGTGTGGGTCCCACAAGCCTATTGTTCAGCTGGCTTCTCAGAGTTGGTGGTTCTCCCTGGATGAACATCCACTTGGACAGACTTTGCTGTGGGTCACCAGTAAAACCAGGTGAGGTGCTGTGTTCATCTTGATTTTGTGTCTTGAGAAGTTGGCTTTTATCAAGAGACAGTGTTCTCTCTGATTTTCTTCCTGCCAGTGTTTTAGATTGTCAGGGCCACTTTTGGAGGTGGCTAATCATCAGATGGGGAGTTGTTGTGGTTTAGGTATGAGGTGTCCCCCAAAAGCTCATGTGTGAGACAACAGAAGAATTTTCAGAGGTGACATAATTAGATTATGAGAGGTGTAATCTGATCAGTGGATTAATCCCCTGATATGGATTAAGTGGACAGCAACTGTAGGCAGGTAGGATGTGGCTGGAGGAAGTAGGTCACTGGGGGTGTGCCTTGGGGTTTAACTTTAGTCCCTGGTGAGCTTCCTGGTTCCTGTGTCCTGAGCTGCTTTCCTCTGCCTGCCCTTCTACCACGATGTTCTGCTTCACCTCAGGCCCAGAGTTATGGAGTTGGCTGACTGTGGGTTGGTCCTCTGAAACTGTGCACCAAAAAAACTTTTCCTCCTCTATGTTGTACTTGTTAGGTCTTTGTTCACATTGATGAAAAAGCTAACTAAAACAAGACACGAGACTCAAGACTTCACTCCTATCAACCATTGTCAGCTCCCATGGGGTCATTTAAATCTAAATCTTCTCCTTTACCTTCAAATACTCCCCCACTCAAAATATGTTCTGATTATAATCCCAATTCCTGTGTTTATCTTTGTTTATTTATTTTTTGGTGCTGGGTACTGAACCCAGGGCTCACACATGCTATGCAAGTGTTCTGCCACTGAGCTACACTCCCAGCCCAGCCTATCTTTTTTTTTTTTTTTTTTTTTTTTGTGCGGTTCTGGGGTTGAACCCAGGGCCTCATGCTTGCAAGGCAAGCACTCTACCAACTGAGCTATATCCCCAAACCTCCTGCCTATCTTTTTAAATGGCATAGTTTCACTGAAGATAATTTGAGCATTCAGTAGCCACTCTAAAAAACATTTGATTTGAAAAGAATTGTTTGTTTGAGAACAAGGGGGTAACATTTCTCAGGCCAAATGGACAGCATTTTCTGAGTATTTTCCAGAGGCCTCTGAAAAAAATTCTAAATCAAGACTTCCTTTACTGAAAGATTCTTTGACCAAAGCTAATGAACAAATGCTCCTTGTTCTCCTGTTGTCTCCCTATGTTCAACTTTTCTCTTCCCTTTTATCCTTCTCACCTCTTTCCTTCCACACCTCCTCCCTCATCTTTCCCTGATCCATACTCCCTGCCTTATCCAAATAATTGATCTACTGCCTCCTAAAACCTCAAAATGCTGGCCGCCTCAAAACATGCATCCCCTAAACCTTGGACCTGAGGGGGTTTAGGTCATTGGCAGAGCTCTTGTCCAGTGGACACAAGGCCCTGGGTTTGATCCCCATCACTACAAAAACAAAAACCTTGGGCCTGAGTTGAATTAAGAGCTATAAAGATTCCCCTAAACCTAAAGAAGACCAGCAAATATTCATAGAAGAATTTAGAATTCTTTTGGGGGCATATGACCCAGTGTGACCTGAACTTCATCAACTTGTACAGATGTTGGTTGGAATCTCAGGTGCTAAATCCTGGATGTTATGTAAAAGCTAATTGGATAAATCCCAGAAAGATTCCCAGAGGATCCATCTTTCTACAATAAACCTAGGGGTCAAGAAAAGGCCAAAAATGTAGGCCAAAGTCTCCTAAAAGTCATATTTAAAAGGTTTCTAATAAAAATCTGTTGGGTCATAATTCAATCAAGCAAACAGGATGAAACAACAGGAGATTTTTGGTGTGAACTGGAATATCTTTGCACAGAATTTTGTGTTAAAAAATGGTGCTGCTGTTAATGCAGCCCTTTCATCTCATTTTGTCAATGGAGATGAATCTGAATTTGGAGACCCAGTTCAAAAACAGAACTTAGAATGAGAAATAGCCGTTTAAGCTGAACTGTAGCACCGGCAGAGGTAAGCATGTTGACAGGGTTTTAAAACAAAAACAAGACCAGATCCAAAGTAAACTGACCGTGCAGATCGCATAGCTAGGTGGCCAATCCCTAACCACCTGCCTGTAGACAAAAACACTTGTAGGTATTTACAATGATAAAAGACTGTCCCATCTTGTGTACACACACACACACACACACACACACACACACACACAGGCATATATACACATACAAACAGAATAGCAAAAAACAAAACAAAACTAAAGACAAAGAAGATTCCTGCAATTCAGGTCAATGGAGGTGCTCCAAAGATGGACAAAGGGTACAATATACTGCCCTACCCTTAAACACTTGTATTGGCTTTTCATCACTATAATAAATTACTTGAGAAAATCGACTTAAAGGAGGACAAATTTACTTTGGCTCATAATTGCATAGGTTTCAGTCTATGACTAGTTGGCTCCATCGTTTCTAGGCCTGTGGTGAGGCAAAACATCCTGGTGGGGAGCAAGGGGTGGAGCAAAGTTATGTACCTCACGGGAGCCAGGAAGCAGAGAGACAGAAGAGGAAAGGAACAGGGACAAACTACACTCCTCCTCAGGGGCATTCCTCCAATGACCCACCTCTTCCAACTGGGTTCCATCTCCTAAAGTTTCACTACCACTAATCCATTAAGTCATAATTCCACAAATGGATTAATCCATTTATGAGATTGGAGCCTTTTTATGATCCAATTACCTGAACACTGCTGCATTGAAGGCTAAGCCTTCAACACATGAGATTTTGGGGGACACTTCAGATGCAAACCATAATGACACTCAAGGTAAATTAATAATAAATGTGGATATCCATTTTCATCAGTTGCTGGTGGATATTCTTCCTCCATTAAACCCCCCACCACCATTGGTCAACCTCTTCTTTAAATTAAACATAGCATACAAGTATTTTACATAATCCAAAGTTTTCTCTCTCATTAACCATAACCCTAGGACCCTATCTGCCCTCTCATGCCCCTGAATATTTAGGAAGGAGAGACTTACTTTGCAAATGGAATTGTTATATTAAATGCATATTAGAAGAGCTATTTCTTCACATTCTGGAGGACACCTCTGTTTATTGTCAAGTTCTACCTGCTCTGGCTATCTCTATACCCTTGCCTCCTCAATCCATCTCTCAGTGTTCACAGGGGATTGATTCCAGGACCCTCTCTGGATGCCAAAATCCATGGATGCTCAAATTCCTTGTATAAAATGGTATACTATTTGCATAGAACTTATGCACATCCTTTTATACACATTGAATCATCTTTAGATAACTTACAATACCTAATAACATGTAAATGCTGTACAAACAGTTGTTATACCATGTAGGTTAGGAATAGTGATAAGAAGAAGTCTGTACATGTTCAGTACAATTTATTTTTGGAATATTTTCAATCCATGGTTGATTGAATGTGCAGATCCAGAGACTGACTATTTGATGCAAACCCCAGATAAGAATCACAGAGAAATGTAGGGTTGGGGGAAATTTGCTTTAGAATTTAATAGAACATTTTGAACTTTTTGGAGAAAAGTCATAGATATATTATTCTTCATAATAGGTAGTATAGTATATACACAGTATCTCAAAAGAAATATTTCTAAATATTTGGTAACATTAAATTGACTTTTGAAACTGAAAATTAGGAAGCCCAGTAGTCAATGGAGAAAACATCCTAATCCTGCATTTTTCAAAGATTTGCCTTTCTATTAGATGGTAATTATGGAAACAACCTCACCAAGGTCAATCAACGTAATCTAGTTCCTGTATGGAAAAATAGGCCATTTCCTATGTCCTCCGCCCATCGCGTTGATTCTCCAGGGTTGGGTTTGTCTTGCTTTGATGGTGCTGTGAGGCAGGGTGGCCGGTGCTAACACTCATGGAGACTCAGGTGAGGGGTGAGTCTGGCTGGTCTGGAGGGCCCAGCATGGGACCCTCAGCCCAGTGGTGGTCACCAGCGAAGAATGCAGGCCCAGAATGAACCCTCCGCACCTGGTCAGGGAGAGATCAGAATCCAGGTTTTACACAGAAAAGATTGGTATTTAAATGTTAGCAAGGGGGATGAGGTGAACCTCAGTGGTAGTGCTTCCATAGTAAAAGAAATAAAAAATAAAAAAAAGTTTACTTAACTAGTAGAGTTGGGTGAAGCCAGAGGGAAGGTGCCTGGGGTCTCTCTCCCTCTTTTGTTCTGTCTCCTTCCCCTCCCTTACTCCCCCACTCTTCTCCTGTCCATCTCTCCTTTTCCCCCTTTCCCTGCCTCTCTTTTCTCCTCTCCCCATCCCTCCTCTTTCTCCCCTCTCTCCTCTTTCTCTCTCTCCCTTTCCCTTCCCTTTCCTTTCTCCTCCCCTCCTCTCCCTGCCATCTCTCCTTTCCAGTGGATCACTCCCTTCTCCTCCCCTCCCCCTCCTCTCCTCCTTCCCCTTTTCCCTTCTTTCCTCTCCCCCCATCCCCTCCCCTCTCTTTCTCCCTGAGTTCTCTTCCTTCCATCTCCCCTCCCTCCCTTCTTTCTCCCCTCCTCTCCTCTCTTCCTTTCCCCCCTTTTCTTTGCTCCCCTTCTCCCCTCTCCCTTCCCTTCCCCTCCTCTTCTCCCCTCCCCTCTCTTTCTCCCCTGACCTTTCTCCCTCCACTTCCCTCCTTCTTCTCTCCTCCCCTCTTCTCTCTCTCTTATTCCAGTGACCTCTCTTATCTCTCCCCTCTCTTAGTGGCTCTTTTCTACTCTAGACAGTCTTCATCACACAGTGGGGGCAACCTAGGAGATCCAAGCTTCCTTTTTAAAGACTCTGTGGTCAAAAAAGAAATAGCTCATCCCAGTCAGGTGCAGCTGAAAAAAACCTGGGATGGCCTGTGATGGGCCTAGCTAATGGCTAGACCACATGGCTTAGAGGAACATTTTTCAGAAGCTGGACAGTGCTGATCTGGGCATACGAAAAACAATGGCAGTGAATTCTAGGGCTGCTAATGACAGTACATGTGGGGGCAGCCAGGGATGCTCCCTTCCTGTGGAAGAGGACCAACTGCAGGGGAAGGGAATGCTTCTTTGCTTTCTAGAAGTCAGCTTGCACATTGCTTTCATATGGGAGAAGAATTTAAGTAATATAAAATTTTAAAAAATCATCCTATCCCTTTCTGGAATAGATGGGTTAATATGTGGAACAGCTGATAGGCAGTGAGGTTGCGGGTTATAAAGTGAGATGACTTAATAGAATGAAAACTATTCCAGTTACCTGGAATCCAGACATTTAGACCATCCTGGTAAGGGTCCCAGGGGTAATCTATTTTAGCAGCCTGGAGTTCCCCCCGGAGCAAATACCATTTTGTGACAAAAATTTATTTTATGAGTCACAGAATGTCCCATAAAGCAGAAGTCCTAAATCTTAAAACAACACTGACTGCTGTAAGGTGATTGTGTGCAGCAGTTTGATATTTATATGTCAAGTGTGAAGGGTGTTTGGCTTTGTATGTTTAAAGAGTTGGTCTGTTTTTTGGTATTTGGAGAGAACCCAGCCTAGAAATGCCTGGTCTCTCTTGATGCTTTGCTTTTATTTTATTTTATATCTTTCTTTCTTTTTTATTTTTTTCCTGTGGTACTAGGGATGGAACCCAGGAGCAGGAGCTCTACCACTGAGCCATGCCCCAGGCCCAGGCTTCCCTTTGATTTAACAAAAAGGGAGGGCCCAGTGACTGGCTCCATGGGACGGTTCAAAGCAATGGGATGTGCTGCTGGTCTGTGCCATCCGCAGAGACTCTTGGACAGAGTGTGACCGGTCCCCGTCTGGCAGGATTCAGGATTCTGGGCATCTGCCAGTTCTCTGCATTTTACACTATATTGTGTCTAGAATAATGAGAGTCGTATTCTTTAATTCCAATTTTTACTGGGTCTCTGGACAATGCTAGAAGACACGCACATTAACTTGTATCCCCCCACTTTATTTGTGAGTTGAAGTAAAGAACCATTCATTGAAAGGAAAAATCACTTGCTTTTGGCCCTACATTTAGAACTAGAATGTTTGCTCTTAAGCAGACTCATTATGTACACAAGCCCCCATAGCCAGTCCTTGCTGTGTGACTTTGGGCAAGTAATATCAATTCTCTGGTTCATCACTCACTCATGTGCAAAGTAAGAGGATTAGACTGAATGATATTATTATTTTATGTCATTTTTTTTCCTACTAGCTAATTTACTTTGTAAAATACCCTATGCCATCGGTGAAGAAAGAAGAAGAAACCGTGGATACTCAACTCACCCTGCATTCTAACTCAGTTCTATTGATGTGTTCCTTACTCCTGTCAATCTCCAGGGAGGAGGGACAATACCACCCCACCCCCAGTATTCCTTTGTCTTGGCCTCAGGAGAGTTCATGGCGAGAGTCCATGGTATACACAGTCCAAAGTCTGCAAGAAGTGGAATGTCTTCTGGAAAACCCAATTGTGCTATTGATTCCAAAAAGTTACAAAGTTTACATTCAAATGAAAAGTGTTGGGTCATTAACACTGTTTTTAAAGATGTTCCTAGGCATCCTGCAATGCATGTGTGTGATTTGGATTATAGTTATTTATTTGTGGGTGTTCCTGGTTGTCTTTTCTGTAACCTCCTGTTCCTCCCCTATCACATCCAGCCTGTGTTTGGCATCATGAACGTATTGGCCTGAAATTTTCTGATTTGGGGTCTAGAAATTTTATTCCTTTAAAAATTTTTTATTATTTTTAATTTTTTAACTGTTTCATAAAAATTAAGCATACCATGTGATGTTTCAATATACATATACATCGTATAATGTTTAAATCAGAGTAAATGTAACTATTTTCTCAAGCAATTATCATTTCTTTAGGGCGACAACATCCAAACCCCTTTCTTTTAGCTTAAAAAATAAATATATATAGTACATTATCATTATCTGTGGTCATCCTACAGTGCAATAGTGTGGGAAAATTTATTTCTTCCATCTAACTATAACTTAGTACCCGTGACAATCCCTTCCACCCCTCTCTACTTCCCTTCCCAACCTGTGGTGACCCCTATTCTATTCTTACTTCTGTGAGATCAACTCTTTTATACTCCATATATAAATGAGATCATGTAGCACTTGTCATTCTGGGCCTGGATTATTTCATGTTTCTTAATAATATATTTAAAATACTTGAGACTGGAGCTGGGCATGTAGAGCACATGTATGAGGCCCTGGGTTTAATCCCCGGCTTGTGTGTGCGTGTCTGTGTGTGTGTGTGTGTGTTGGTGTGTATGATTTGTATTAAATTCTGCTCAGAAAAAAAAAAAAATCTCTGTATCCATAAATAGGAAACTTCTTAAAGTAGAAAAAATTTAACATACAGGACTAGAGTCTAGCTTCTATTGACTTTGCTGGGAAAAATCTACATAAAAATACTCCTAAACTTATGGTGGGGTTAAGTTCTGACAAACCTGTGGTAAGTTGAAAATATTTTTGGTTGAAAATGCATTTACTATACCTACCCATACATCATGGCTCAGTCTAAAACTACCTTCAACCTGCTCAGAATACTTAGCCTATGATTGGGCAAAATTTTCTAACACAAAGCTATTTTATAATAAAGTGTGGAATAGCTCATGAAGTTTGAATACTGGACTGAAAACGAAAAGAAAAGTATAAAAAGTATACTTTTGCACCAAACTAAACTTTAAATATTGTAAGTTGGGGACCATCTGTATGTCTCTACAATTACTGGACAAGCTTCTGCCTCTTGGCCAAATTTGGGCGGCCAATGGGTGTGATATTGTTTTTGAGTTAAGAATTTTTTTTAGATTTTTTAAGTCGGTATACAAGTATCCATTCTTTGCCTCTTGGCTTCCAACCCCTAAAAGATTTACTGTTTGATGCCTTGCCACTGTTAAAGCAAACATTGGGAGTGAAAAGGAATGAGAAATTTTTATTTAGATGATACAGCAGTACTTATGTTTATAAACATGTCTATGACAATATGACTGATTTTGCTTTATCTTGTTGGCAAGATTCAGTGTCTTGATGTCAGAGATTGTTTTGAAACAAAAAACCAACCAACCAACCCCCCAAACCAACAGATAAGGCTACATCAAAATAAAAACACAATAAGGAATACAAATAAAGAGAAGCTTCTGGGAAGATCTTGATCTGAGCTACTATTGTGGTTATGTACTGTATATAAATCCCAAAGCAGCCTGGACTATTTCAATGTTTCTAATTCCAAAGAGAAATTGTGTTTCTCATGCATGTGTTGCCCTATATTCTACTTATAGGAGAATTCCCATGCCATTCCAAAGCTCTATCTTAGGCAAGGTAAACAGGGGTGTTTGCTAGCTATGAAACTGATAAAAGCGTATATCCATGGGTTAACTAACACTTGGAAACAACACAACCCAGCAGTTCAATGCCACACCAGGAGCCAAAAGAAATAGATGGATCATCGGGCTTTACAAGGGAGTTCACAGTAGTCTCTGATATGATAGAATAATATCTTTGAAAGTTTCAAAACATAGATAAGACAAACTCATTTGTATTTCTTGGGAATTACTCTTTTGAAACAATGAGAAATTCCAGCTAGGTTTAGGCTGTTCTGGTATGCAGACAATACTGCCACCTGCTGGCCAATTTTAGATGGGCTATTTGTGTCAACTTTTTTTCCCCCTAGAAACTGATAAAACTAAACCATTTGGCAGGACGGTGTAAAACTCTTATCATTTCAAAATTTAAACTCTTTCTTGTTCTTTGCCAATAACTTTCAAAGGATTGTGCCTTTCTGTGTGACTGCTGTTTTTCTCTATCGGTGGATGTGAATTGGTATCACATACGGTTACAAACCATTTCCACTATGTTTATATTGAAAGTTGTGGGGCTTAAGAATCTTTGTGGTGCTAATAATGACTTTTGCAAACAATCCTAGTTCCCTCTGTTTTTTTTTTTTTTTATTTTCTTTGCTTTGCTTTTGAAAATAAATAGGGTTCCACTATGTTGCCCAGGCTGGCCCTGGACTCCTGGGCTCAAGCAATATTTCTGCCTCAACCTCTGGAATAGCTGGGACTAAAGGTGCACACCACCATGCCAGGCTCGTTATTTAAAAAACATACATATAGGAGAGACAAAATGAAGGAAAACCAACTGTTTCTTATGCAGGCAGCATTCATTAAATATTTGGTGGATGAGATTTTTAAAATAACTGATTATAATGAGGATCTGTGATTACTGAATTATTGTACTTTATATCTTTTCTTCATCGTTTTAGAGCTCTAGTTTAATGTTATTAATTAATTTAATCATAAACGTCCTGGATGTTCATATCTGCATGTACTCTTTTACTGTAAACATTAACTTCACAGCAAATATGTTTGAATCACATATTTGATTTGGAGTAGTTAGCTTAGCCAAATGTTTTTTACTACTCTCTCTCTAACATGTTTGCATATAACTTTACTTTTAAATTAGTATTTGAATATAGTTACTTGAAACAATGTGAGCTCCCTGGAAAGATTACTTACAAGTAACATTGTGTGTCTGAAATGAGACAAATCCTTTTTAAAAAATTTTTGGTATGGAGGATTGAATTTAGGGGCACTCAACCACTAAGCCACATTCCCAGCCCTATTTTGTATTTTATTTAAAGACCGAGTTTCACTGAGTTGCTTAGTGTCTCGCTTTTGCTGAGGCTGGTTTTGAACTTGAGATCCTCCTGCCTCAGCCTTCCTGAGAGTACAAGCATGCGCCATCACACCTGTCAAGAAAAAGCCTTTTAAAAATGGGTGGGCTGGGGTGTAGCTCAGTGGTAGAGTGCTTGCCTAACTCTCTTAAGGCCCTGGGCTCCATCCCCAGTGCTGCAAAATAAATAATAAATAAATAGTAAAAAACAAACAAAAGGCAATGGTGGTGGTGGAGAGAGGGTTGATTCGAGGAAAACTCCTCATAAGGGTGTATTAGCTAAAATATATAAATCACCTAAAATATCTAAATCTGCACAAATGATAATCCTAATTGTAAATTTCCCGAGGCATGTAACTTGAAGTATAACATATGTGTCAAAGACAGGGAAAGCTTTATTTTTAATTTCAAATTAAGACACAAAAGAATCCCCACCCCAAACCACAAGGACGATACAAACCTAAAAGCAAAATCACATTAAAACCTATTAATTTGGGTCGGGGTTGTAGCTTAGTAGTAGAACATTTGCATAGCATGTGTGGGGCACTGGGTTCAGTCCTCAGCACCACAGAAAAATAAATGAATAAAATAAAGGCATTGTGTCCATCTATAACTAAAAAATTATTTTTTGAGAAAATCTATTAATTTTAGTTTCAGACTCTAAAGACACTTTTGTAATATTGGAAGTTGGGTGCTTATAACTAAAAGTGTGCCTGTAGGTACACAGAAATTGAATATTTCACTTAAAAACATTTTGATTCCTATCCATAAAAGCAACATAACTTATTTTCAGCAATTGCATCTCCCTGGACTGTAAGTTTTAAGGTTTTTGGACAATAGCCCAGGCTTTCTTACTTAGTGGTTAAAATCTAGTCTGAGTGCTTGGCATTTGTACTACTTTACCCATTAGTTCAAACTACTACTCACTAAGATTATGGTGTAGAGTATTTGAACTGGGAGAGGCCGTAACAATTACCTGATCCAGCCCTCTTTTGTCGAGAGCTGAGGTTAAGAAAGTCAGTTACAGAATCAAAATGTCTTTCTTTCTCCCTTCCTCCCTCCCTCCCTCACTCCCTTCCTTCTTTCATTCCCTCCTTCCTTCCTTCTTTCCCTTCCTTCCTTCTTTCCCTTCCTTTCTTCCTTCCTTTTTTCTTTTCTTTTCTTTTCCTTTCCTTTTCTTTTCTTTGTGGTACCAGGGATGGAATCCAGAAGTGCTTAACCACTGAGCCACACTCCCAGCCCTTTTTATGTTTTATTTTGAGATAGGGTCTTGCTAAGTTGCTGAGGCTGGCTTTGAATTTGCCATCCTCCTGCCTCAGCCTCCCTTACCGCTGGGAATACAGGCATGAGCCACTGTGCCTGGATCAAAATGTGTTTCTGAGGCAGGATGAGGATGTTGGTTTATGTAAGTACTGGGTACTTGGACTTGAACAATTACATGGAACTAACTAGAGATTTCTTTTTTTCCCCATGACTGTTGTTCTCACATGAATTGGCCTACTTTGTTTCCACCATATCTCACTTTTTTTGAGACAGGATCTTGCTATATTGACCAGGCTGACCACAAACTCCTGGATTCAAGAGATCCTACCTCCTCAGCTACCCAAGTAGCTGGGACTACAGGTGCATGCCACTGGCCTGGCAGCTCCACCATTTAAGAATTTTAAATTGCACATTTAAGAATTTTAAATCGCATGTTGATGAGTAAAATATAAAAAAAAATCAAAGGAGTTCATGTGATATCAAACGAAGGGTATTCATGTAAAGATGAGTTTACAATTAGACTTTATCATTCCATACAACTATTAGCTCTAGTTAAGGACAGGGAGAATGTGTGACTGCTGATGAATGGGGAAGGGGGGTGGTAAATTATGAAAAGCTGTTAGGCTCATGAATAATACCTCAGCCTATTTATTTATTTATTGGTGCTAAAGAGTGAACCCAGGGTTTCATGCATGCTCTAAGCACACACTCTACTACTGGGCTATCCCCCAGCCTCAGTGCTTCATAAATTTTTTTTACTATCCTTTGTAGAAATGATCCCAAATGGTGAGTTCTTCTATTCAATCATTTGTCTTTTAATTAATCCATTCATTTCATCATTTATTCATTCTATGTCTGCTGCGTTTGCTGAGAGCCTGTTGTGGTAAAACTTGCATTAAATAATATATGCAAAAAGCAAAGTGGAAAGCTTTAAGAAAAAGGTGCACTTGTATTTTTTCTAATTCTTATTTTGTTTCTTGAGGGAATTTTTAATCCCCTTTTTGAGCAGACCAGACCGTGAAGTTTCCTTGTCTTTTTCTTCATCTCAGGGACACTCCCCAGGACAACATGCTTTATTAAGAAGGACTTCTATCAGAAAGAACATTTGGACTTTGTATTTTGGGGATTGGCTTATTTCACTCAGTATGACAGTTTTAAGTTCCATCCATTTACCAGCAAATGTCAAATTTTCATTCTTCTTTATGACTGAGTAATATTCCATTTTATTTACCTGTTTAAATGTTGAAGGGCACCTAGGCTGGTTCCATAGCTTAGCTATTGTGAATTGAGCAGCTATAAAAATTGATGTGGCTGCATCACTGTAGCATGCAGAGGGGAAGAATAGAAGTTCACTGGATTAGACCAAGGGGATGAAGGGAAGGGAGGAGGGATGGGAACGGGAAAGACAGTAGGATGAATGGGACATAACTTCCCTATGCTCATATGTGAATACGCGACCAGTGAAACTCCACATCATATACAACCACAAGAATGGGATCTAAATTGGAATGGGTTGCACTCTATGTATGTATAATATGTCAAAATACACTCTACTGTTATGTATATCTAAAAACAACATATAAAAAAGGACTTGTAGACATCTAGTTGTTCAAGAGCAAATTTAGAGAAAGCTAGGCAAGATTTTTTTTCATATGAATTTGATGTGAATTAGTTGATGCATAGCCACTGGACTTTTGCCTCAATCTTTAAAATATATTCAGGAAGATCCCCAGTACTGCAAAACACACACACACACACACACACACACACACACACACACTCAGGAAATCTTTCTTCTTATGCAAAAGAAGTGCCTTAATAATAAAAATTAATTTTGAGTGCTTCAAAGAGTGATTAAAATTTGGTGGATTGTCCATCGACAAGTGTTTTTTTATCTCCTTGTTTATTGGGCTCTGGGTGGTAACTCATCAGAACTTTTAGTCTGGTGCTTTGGTATTCATAAATGTAAATTTAGAATGAGAAGTCCCAAAGGGATCAAATTATATACAGTCATTCCCTGTAAGGATGCTTTCTAAAATCCCCATTGGATACATGAAACTTGATAGAGCCCAATCCTATACATACTATGTTTTTTTTTCCTGTATATGCATACCTATGATAAAGTTCAATTTGTAAATTTAGGCACAGTAAAAGATTAACAATTATTAACAATGAAACATAAATAGAATAGAATAACTATAACAACATAATGTAATAAAGTTATACAAATGTGGTCTCTTTCAGAGTATCTTATTGAACTAAACTCACCCTTCTTGTGCTGGTGTGAGGTAATACTTAAAGGAATCACTTGTGGTTTCTCTTTGAAATATCCAAATTGTCAGCATTGCCACTCTTGTGCTTTGGAATCATTATTAAGTAAAATAGGGGTTATTTGAACACAAGCACTGTGACACCATGACAGTTGATGTGACAATCAGGATAACTACTAAGTAACTAATGAGTGGATAGTGTATACAGTATGGATACACTGGACAAAGGGATTATTTTAATCCCTGGTAAAATAGAGCAAGATGGCAAGAAATTTCATCATGCTAATCAGAGTAGTGGGCAACTTAAAACTTACGAATTATTTCTTTCTGGAATTTTCCATTTAATATTTTAATTAATAGGTAACCAAAACTATAGAAAACACAACTGTGGATGCGAGGGGACTACTGTAGCATGAATTTATTGATAATATCCATTGGAAAACTATAAAGTAAGCTAAAATATTTGCACTTTTGATTTAAGCAATTTGGGAATTCATTATTTCATATAATAAGAGATCCAGAGGTAAGAGATTCCAGGTTCCATATCTCAGGACCATCTTGAAGAACGTGTTCTTTCCATTGTCCCACAATGACATTGTTATCATTGTGATAAATAGAACAATAACCTCCAAAGATGTCTATGCCCTAATCCCCAGAACCTGTCAATATGGCAAATTTATGACAGGAAATAGCCTTGCTTAATAGCCTTATTGATTTATTAATCTAGCTCCTTCCTTCCTTCTTTCTTAATCTATATTAGTTTCGCTGGGGATTGAACCTAGGGCCTTGTCCATGCTCAGCATGTGCTACACCCTAAATTCAAGCCTTATATTTTATTTTAAACTTTTGTTTGTATTTTTGGCTAACAAATGAATTCATGACTGTGTGTTATTTGTCATGGCTCATTGTAAGCAAAATGGTTTTGTTATAGCATATAAACTACATGCTACTGCCTGCAAATTAAATTAACATGTGGAATGTAATAACACATTAATTATTCGGAGAGCAGGATATGATACTTTAAGCATTTTACATATTAACATTATAATTTATAACTTACTTGTAGACATTTCAATGTGTTGTAGTTATGTTTTAGGAAACTTGTTGGAGTTATGGAGTACCATGTAATATGATGTAACATTTCCATTTATGAACAATAGGAAATAGTCTCTTAGTGATTTTGCATTGAATGTATAACTTTTTTACATATTTTTTCAATTAATGGCATAAAAATGGAAAAGTATTGGGATATCCCAAATCTACCCCATCATCCCTATAAGCATCCCCACTATTAGTCTAAATTCTAAACCTTTGTTTTCTTGGTACTGGGGATTGAACACAGGACACTCTACCACTGAACTATATCCCAGTCTTTTTATTTTTAATTTTGAGACAGACTCTTGCTAAGTTGCCCAGGCTGACCTCTAACTTGCAATCCTCCTATCTCAGTCTCCTGAGTACTAAGCCATTGTTTCTTGCCTAGATTATTGCAGTTACCTTCTACCAGATCTTTTTGCTTCCATTTTTGCCTTCCCCGCCTCCAGCTTCTCCTCCACAAAGCAACCAGAGTCACTGTAGAACAAATTGCAAAAAATACATAATATAAAACCCACCATCTTAACCACTTTCGGGTGTCTATTCAGTGGCATTAAGGGATTCATGCTGTTGTACAATCACTGCCACCATCAAGCTCCAGAGCATTTTCATCTTCTCAGACTGAAACTCTGCACCTACTAAACACTAGCCCTTCCCTGACTCCCCAAGTCCCTGGAAAGTGTCCTTCCACTTTCTATTAGTATGAATTCAGCTACTGAAGGTACCTCATACAAGTGGAATCATGCAATATTTGTCCTTCTTATCTGGCTTATTTCTCTTAGCATAAGGTTTGCAAGATTTACCTAGGTTGTATCATGAGTTAGAATATCATTTCTATTTATGGCTGAATAATACTTCACATTGCACATTTTGTTCGTCCATTCATCTATTGATGAGCACTTGGGTTGCTTCTGCCATTTGGTTGTTGTGACTAATGTTCCTGTGAACATGGGAGTATACCTGGCTGTTCAAATCTCTGCTTCTAATTATTTGGGGCATATACCCAGAAGTAGAATTGCTGGATCTTGTGGTAAATCTGTGTGCAACTTTTTGAGGAGTCAATGTATTGTATACCACAAGAGCTGCAGCATTTTACATTCCTGCAGCAGTACACATCTGCTGTTCCAATTTCTCCACATTCTTGTTATTTTCCCCTTCCTTCCCTTCATCTTTCCTTCCTTGTTCAGAGGATCAAACTCAGGACTGTGGGCATGTTAAACATACACTTCACTGTTGAGCTATATCTTCAGATACTTCCCCACTTTTGATAACAGCTATCCTAGTGGCTGTGAACTGGTATTGCATCAAGATTTTGATTTGAATTTCTCTAAAGACTAATGAGGTTGAAAAATCTCCTTGTGCAATTATTGTACATCTTTGGAGGAATGTCTTTTAAGTCCTTGCCATTTCTAAATTGAGATTTTTGTTGTTGGTGTTTTTGCTGAGTTGTAGGAGATAAACACACACATTTTTTTTAACTATAAGGTTGAAAGGAAATATCAAGATTTATTTCCTGTGCATGATAATCTTGATAATGCTGAATAGGGTTTTTATATAGTTAATATTTACTTTAAAAATTCCATTTCCTGCAAGGTACAGTGGTGCATGCCTATAATCCCAGCAGCTCAGGAGGCTGAGACAGGAGGATCACGAGTTCAAAGCCAATCTCAGCAACTTAAGTGAATCTCTTAGCACCTCAGTGAGACCCTGTCTCTAAATAAAATATTAAAAAAGGGCTGGGGATGTGGCTCAATGATTAAGCACCCCTGGGTTCAATCCCCAGTACCAAAAAAAAAGAGATTCAATAAGTCAATTTGAGAAAAATTTTATTGTCATATTGAAACTTCCAAATGATGATGGTTTAAATTTTCATCTTAAATTTACTTTAAAATTTTTTATCAAAATTTTGTGGTTTGGGTGGACAAGTCTTGACATGTTCAAATATATTTTCCTTGTTGTTTTATTGTATTTTAATGTAATATTATCTGAAACATTTTAAGTTAAGTCTTTAATTTTGTACCTAGCATATAGAAAGAGAAAGGATATTGGCTTTATAGCCTCAGATCTGCTAACTTTACTAACTAGTTCTTGTAGATTTGTCAGGATTTTCTATAAAATTGATTGGAGTTTTATGATTTCTTTTTCTTAAAAAAAATTACTAACTAAGGGTAGAGAGATATAGAGACAGACAGAGAAAACACTCGCCAGTCTCTTCTTAAAAGGGCACTAATTCCATCATGAGGTCTCCACCCTTGTGACTAAACACCACTAAATTACCTCTTAAGGCCGTCACATTGGAAGATTACTATTTCAATATATGAGTTTTGTGGGGACCCAGATATTCAGGCCAGAGCAGTTCATGACCAAGACAGACTATAAATGACAAAAGTTCAGTGTCACCAATAGTTCAGCCCTAGAATTCATGGTGGTGAAAACCACTTCATGCCCATCTGCATGGCAACAATTAGAAGGATGGATGACTCAAACTGTGACAAGGATGTGGGAAGACAGGGCATTGCTCATGGGACGGCAAATTGGTAGAGTCATTCTGGAAACCCATTAGTTTCTTTGTGAAATGAAGTGTGCGTCCGTCCTCTGGCCCTGCAGTCTCACTCCTGAAGTTGTGCAACACATAGCTTTCACAACAGTAAGCGGTGGCCCTGATTCAAGACCACAAAATGAGCTGCTGGAACATCTGGGAAGAAGACTTTCTGCTTGCCAGGTAGTTCACAGACCCTGGTTTGTCATGGCCACAGTGCATGGAAAAGAGAAAAATAAAATAAAAATAAAGCCTTCGTATCTCAGGGATTGAAAGAGAAGCAGTCATGCCATTGGGTGAATCTTCAGTTCTGGGAAGAGGATGGATCTTTATGGATTCTAAGGTTCTGAGGTGATGCTCCTGGTGGAAGTGAAACCTTGAAAGAAATGGCAGAAAGGGAGTCTGGAGGGACTGAAGTCTTTAGAGTCACAGCCTTAAGAGGACAGAGGACAGAGAGGTGTGGAGATGTGAGAGCACCTCTGTTTTGATGTTTCCCTTGCATGTTGCATGGAGGAGCATCTCCGACAAGGTGACTGGCAGCGCTGAGTCCAGTGAGAACCAGCTGAGCAATCTGAGCAGCCACAGCCACCTGGGAGACCACAGGGCTTTTCCTCCCTGGAAAGACGGCTCCAAGACTCCAGTGATCCAGGAGGACAAGAAAGGGCAAGTTTGTGATCTGGAATTCCTGCCAATCTGCCGAAGGAGGCTGGAGCCCCTTCTGCTTTAATGTGGAAACATAAAATGTTTCTGCCTACTGCCTTCATTTCCAGAGCCATTTTTTCATTCTGCAGTGTTACTTTCTCAAAAGTAGGGTACAGGTGTGATTTTGCTTTGTATCCTTCTGACCTGGAACAGATCTGGTGCATAGTAGTTCTCAGTAAATGTGAGATGAAGAAACAAAAGAGGAGATGGACAATACAGAGTGCGGGTGCAGGTAAACCTGGGGGAGGTCAGAAGAAGGCAGAGAGGGAGTGAAGGTGTCCAGAGATTCAGGAGAAATCCTCCCCTCCCCACCCCTTTTTCTCCTTACAGAGAGGCTTACAAAGAGAAACTTATCCTGATCATTTGCTCCAGCACCTGGTGAAGGGAGAGGAACTATTTCCAAATATTCCTATTGAAGCAACAATATTTGGGAGAGGAATGTTGATTGAGAGGTGATTAGTATTCTGTAATCCACATTTCATGCTTACTTTTTATCCCAAGTTGCAATTTTAATTCAGGTTTCATGTTGACCTATTTTGATCCATCCAACAACCTTTAAGTTCTGGTTAGAAATCTGAATATAATTGGGATGGAAGAACAAACTACTCACCTTCTGAGAACTGTTGCACACAGTAGAGACTTAATTCATATTCTTCATGAATTGATTTCCCTAGAATATGTGTATTTTCTTGTAAGACTTTGTGCCTGATGATTCAGCAAGAAAAAACAAAGGTAATTTCTTTCTAAAATCTGAGAGAGAAGGCTCCTGGGCATATAATCATTTAAATGATTTTTTTATATTTAATTTCTACAGCTCTTGACCTTTATTAACAGAGAGTTTAATTTTGGCATCTGTGTGGTATTTGATGAAGTCCTACTGAAATAAAAACATAAGTCACAGTAAATTTTGATTCCTGGCACTGAGACCTGTGAAATGGTTTAATTGTATTTAAGTACAGATTTATAGCCTTATAAATAGACACATGCAGATATTCTCTTTCTGGATGGGCTCTTCTTTAGTGGCTGATGGCCTTGATACAGAATCCTGAACAGACAAAGGTATAAAAGATCATAGCAATCTCTTACCTCCTTATCCTATTCTTGGGGATGAAATGCATACTAGTGTTTTCCAACTCTAGTAATACATATCTAGTAGATGTGTGGTGGTGTTTAGAACACAGATTTATACTTTCATTCACACTGAGTGGGGTAAGTACTTTCACAATTAAATTATACCTCATTTATGACTGCCTCCAAGCACACAGGAGAATTGCATTTCTTTGTCTTCTGGTGGCTAGTCATGACCATGTGACTTGTTTTGGTCAATGCAATTGGTGTCTGATATTCTAACCTGTTACTCATCTGCTTTATTGGACTGTTTTGCCTTGCTATTATAAAATACCTGAGGTTAGGTAATGTATAAAATAAAAACTTTATTTGGCTCATGATTCTGGTGGGTAGAAGATACATATAACATGGTGCTGTCATCCTGGAGAGGGCCACCAGCTGTGTCACAGCAGAGCAGAGAAGCAAACAGGAAACTGGAGTATGAAAAAGGGAGAGATCACATGGCAAGACAGGAAATAAGTGAGTGGGTCATGGAAGCCAGACTCACTTTATAACAACCTCTTCTCTCAGTAACTAACCCACTCCAAGAAACCACAATAATTCCTTCTGAGGGAGGTTGCTCCATGATCTAATCACATTTACAAGGCCTCACCTCCACCACAGCTCAACATTGCCTTACTGAGGACCAAACTTCCTGCATATTTATCTTTGGGGGACAACTACATCCAAATATGGCACCTTTCATGACTATCATGGAAGTATCAGATGGTTCCTCCATCAATCTGGGTCCTTAAATGACCAGGACAAGCAGAGCTGCTCTTTGGCACTGGGTATATGGATCATTAGAGAAACAAGCTGAGACATTCAGGTTGTTTGTTACTACAGTATACCCTAACCAGTTCTGACTGATGCAGTAAACTACATATTTATACATATAAGGATGCATATATTTGTGACATGTACATAGGTGAGAAGAAAATAATAGGAATAGAAGAGAGCAAGGCTTTCACTGAACTCTCTTTTCCTTCCTGGGCACAAAGATAGGTGACATTGTTTTGCTACTCTTGCACGTATAGTTCTTTTTAAAGAAATATGGAAAGAAGGATTACTGGCCATTTCTAGGTCTAGGCTGTAGAACATTTCCCAAACAACCCCTGCACATTCTTTCCCCTTTTCTGTTATCTGGATGCAGGGAAACTGGGAAGCCTCTGAGGCTCTGGGAGTGGTAGCAATCATAGAGAGAGGGAGCGGGGGGCCCTGAGTGACTGCATGAAGGAAACTTCTTATATGCCCCACATGGCCCACAGTAGACTGTGGTTTAAGGGATTAAACCAAAACAGAAAGAAAACAATAACAAACCTTATTTATTTAAGTCATTGAGATTTTTTTTTCAGAAATTACCAACAGTTGGGCACATCCTTAAAATAAAAGATGTCTATTTCAAACTCAAACCACAAATACAAAGTATCACCACAACATTAGAAACAGGGATGTCCACTTGCTATTACTGTTGGCATTGTGCTGGTGGTACTAGTCTGTGCAATTAGATAAGAACAGGAAGTCATAACTTTTATCTATCCCAGATACACTGTGGGAGATATCGACCCATGGATAGCATTTAATACCTCCAGAGATTCAGCATAAGATAAAAGGGATATGAAATCAATAAAGAATAGATAGATCACATAACAAATTATATTGGGACAACAGGACAAGCATGTCTCAAATATTCTGCCTCAAATAGTCACTCCATCTAGATTGTAGATACATCAAATCTTTAAGTGCCAAAAAAAAAACAAAAAAACCAGAAACAAAAAAGAAACCGTGCAGGTGTGGTGGCGTACGCCTGTAATCCCAGTGGCTTGAGAGGCTGAGGCAGGAGGATCACAAGTCCAAAGCCAGACTCAGCAAAAGTGAGGTGCTACGCAACTCAGTGAGACGCTGTCTCTAAATAAAATACAAAATAGGACTGGGGATGTGACTCAGTATCCGAGTGTCCCTGAGTTCAATATCTGGTACAAAAAAAAAAAAAAAAAAAGAAAGAAAGAAACCACAAAAATAATGTAAGAGAATATAGAAGAATTTAAAAAGTAATGTTGGCCTAGGAAAGGACTTTCTAATTATGATACAAAACTAAAAACATAAAACAAAGATTGCTAAATTAAAATATATAGACAATAATTCTGAAAATTCAAAGGTTAGAAGATAAAGAAGGAAAAATATTTGGAAATTGTTTCACAAGCAGAGGGCTAATTTCTCTAGTATTGAAATTGATGTTTATAAACCAATGGAAAAATTTCAGCAACACTATAAAAAAAAAGGAAAAGATGGTAATTGAAAGAACCCAGAAAAAGGAATACAAATAACTGGCTTTTTAACCAAGTGTTTTGCTTTAGAAAGCTTCAAATCTATGCTAAAATAGAACAAGGTAAGGAACTCACCCTACCTGAACCCATCATCCAGTTCCGACATCTTCAACGCACTGCCAATTTTGCTTATCTATGACTCTCCCTCCCACCACCACATGCATGCTTTTCCCACCTATCAGAGAGACACAGATTTTAAATATCTCAGAGAAAAATTTTAAAAAAGGAACTTTTCATACATTGTTGGAAGAAATATAAATCAGTTATAATCTTTAGAGAGGGCAATTTTTTCTTCTCTATCAAAACTGTAAACACTTGGATCCAGAAATTTCATCTCAAGGATTTTATGATATGACTATACTTTTCACATGTGCAAACACCTAGAAAGTTAACTATGAAGTTATTCGTTGGAATAGTCAATGACTGGAAATATCTTATATGCTAATACTTTGTATTAACACACACAAAAATCGAGGTAACTATATTGGTACACAGTGTCCTCCCAGCTGTTTTGGGAAGAGAAAGTGCAAGGTGCAGAGCACTCCCATTCAAAAAAAATAAGGGGAAAATGTGGGTAGCAGAATTACCCAGAAGCTTCCTAGGAGTAACAGGTGGCTAGGTGTTTTACTCCATTTTTTGTTGCCATGACAAAATATTTGAGTCTGGATTACTTATAAAATAAAGAAGTTTATTTGCTTTACAATTCTGGCAGCTGGAAAGTTCAAACATCTTGGCACTGGTGACCTGGGGAGGGTCCCCTGGCTCTGTTCAACGTGACAAAAAAATAGGGATTGGCCACATGCAGAAGGGGCAAGTGTGTGGGTGATCTTGTTTTATAACAACCTGCTCTTTCAAGCACTGATCCAGTTCTAGGAGACCTGACGACACCCACGAGACAGCGAGCCATTCACTAGTGTTGAGCCCCTCGACCTAGTCTCCTCCCACTAGGACATCTCTTAGAGTTTCTGTCTTTTCAACACCACCACACTGGGGACAAAGCTTCCAGCACAAAAACCATTAGGGAAAAAACCACATCCAAACCAAGCACTAGGGATAAGGAGTGAAGGACAGAATTCAGTTTTTTTCTACATACACTCTTGAGTTGTGTATCATATTCAAGTAGTAACTATTCAAACATGAAATGAAGTTAAAAATTTAAAATCAAAACAAATTGGTAACCACCACATTAGATGTTTGAGCAAAATATACTTGTCTCCTGTCAACAAGAGAATATACGAATGATAACTTCTCTTTGGAAATTAAAAAAAAATGACTCATTTGAAAAAAAAAATCTTTCAAATTAAAGAGAAATTAGTGACACCTGGTCTTGGTTTGTAATTGTAAGAAGACAATTATAAGAAAGTGTACTCGAACTAAGTGTCTGCCCATTTCCTTAGCCCATTTATTTATTGAGTTCTTTGTATTTTGGGTGTAAAGTTTTTAAAGTTCTTTATAAACTTTGGAGATGAGTGCTCTATCTGAAGTGCGTGTGGAGAAAATTTTCTCCCACTCTGTAGGCTCTCTTTGCACATTATTGATTGTTTCCTGTGCTGAGAAAAAACTTTTTAGTTTGAATCTATCCCATTTATTGATTCTTGCTTTTATTTCTTGCGCTATGGGGGTCTTGTTAAAAAGAAGTCTGGTCCTAAGCCCATGTGATGGAGATTCGGGCCTACTTTTTCTTCTATGTGGTGAAGGGTCGAATTCCTAGATCCTTGATCCATTTTGAGTTGAGTTTTGTGTAGGGTGAGAGATAGGGGTTTAATTTCATTTTACTGCATATGGATTTGCAGTTTTGTCAGCACCATTTGTTGAAAAGGCTATCTTTTCTCCATTGTAAGTTTTTGGCACCTTTGTTTAGTATGAGATAACTGTACTTATGTGGGTATGTCTCCATGTCTTCTATCCTGTACCATTGGTCTATCTGTCTATTTTGGTGCCAATACCATGCCATTTTTGTTACTATTGTTCTATAGTTCAAATTAAGAAAAACAATTTTTTTAAAAAATGAGAAAATATTAGCTTACGTTCTAAAAAATAAATGTACAGTGTTATATACCGGGTGCCACCATCTATCCATACACACATATACATGTGGACACACACACGTCACATGCATGAACTTCCCTTGCATTCCCGTACACATATTTGTAATACACACTCATGAACTTCCCTTGTGTTCGTATATACATACATATAGGACACAGAAACACATGTGTACACACACATGCATGTGCACTCACAATCCTATCTCTGCAACTCCATTCTTTCCTCAAGTAGCGTAAGACCACTCATGGTTTGCAAACCGTATGGGGGGCCAATGCTGGTCTATAACATGCGTTCTGAATCCCTCAGCTATCTTAGCACTTGAGAGGATGCCCTGTTTGATCAAACACCATGTGCTCTAAATTGCATTTTATTTTATAGCTTTCCAAAGAGCTTTCCAGAATGTTCCCCACAACTTATCCACAGAGAAGTCCCAGTCACCTCAGTGTGCTTTCCTCACCCAGCTGACTGAGTTGGGAGGCCGTGAGTGGTGCCAAGAGGCTCCTGGGCCCTCAGGGAAAGACATTGAGGGAAAGTTGCTTTTCCTGCTTCATCCCATTACTGAGGTTGCTATTCACTTTCTCTTCTGGTTCTTAGGAATAACCTGGTGCTAGAGAGGAGATGCTTCTGAGAGTGAGTGGTTGGCACTAGGTCATTTAAATTGCACTTTCTACCTAACCTGCTTGTCTTAGCACTTATTGCTCAGCAAATGTTTATTGATCAATAAATACCATGGACCAGGCCTTGTTCTAGGTGCTAGGGACACAATGGTAAATAAGAAATGCAAGGCCCATGCCCGTCTTAAGTTGATAGACTAGTGATGTAAGATTTACACTTAGTGATCAAGGTGCACATCCACAGAATAGATCCTGGGCAGGTCCTCTTGCCCTCACTGCAATCTGTACTGACAGCCAACAGCCTTTGGCTGAGCCCTTCTCTGGGTATTGTCCTCAGAGGAAAGAATAGGTCCAAGGTCTCATCCCTTGCCAGAAGGTACCCTCATCCCATGAGCACATGTCCATGGAGGGTAAAATGCAAAGATGTAACCCCACCTCTTACCGTACCTGGGACTGATTATTTTCTTATCCTTGTTCTGCAAATGACCTAATTCTCTACTAAGAGAGCAGAGAATGGTGACCTTGGTCATTTCTAAAAACAAAACAAAACAAAACAAAACAAAAAAACCCCACAGAACATAGTGACTCCAATCATTTCTTAATCTTATTCTTTCTTATGTATGAATTGGTTACTTCCCTGAAATCTGGGCCTCAATTACAAATAAAATTTAGAATAATTTTTCAAAATTGATGTCTCCAACCAGTTTGATATTTAAACCAGGTCAGTATTTCAAAGAAGTTCTTCCACTCGAGAACCTTTTCTTGCTTTTGGAACCATATACATAAAAGTAAGCTTTACATTTATTTTATTTAATTAATTAATTACAGCCTACGATCTTCTGATGAGCGCCTGACAGTCAGGGGCATCTGAGGCCTAAATCTTGGACCCAGACAATACTTCCTACTGGAAATAAGACAGATACAGGAACATATCACACTTTCTGGAAACTCCTTCCGTAGATCCCAAATTCTCTGTGAATGTGCGTTCATGGCTGTGTGTGTGTCTGTGTGTTTGTGTATCTGTGTGTGCTGGGCTAGTGTTGGTGGGACATGCTTCAGTTTCACCTAAAACCCTAAAGCCTTCAGAATAGTGATTAACAATCTGTTCTTTCTCTTTCCTTTTCTATCCTCCTGACCTCCAATGGACACACAATGATAAATAATAATAACAACTAATATTAAATGCTTACTTATGTGCCTGTTCTTTAAATGCGAATTGCCACAAGCCCCTATGGGGAACATATTTTAATTCCCTTAGAAGCTGAGATAACGAAAGCCTAATGAGGTTAAGCAAGTTGACTGAGAGGCTCAGGGGAACTATGTAGATGTGGGAAAGACATTGAGAATTGTTTCTTCAAATCAGATGGGAGTGTTTTTCACAGACACGTCCCTTCACTGTCGAATTTCTGCTTGGATGTGTCCTGCTTTGGTTCAAGGAAGTTGAAGGGGCACCTGCCACTTTTGGGCAGGAGCTCTGTGAGCCAGCACCTGGTCTCTCTGCTCTCTCTCTCTCCCTATGCCATGGGACAACTGACTTCCAGGAGGAAGCTGATCCATCAATGTGTGTCCCAGGGGATCTCAGGAGCAAGCTGGCATGGACCTGAAACGGGTATATGAACTGTAGGCAAGGGAAACATCTGAGGAAGTCCCTGAGATCTTGTGATTGGTTGTTATCACCACAGAATGTGGTTGTTTTGACCAATTCGGGGGAACTTGAAACTAGCCTTGTGGGATTTGGATCCCGAGAGCACAAGGCTGAAAGGGAAGCATGCCAAACAGACTATTTTGGTAAACCCTTCCACTGGCCTATGGAGACTCATGTGCTGGAGAATTGACAGCAAAGCTGTGGTGGATGGGGTCCCGCCACCCTCCTTCACTCCAGGGTTCTCTGATGGGAAGAGGACCACGTGGAAGGTTCTCAGTGGGGTAGATTTTGTCCTATTGTGAAATAGTAAGGATTTCTAGGATCCTTATAGTAGATGAAGTCAGACCCCGATAGTTTCATTCATCAATTCTAAACATTTAAGGAAGAAACAATAACGATGTTATACAAAATTTTGCAGAATATAGAAAGGGAAAACTTTCTTTAGGAGATGTCTACCCTGAATTTTATTTTATTTTTTAAATATTATTTGTACATGACAGTAGAATGCATTTATACATTTTGATAGATCACACATAGAGTGTAATCTCTCATTTTTTTGATTACACATATTGCAGGAGCACATCGGTCATGCATTAATTTATGTACATGAAGTAATAATGTCTGCTTCACTCTACTATCCTTCCTTCCCCAATATCCCTTCCCCTCTCTTCACCCTCCTCTACCTAATATAAAGTAACTCTATTCTTCTCTACCCCCCCTCCCCATCCCCTTATTGTGAGTTAGTTTCTGGCAACTCAGAAAACATTCAGCCTTTGGTTTTTTGGGTTTGGCTTATTTCACTTAGCATGATATTCTCTAACTCCATCCATTTACCAGCAAATGCCAGAATTTCATTTTTCTTTAAAGCTGAGTATTATTCTAGGGATAGTAGCAATATACCTCAACATCATAAAAGCCATATATACTAAACCCAATGCCAACATAATTCTAAACAGAGAAAAATTAAAAGCATTCCCTCTAAAAACTGGAACAAGACAAGGATGCCCTCTTTCACCACTTTTATTCAACATTGTCCTTGAAACTCTAGCCAGAGCAATTAGACAGAAGAAAGAAATTAAAAGTATACAAATAGGTAAAGAAGAACTCAAATTATCACTGTTTGCTGATGATATGATTCTATATTTGGAAGATCCAAAAAGTTCCACCAAAAATCTTCTAGGACTAATAAATGAATTCAGCAAAGTAGCAGAATATAAAATCAATGCCCATAAATCAAAATTACTGATGCTCCTATACATCAGTAATGAATCCACTGAAAGAGAAATAAAGAACACTACCCCATTCACAATCACCTCAAAAAAAAAAAATACTTGGGACTCAATCTAACAAAAGAGGTGAAAGACTTCTACAAAGAATACTACAGAGCACTAAAAAAAGAAATTGAAGAAGACCTTAGAAGATGGAAATACCTCCCATGCTCCTGGATAGACAGAATTAAAATTGTCAAAATGGTCATGTTACCAAAAGTGTTATACAAATTTAATGCAATTCCTATTAAAATCCCAATGATGTAATTCATAAAACTAGAAAAATCAGTCATAGGAATTCCTTTGGAAAAATAAGATATCCATAACAGCCAAAGCAATCCTTAGCAAGAAAAGTGAAGCAGGAGGCATCATAATACCAGACTTCAAACTATACTACAGAGCTATAGTAATAAAAACAGCTTGATATTGGCATCAAAACAGACATGTAGACCAATGGTACAGAATAAAAGACACAGAGACAAACCCACATAAATACAGGTATCTCATACTAGACAAAGGTGCCAAAAACATTCCCTGGAGTAAAGATAGCTTATTCAACAAATGATGCTGGGAAAAGTAGGCCCAAATCTTCACCATGTCAGCCTAGAACCTAACCTCCTTAACAAGATCCCTAAGGCACAAGAAGTTAAATCAAGATTAGAGAAATGAAAATCAAAACCTACTCTAAGATTTCATCTCACTCTAATCAGAATAGCAATTATCAAGAATACAAGCAACAATAAATGTTGTCAAGGATATGGAGATACATTGCTGGTGGGAATGCAAATTTGTGCAACCATTATGAAAAGTGGTATGGAGATTCCTAAGAAAACTTTGAATGGAACCACCATTTGACCCAGTTATCCCACTCCTCGATTACCCAAAGGACTTAAAATCAACATACTACTTTGACACAACCACATCAATGTTTATAGCAGCTCAATTCACAATAGCTAAACTATGGACCCAACCTGGATGCCCTTCAACAGATGAATGGATAAAGAAAATGTGATATATATATATGTGTATGTTCGTAAATATATATATGATGGAATATTACCCTGAATTTTAAAAGCTGAAAGGACATTAAGACAGAACAATGACAAGACGCTAAATTCCCTAACAAAATTATTGGCAAACTAAGTTCAGCTATATGAAAAGTGGTGACTTATCCCAGGAATTCAGAATGGTTTAACTTTTGAGGCTCAATCAATGTAATTCATTATAGTACTAGGAAAACAGGGAAAATTATATGATCATTTTGATGGATGAAGGGAAAAATAATTGAACAATATTCAACACCCTTCATGATAAAAACCTCCAGCAAACTAGGGTCAGAAGGATACTTTCCTGGGCTTGGGGTGCAGCTCAGTGGTGGAGTGCTTGTCTAGCATGTGTAAGGCCTTGGGTTTGATCCTCAGCATTGCAACCCTCTCTCCAGAAGTCCCTATAAAATTCCAAAAGAGCAGAGTAGTGGCACATATCTCTAGCTACTCTGGAGTCTGAGGCAGGAGGACCTTAAATTTAAGGTCAGTTTAGTAAGACCCTGCCTCAAAATAAAATTTTAAAAAGGAGCTGGCAAATGAAGCTTAGTGGTAGAGCACTTGCCTAGGAGGTTCTGGCTTTAATCCTCAATAGTGCAAAACAAAACTTCAAAATTTCTAATTTGACAAAGATTATTTACAAAAATACACAGTAGCAAACATCAGATTTAATGGTAAAACCCTGAAGACTCTGGGGAAAGCTGAGGCCTTAAATAAGCAGACTCCACATGTGTGTCAGCATCCCCACTAGCTGCATATGTGTGTGTGTGCACACGTGAATACACACAGATACACACTGGCCTCATAAACCTAGTAATACTTTTCTCTCCAAAAACACACTTCAAACTGTTTGCTCACTTCTGTGTTGACTGAAATGCTGTTTTAAAGTGTTGAAACCTAAGGAAACTTTGGCTAAAAGCACAAAACCAAAAGCAAAGAGGCCCCAAAGAAATGAGACACTGGGTGAGCACTCTCTTCATATTGCAAAGCTGTTTTTGTGGTCACACCAATGGTGTACTTCAAGAAGTTCTTAGCTGAGATCTGTTTTTTCGAACTACAGTGGTGATTTTGGTTATTGAGCATTCTTGGACACTGAAGAGGTTGATAGGGTGAGTGTACATTTCATCTAGGCTGGTAGCTCTTGAGGCTGAGACACTTCTGGACTAACTTCTTTTATGGGAAAAATATGTTTGACAGAGTCCTCAGTGTTTATAAAAATTATCTTTTTTGTTTGCTTTTTCTTATTTTTTATTTAAATTTAATTTTAATACTATACATATTTAACATACAAAGTGATACTAAATAAATTATCTTTGTTGTAATACTTAAGTATGTACAGGTATAAAGCTATGCATACACTAACTTCATTTATCAATTCTATAAGTACATAGATTCTATACCAAATCACCAAAGTGAATATGGTATTGACTATTAAAGTTTAGTGGTTATTTACCCCCATTTTAAATTCATATTACTAATTTATCATCTTCTGTAAAATGATTCTGTTCTGTTTTTCTCTTCAAACTACCAGGAAGTTTTCCTATAACACTCTGCCGTGTCATCTGGCTCAATGTGTTTTTTAAATCAAGGGCAGACAAGCCATGGCCCATGGGCCAACCCCAGCTGTCCACCTGTTTTTATAAATAAAAAGATTTATTGGAAGATAGTCACATCCACTTATTGACATATAATCTATGATGTCTTTCACAACACATTGGCTAAGGTGTCTATTCTTTCAGTATTAGCTCATTGCAATTATGGTAGTGCTTTTTGGTCCTGATGTCCTTCTGCCCAAGGCAGAAGTGGACATCAATATCCAAAGGTGGTGCTCCATTACAGGGAGTAGACAATCAAGTAATTCAGGTGTTTATGGATTATGTTTCCGGAATGATTTTGTCCTCACTACCAAATGCTAAATGTTTAGCAGTGATATAAAATTAGAGGTGTTATGGTTTGAATGTGTGGCCTCTCCAAAATTCAGACATTGACAATGGGATAGAATAAGTAGGTGGTGCCCTAAGAGATTACTAGACATGAGGACTCTGCCCTGGAGTTAGATTTGGTGCCCTCATAAGAAGGCCTGATGGAGGGAATTTGTTCCTTTTTATTTCCTTGTTTTTTTTGTTCTGAGGACACAGCAAGTAGTCTCTCACCAGATGTCCTTGCCTTGAACTTGGACTTACCAGTCTTTGAACTGTAAGAAATAAATTTCAGTTCTTTATGCATTACCCAATTTCAGGTGTTGTGTTGTAGCTGCACAAAATGGACTAAGACAAGAAAGAACAATTTATATGGGAAGGCAATCTAATTTATAATTTCTCAAATTTACAGAATATTCTTTATATAAAGGTGTTTTCTTGGTCTATGAGAAAAAGGTATTATTCAACAAAGTTTTATTGAAAACCTACTAGGAATATAAAAATAAATGAGACATACTTTCTGACACAGCATTTTGTGGAGCTAGAATTTGGGGGATCCGTTTTCTTTCAAGACTTGGGTTCATACAATATGTTTCCAAACCCTGTGTTTCAGCTGTTTTATAGACTTTTTGGTCAATGCCAATGTCAGACTGCTTGCCTTATCTCACACACTCCTGTGTTTCTTTTGGAAATGACTTCAGTGGAAGAAAGTAGACAAGAAAAGAGGGCTCAAGAAAAAGAAGATGATTTCCTTCTGTAGTTTGGAAAGAGGAACAAGTTGAATGTCCCTAATGTCAAAAATCTGAAATACAAATATTCTGAAATTTGAAACCTCTTGAGTGTCAACATAAAGCTCCAAAAGTTTTGGATTTTGAAATGCAAATATGCAAATATTACAAAACCCAGAAAACTCCCGAATCTGAAACACTTCAGGTTTCACATTTTCAATAAGGGATATTCAGTTTGAAGTTTGGATATAACCTCTGTCACTAGAAAGGCTATGCCTCCTCCTATTCATACAACATATATTTGTCAAGCATGTCCCATGTGCCAAGTGCCAAGGGTGAGCTGTGACCAGGACAAATATACTTCCTATCTTATGTAAGTCTATTGGAGTGAGATACAATGAACACTATGGGGTCCCATGGTAGAGGGAATCTAGGGTAAATCTGGTGAAGGGAAGGCATCTTGGAAGAAATCATATTTGAGCTGAGACCTTCAGTGTGTAGGAGTTAGGTAAGCCAAGAGGATAGGACGAAACTTCCAGGCAGAAGACAGAGCATGTACCCCCAGGTACATCATAAAAAACTTTTGAGGAGTGCATAAATGAAAATATCTATGGATATGCTGGTCACATATATCTGCCTGATTTGCAAATTCTGCCTTTTAGATATTTGCTTTTTGGCATGGGGTCCATGTTAAAACGTCTGGATGTCATCTCTGGGATAGTACATTGCGTGCAGTATTCTGATATTCATTTCTACATCATTCTTTCACCTTTTTTTTTTTTTTCTTGAGAGAGCACAGAAAGAAGTTGCACTTTCCCACCCACCTTGTTCCTACATAATCTCAAAAGTAATAAAGCAGACAGAGCAGTCTGTATTTGCCAAACTCTCTTATGCTCAGAGCTTGTGATATATTGGTCTATTTCTTCTTTCCCCAAAGAAGGAAACTTTGCTCTCATATTCCTCTTTATGGGCGAGACAAACTCATATACACATATTTCATAAGAGTTTCAAAATGCCTAATTTCAAATTCCAGGATGTTCCTGAATGGTACTTTTCTCCCCTTTTCTCATCTAGGTCAATTAGATGCAGATGGCCTCAAATGAGAGTGGAAAGGGTACTTTATTCTGCAAAGGGTTTATTTGAGAGGCAATGTATGTGAACAAGCTCTGTTTGGGCAACTCCTGCTTAATGGCGGTGTGCATCTTTACTCATGACAGGTCAAGCAGCCTCTTTCCTGGAACTGGCACAAGGAGGTGTTGAGGCTGGGTGTTTGCAAACTGCTCCATTTAAAAGTACCTCATTAAATGAAGTCTGTGTTAACCACCTCCCCAGGGATAAAGCAGTCCTGGGCCAGCTTGCTCTTTGTCCCTTGTACATTCATATCTTTGATGGGTGCTATGGAAGCTGGGTGCAGAGAGCATGATTTCAGTTTCCAAGCAGTTCTCTACAATAACTAAGACCCTCCTGAAAAATCATTTCATACCTTTGGGCTGGAGGGGTTTGCACCAGATGATCAGTAATGTCATTTCTAGTTGTAACACATTCTGTGAATGGATCTATTGAATGTGTTCAAAAATCCCTAGACAGATGGAAATGGAGCTTGGAAGTTTATTTAGTACAGCATTTTATAAGGAAACTAGCATAATTTCAATATCCTCAAGTCGCTTGCTACTGTCATTTATGCCAGTTGAGTGTATGGTAATGACATTAATTTGATTTGTCTCATCTCAAGGAAAATTAGAACTGAGGGAAAATCAGGATTGTTGTGAATTTGGGTGCAGTGTCTGACAGAATCCATCTCGTGGTTGTGTCCCTTCCCCCTCAAAGCTCTTATCTGAAAGACCACTGTTCCAGAACACCTGGGGCTTCCTTACATGAGTATCATGTTATTCTCATTAAGCACAGAACATGCAACAATTATGTAAAAGTGTGCATGTGGGGAAAATCCAACACATTTCACAAGGGAATGGGTAGACAAAGCCGGCTTTGAACCTGCAAACCCAAGCCAGCCAACATGTCACAGGTGAGAACGTGTTAGTGAGGGGGTGACGACAGTTCTGGAGCCATTAATTCACTTATCCTCAGATACACTCAGGCAATTGTTCTGAGTTTCCGGGTGGTTGGAGGGCGTTGTTCCTCCATGGCACGTGCGGGCCTTGCCAGCTGCCAAGCACTGTCTTCACGTCGCCCAGCGTCTGACTTCATGTTTCTCTGTTCCCCTTTCCATCTGATTGCTGTTGCTTCTCTACCTTTCCATTCTTCTGAACTTCTTCCTCCTTTGTTCTGAGAGGATAAACGTGGACAACTTAGAAAGAAGCAGTAAAAATAAAGATGTACTGTATTAATATTTGACAGGTACCAACCAGCTGGCACAACAGAAAATACAGGAAAACCAGTTAGCAAGTCCAATTGATTTGTAGGCTGTATCACCCTCCAAGTGGGAGCCTTTGGGCTGGGTGGGGAGCTTCCCCTGAGTTCCGGAGTAAGAGTGAAACTTTAACCCAGGCAGTGACCATAGATGGTGACATAAAAATGATTTACTGTCTTTTTGTTTGTTTCAGTTTAAATCCTCTTTATTTGTTCTAGCAGCATTTGTCCTTTGTTATGCACATACCACAAATACACACAAACCTCCCACTACATATTCAGCATACATGCCACAACATACACAAACTCAGCACACCACATGCAGTCACACACACGCATACAACATAAAACCAGGAAACACACATAGACCAGACACACCCAACAAACACACACCGTACCACATATACCCAATACCCACACACACTGCACATACCCAACACACACCCAACACACACATACCACAACACACAATGCATACACACCATGCACACCCAATATACACACAACACACACGCACACACACCACACCACACACACCACACCACAAATACCCAAAACAAACATGCCACAACACACACAAGGCACATACCACACCATATGTACACAGCACACATCCAACAGACATATGTACAGACACACTTCACGCTTGTGTGCACCCCTCTCCTGTAGTGAGATGGGGGACAATCAGGCACTTTTGAAAAGACACAGCCATGGGATGGGAAGCTGAGGAACCTCGAGGTGAAGGGACCCCATGGACAGACTTGGATTTAACGAAAGGGAACCTCTTCACAGAAGTCATCTTCCAAACCACCTTTTCCAGACTTAGGGCTTTACAGCGATGAGAAGAGGGCCTAGTGGCCTGAAGAAATTTTTTTGGTAACTGTTTGCTTGATTTCAATGCCTCACGAGTATCAAAGTGCGCTCCCCCTCCCCCGCCCAATCCACACATACTGTCAATCAATGCTGCTCTGGTGCTGGGACACAGGCCTATGTTTCAGGGTCTGTAGCCATCAAGGGAGGGGACAGTTCTCCCCATAGAGCTGAGAAGGCTTTCTTTTCGGCACCAACTTGTCTTCTGGCCCCACCAATAAAGAAGTGAGAAGCCATTGTGAAAAAAACAACATTCTTCATGCTGGTCCAATAAACCGTTCATGGAAATGCCCTCCTCGGCCCTCCCCCAGGATGGGCCAGTGTGTGTGAGGAATTTCCATGGTAATGGTATTTTACGAGCATGAGTCACTCTTCTGTTTTCCAGGGAGCGCTTCGCTCTGCCCATCTCTTTTAGTACATTTCCATTTGGTGTGGTTTGGCTGCCGAGCGCAGTGTGGCGGCAAGTTGCTTGAAAACATTTCACGGAAAGCCAGCTGCCCCAGCCCTGGCATACCTGCGGACCACATATAGGGCTGTAATTGCAAGCAGCTGCCCACCCACCCACGTAACAGTAAGAGAAGCCATTTTTTAAAATGTTAAAAATAGCATACCCCAGGGGCAGCCAGTTCTTTTGTTGATTCAAAAAATATTTGCCACCAAGAAGAGCGTTCTGAGTATAAACCCCGGTTAGTATTTCAGGAGGGTCACTCAGTTCTGGCCCCATGGCTAACCTGAGTAATTAATAATAGTGAAAACTATAGCCCAATGACAACAGTGCATATTTTTTGAGCACTTACTCTGTGTGTCCTACTCTGTATCTAAAGTCCTGCAAGTGTCCTGACTCAATCCATCATCTTCAGATGCCTACCCAAGGAAAGACTGTCCCGTGTCACATGGAGAAAGCAGATACCAGCTTGGGGACTTCTGAGATGCTGGGAAAGCTTTAAGACACCAAGATGTTTCCTTTGTCTGTCTAACAAGTCGTGTCCAGGAAAGAAGATTTCTCAACTAGTCTCGAGGTGCCCTGAAAACAGAAAGAAAGAGGCAGAGAAGTAGGGAAGCAGGTGAGAGAGGACAGAAGAGAGGGAGGGAAGGTCCTATTCCACTTTCTTTCCATTTCAATTTTTTCTCACATAAGGCTCTGTGGCACCAAAGCTTGGGCTCTCTCTTTTTGGCTGAGATGGGGTTTTGCTAAATTGCCCGGGTTGGCCTTGAATTCCTGGATTCAAGCAATTCTCTTGCCTTAGCCTCTTAAGTAACTTGTAACTGCAGGTGTCTGGTTCTTTTTTTTTTTTTTCTTTTTAATGAACATAATCATGTTTATGGGCACAGTGTGATGTTTTTATGTGTATATTATATAATAACCAAATCAGGGTAGTTAGCTTATTATCACCTCAAACATCTCTCATTTCGTTGTGGTGAAAGACTTCAAAATTCCCTCTTCAAGTATTTTAAAATTTCAATACAATATTGCTAATTATGGTCAGTCTATGGTGCAATTAATAGCTTGCCACATTTCATTTCTCCCACCTAACTCAATTTTTACCCTTTGACCACTCTCCCTGGCCTCTCTCTAGCGCAACCTTCCCCAGACCCTGGTAAACACTATGCTACTCTGTGAGATTGATTACCTTTTTTAAGTTCTACAGTGAGCTCATGTGGCACTGGTCTTTCTGTGCCTGGCATATTTCACCTTAACACAGTGCTCTCCAGGTTCATTCACTTCCCTGCAGATGACAGGAGTCTATTCTTTTTTTAAACGATCGAACAGTATTTCATTGTGTATGTACACCGCACCCCTTTGAATGGATATTCATCCATTAACGGACATTTAGGTTGACTCCACATCTTCGCTATTGTGAATAGTGAGTGCCACAATGGATGTGGGAGTGCGGATGTCTTTTTGACATGCTGATTTCATTTGTTTTGGATATATACCCAGTAGTGGGGTTGCTGGATCACACAGAAAGTCTATTTTTATTTTTTGAGGAACCTCTATACTATTTTTTACAATGGATGTATTAACTTACATTCCTAGCAACAATGTTTAAGAATTGCTAATTCTCCATGTTTATGTCAGCATTTGTTAACAAAGATTCTGATTAGATAGTGGGAAAAAGATATGAAAGGTATTTCTCAAAATAAAACATCCAAATGTCCAAAAAGTAGGTGAAAAAGAAAAAAAAGCTCAACATTCCTAATTATCAGGGGAGTATAAATCAAAACCACTGATGCATCACTTTGCCCCCAATAGAGTGGTTATTGTTAAAAAGACAAAAAATAGCAATTGCACACGTAAGGACTGTTACCAGATGTTAGTGTGGGGCATCTCAGAGCTTTTGCTATGTGTCAGAGAAGTCAGTTCAGGGAGCATTTCCCAAACTTGACCCTGAACCTTGATTTCCAGAACTGGTCTTGATAATCTGGAATTACAACTGTCCCTGTGGGTTTTACACAATGACTCCATGAGGAAGGTGTCCTTTAAATGCATATGATCTAGGGAATTTTTAACACCCTTGAAGCAACTCTTTCCTTAAGTATTTTTCTTCACAGCAGTAGGAAAATGAGACCCTTACTTGAGATTGTCCATTCCTTGCAGGGTACATTGAGCACCTACAAATTGATACTAGATTTGGAGAAGATAAACCCTAATGAGGTTATTGGGTGTGTGAAAGTGCTAGAAAATGTGTGAAGTTATGATAAAGGCATACAAAGGCATTCCTGGATTTTAGTGGATCTTTACAAACATTCTGAAACCAACCAGCAATTTAATAAGCCATAAATTTTTGCCAAACTATGAAGGATTTTCGTCATAAGATGTGCAAAAGTTCATACAAAACATTTTAAACTGATCTTTATGAAAAGTGTCACTGCAGAAGTTATCTGACCTGTTACAAGTGGACGATGATAATGACATTGATGATAAATGAAAACAAATAAATGGTAAATATAAATATGCAATTTTATTTAATTTCTCCAGTCACCCTCTAAGGTGGGACAGGTGGTGAATTCATTTCAGTGACCTGTCACAAATGTATTTGCAATGGGAACCACTTGGGATAGAACCTAGATATTAAAGAAGCATTGGAAAATCAGTTTACACAGTTTGTGTGTGTGAGATTTATAGTTTTTTTCAGTGCGTTTCCTCAGTGTCAAACAGTGTCTTATAATTTATGGTGTGATATGTATGCCGATAAACCCAAATGGGTATAAGGAACTAGAGGCTTATTGGTCAGACCCATTTTGTTCTTTATTCTATTCACATTAAGGACCATGGCTTTGACTGGGCCCTTAATTTTGCAATAACTGTGTTAGATCTTAATCTAATTTTCTGGCTCAGTCCATGTGTTTGGGGTGGAGCTTATTAAAAATGTTCAGACAGCAAGATGCTGCAGTGACTCAGGTACATGCCTCACGGTATCATCCATCACAAACCAAACAGCAGGCTCATACCATGAACTTCTGTCTAATTAATCCATCATGAGTGGTGGGGGAAAATGGATGGGTGTGAACTCACTTAGGATGTTAAAGATCCAACAAAGGTAGGTGTCTGTGGAGGGGATGGAGTGTTTACTTCCCTCCCTTTTAGGTGATGTAAAAAACGAAATTTATGTTTAAATGCTTATACTTTAATTTGTTCTTTGGTCTTTTCTTGTCCAACCTTATTAAATATGGTCAGACAATGTGGTACATACATACAGTGGAACACAATTCAGTTATAAATTCATTGGCGGTAACATGGATGGAACTGGAGATCACAGGATATCTCACAGGATAGTTGTGAAGATCAAATGGATAATTAGTTAACTAGTTAGTTAGCATCCTGCTCTGTTCCAAAAAGCAAGCAAGTAAGCAACGCCCCCCCCCCAAAAAAAAAAAAACACACACACACACACAAAGGATGTAAAGCCACTGCCTCAGTAAATGGACATGTTTTGAAACCTTAATGTATTATAGATATGCAAATCATTTTTACTAATCAAGTCAGTGCAAGTCTGAATTCTAAACAAGATAAGAATTTAACACCTAGAACTGTAGATACTTTAATACAATTATAAGCAGACCTCAGTTTTGTTAAATGTCTTATTACTTTATCCAGTACTGCAGCAACTTATAGTGAATATTTTACATCTTGGGTTCCAGGAAGGTTGTAGGATTTAGTATCAGGAAAGAGTCACAGGAAACACAATATATTACTCTGTTAGTGCTCTGTGCTTATTACAATGCTTAGCTTATCTATTAACTGATGGTAATATATATTTTTAGTGTCTGTCTCCTTTATTGAACTGTGGGCATCACAAAGCTAGGGCCATGTCTATTTTGTTCTTTGAGGTATCTCTAGAGCCCTCTCTGTCTACCACATAGTAGGCCCTCCATAATGCTGCTTGAATAAATGAGAGTGATGAGCAAATCTGCCTCTCCTTCTTCTTAGTTAGCTGTATTGGAATAAGGCAGGCTGACTCTACCAAAGAAGAGCTACTATGATAAAAGGTAGGAGAGGGAGGCCCAGAAAAGTACCCAGGCAAGTTAGAAAAAGCTCCCTGTCTTTGTGCATGTGCCTCCCCTGGCCAAGTGCCCTCCCTGCACTCTGGGTAATGTACATCTGTTCTGGCCATGCTCTGTTGAACTGGAATTATAGTATCTTGTTCCCCACTCCAAACACAGAGCCAGTGTGAATGACTTTCCCAATAACTTTAGTCATTGGAAAGACTGAGCAATGCAGTTTGTGGCTGCTAAAGCTTAAGGACAAGAAAATCAAGTAGATAAAGCCCAGATTTTTGTCTATATGGTGAAACTACCTGGGGACATAGATGTATGTATCCCCATGTAAATGCCCATATATAGGAATGTGAGTTGTGTTAAGGAATCAGTTAAGTTAGGGACATAGCTGATGGAGTAAAGGGGTTCCAAAACACACACACACACACACACACACACACACACACACACACAGAATAAGAAAAGTAACAAATGGATCTCCCAGATGTAGGGTGATGGACACATTATCTCTGGCTTAGGAAATAAGGAATATGGAGTGGGAAGAAGATGAGTTGTGGGGGAAAACAAATACGATACCATTTGTCTTTGGGTCAGAAAACATCCTAAATTTCACTAAAAATTTTTAGTATCAATAATATCCAGTAATTGTGCATAAATAGCTATGTCTATCTAATAATACGGGTAGGGAAAGTTTCCCTGAATTGAAACAAAAGTTATTAAAAAAATTTTTTTTGAATGAGGAATTTACTTTTAGGACTCTCCATAGTTTCCAAAACCAGGATGAAAATGTCACTAAGTAAAGTAACTCAACTGGATGAATAAAGTAGTCACTATCAAGTTATTATTGATCTGTTCAGAAGGAACATTTAATCTTTAGATGATTATTCTAAATTTGGCAGTCAAGTCTTTGCTGATGTCCTAGGCTCACTGCCTGCTCCTGTCTCATCATTTCAGAACCAAACTATTAATTCTCTGAAGGAGTACATCACATCAAAATTAAGTAGGCAAAAAGAATATAACAGTTACTGTCTTTGATGAGGGCACAGAATATTGCTTTATGTTAAAATGAGTAAATTAATATGTCTTTACTTATGTGAATTAAGACACAAGGGCTGAGTTGAATATCATAATGTAAATAAGATATTCTTGGATCATATCAACTTAGCAATGCTTTGTTGCAGGCAAATGTCAACCACCAGAAAAAATGAAGATAGATTGAATGATCCAGGAAGTGAGCCAGCACTGGGTTGGTGAAGGACAGAGCTGGCCACTATAATTTGGCTCTGGTTTGCTTCTCTGACAATCTCCCACTGCTCCCCGGCCCTGGTGCCTTAAGAGAGAGATAAACTTTAACATGGGGATAGTCTTCTATTTAGTTCCTGGCTTCTTAATTTTTGCCCACCCCTCAAAACTGTTATCCTCATCATTTCCGTCTTTCATCACTAGTCAAGACTAGATCATTGAGGTTGTATGCAAACACTTTTCTCTTGCATCCTACTCAAACATCCATCCACACCACCGGGCAGCATCATCTCATTACACAGATCTGAGTGTTGGGAAACCAGGTATTGGTCATCAAGGCAGCCTTGTCTAGGAAGTGACTAGCAGTCCAAGTCTGAATTACTGTTGGCAAACTTTGCAAGACTGTTCTGTTCCAGGAATAAGGGAGACGATGACCATGAAACTTGGAAAATTGGTTTGAGGCAAATGATATGATACATGATACATTTTCCTGCTTTGGAGAATGGCATGAACAGAAGAGGGTAAGGTAATCCAAATGGTCTTTGGTTAAGAATGCCTTAGTCTCTGAATGTCTGCTAAGGTATGTGTTCAGGGTCTGAAACCCACATGCGTGTGGCAGATGTTTTAATTTCTGTATTTATTTCAGGAATGTGAGATTGAAAACAAAACTGCCCAGAAATTATTTTTGAGATTTTTATGGTAGGACTATTTACTATGCTGTGATATTTCATAGGAAGAAAGTTTAAAAAATTAATAAATGTAAAACATAGAGAAAAAGAATTCTTCATTTCTTTTTCCAAAGGAAGGATTTCTTTCTTACCAGGTTTGTTTTAATCATTATTATCATAATTTTCTTTTAGTGTTGTCAGCTGGCATTGTGAATTCTTGGGTAAAGAAGTTTTTATTTAAATTATGAAACTTCTGAAAGCATAATTTCACATCCGTCTGGCCTATACTTGAGTTCACAACTGATATTTCCAGTCAGGACACTTTTCTGGTTAGTTTTCTATAGTATGTCTACAGTCTACCAAAATACTTTTCAAATATGTTCAATTGCTGAATGATATTAACTTTGGACTCATGCAGTTATCTATTTGACATGAAATATAATTTACATGTTCTTGAATAAATGTTGTTTTTTATAATGATATAAACACTTGCCTTGTGCAAGTGTTCTACCACTGAGCTATATCCTCACCCCACCTTTTTCATTTATTAATACCTGTTTTCTCTTTTTCCAAATAATGGGCTTATCTTTCACATGCCTTTGTATTCAAATAGTTCTCCTTCATTTGATCTCCTGTTTGTTATAAAATGTTCAGCATGATTTTATCATTTCTGATTCTCAAAGAACTCACTGTACAATACTAGGTCATAGACATATTGGGTAGGTGGCTATCTACCTGCTTATCTTTATATTATCTGATAAGAGTAAGTACAAATGACATCTCTTAAAATATGTAGGTCATAGAGGCAATGTGATCAAAAGAGATGCAGGGCTGAGGGTGTAGCTCAATGGTAGAGCAATTGCCCTGGGTTCCATCCCCAGTCCTGGAAAAAAATTTGAGATAGAAAGACAATATAAATTATTTTCTCTACTTTGTGCAGATTTGAAATTTTTTCCTGATAAATATTTGAAAACATATGCATGTCTCATGTATGGTTGATCTTCGCTATTTGCTATTCCATATTTGCAAATTTGCCCATTTTATAAAATTCATTTGAAACCCTAAATCAGTGCTTGCAGTACCTTTGTGGTCATTCATGGCTATGTGGCGTTGCAGAAAAACATTTAAGTCAACTGATGTGTATGATCCCTGCTGAGGTTGAACATCACTCTGTCTTCTTGTCGCAGCTGACATACTATACACAAATATCCTATTTTTGGTCTATTTAATGCATGGCCTTTTCCCCCCATTTTTGTATTTTTTTGTTGGTTTTGCTGTTTGAGATGGCCCTCAAGCATAATGTCAAAGTGTTGTCTATTATTTGTAAGTGCAAGAAGTCATGATGTGCCTTGTGGGGGAACTCTGTTAGAAAAGTTTTGTTCAGGCATGAGCTATGATGCTGTAGGCTATAAGTTCAATGTGGTGGAATTAATGAAAATATTTAAGATGGTGTCTTTAAAAAGAAACACATATAAAACACGACTATTCATTAATCAGTTTACAAAAGTACTGTGGCCAGTGGTTTGTAGGAACCTAACTGTATCTGCAGATTCCACATCCATGTATTCAATGAATTATGGAAAATATTTTTGGAAAAAGACTGAATCTATACTGAAAGTTTAGAGACTTTCCATCTTGTCATTATTCTCTAAACAGTGCAGTATAACAATTTACAAAGCATTTCTATTGTATTAGATATTATAAGTCATTTTATAATACTAGAGGTGATTTAAATAGATAGGAGGATGTGTGTAGGTTCTATGCAAACACTACACCATTTTATGTAAGGGACTTATGTATCTGCAGATTTTGGCATCTGTAGGGGGTTCTGAAACCAAGTCCCCTGTATGGATGTATGGATGTTGCATTTCCCCATGAGGGAAATCAGTGACCTTGAATAATGAGAATCATCTGTATTTACATATAATTGTACCTCATTTTCGTCTAACCAGCAGTGAGGAAGTGCTGATCATGTTATCATGTAATTGTGTGTGCATGTCAGACAAGTTCAGTTACTAATGGTCTGTTTTCCTATTCACTTAGTTCACTGTAGAAAAAACCTGATTCTATTACCTAGATTGTATTAGTGTCCATAATGTTCTACAAATATTATTATTCTCTTTGAATTTTGACAACTGACATTTGTGATAAAGTGAATTTGTTGAAAATGATCTTTAGAATAAAAGCTGGCAATCATGTCCCATTAAAAGAGAAAACTAAATTACATCAAATCTTGTTTTGCAGACTTTTATTTTTTGGGGGATGGGGAAGGACCTGGGGTTGAATGCCACATCTCCAGCCCTATTTTGTATTTTATTTAGAGACAGGGTCTCATTGAGTTGCTTAGCACCTTGCTTTTCGATGAGGTTGGCTTTGAACTCATAATCCTCCTGCCTCAGCCTCCCGAGTCTCTGGGTTTGCAGGTGTGCAGATCTTGATTGATTTTACTATTGATTTTAGAATCTGGCACAATCTGGACCAAAAATGGTTCTGAAAGTTCCCTCCTACACTATGGGCAGGATATATTTGTAGCCAGAAAAAAGGAAGTGACATAAAGAAATTGGAGGTGGGATTCACAGAGAGCCCCAGTTGATTACAGCTGGCATCTACCTTATTTGAACCAGGTTCGAACAGTTAGTTGTTCGCTTGTGATTGGCTAAGACTCAGGTACTTGTTACAAAGTAGGTTACAGTCTGTTTATACATAAAGTTAGGTTGCAGTTCACTATATAGAAAGGTACATGTAAACCCAACTTGATTTAACATACCTCATTATCCCCTCCTCGAATTTCAGTATCTGATACCCTGCACAATCTACAAAATCAGGAAGCATGAGTCTTCCTTAACAGGAAAGAACTTTTTTTATCCTCTAGACTGAACATAGTTTCTGGCACCTAGTAGGTACCGAATAGAATGGCTATGTAGAATATTAATTAAAGGCACAGCCATAAAACTTATTAAAAATCTTACAAAATAAGTAGTGACTAATGTTTAACATAACAGCTGGGAAATGGAGCCCTCAAGGCAGAAGCTGTCTTAGATGTTTAGGGACTTAGGATTGGTTACAGAGCCTATAAAATGCACAGAAAAATTACCATATATGTCTATAAAACCACACAGATTTCTTGTGATAAATAATAGAGTTTATATATTTTATTGGTTTGGCAACTGACAGTAATAACTGTAAATAAACAACTGAGGTAACCTTTATTAGTTAGACATAGTATCATAAAATATTGCCCAGGGGACAGACAAGCAAAATTTAAACACTGATATCTTGGCTTGGGAGTTATTTCATAATTAAGGTAACTCCTATCAAGAGGGCAATATTTTCCAGCTGTTCCCTGCAAACGTTACCGTTTACATTATGCTTTGTATTTTTGTTGAGTAATAGATGCAATTAATTCTAAGCATTATAGTTTGTTCTGTATTTGGGCATCAAAATTTTAAGAAATGAATTTTTTTATCTAGGCAGTTAAACAGAATATAAATGTCATTTTAATACTAGGAACTGAAAATTTAATAATATGGTATTAAGCTTGTAAGTATAAGTGAATAATACTAGTTCGAGCTCACTTTACTCCCTACACAATTCTGGCCTATCAAATGGAATTTTTATTCAAAGGAATGCTATAGTGCAAGAAGTATTTTTTTTTTTTGAAAGTAAAGAAACTTTCAACAGGAACACAAAAGGAAAAAATGAAAATAAATGTTGAGATACTTATACAGATTCATGGAATAAAAATATTCTTTGTATGAGATATTCAGGAAAAACCCCAGAGAGGTAAAGGTGGTTTTCACTGGGAGCTTTTCCTCAAGTCTTCATGTAGTTGGGTATGTCAGTTAGTGTATGAGAAAATACAGAACTTCTCAAGGACAAAAATATATATTAAAAAACATAAGAATACATTTGCAAAAGCAAAAACCAAAATATTGGGACTGGGTTTTAACTCAGTGGCAGAGTGCTTACCTAGCATGTGTGAGGTACTGGGTTCGATTCTCAGCAGCACCACACAAAAATAAATAAAGTATTCTGTCTACAAAAAAATTTTTTTTTTTAATTATTTAAAAAGTATTTGCATAAAGTGAAAAATAAAATGAAACAGAAACTTTTCCAACCAAACAGACGGAAACCAGATGTCAGAAAGTCTCACAAACCAGGATGGCCACTGAAGGTTAACCTTGGTAACTGTGCCAAGCGTATTCCAGTTATGGTTAAACAGATGTCGTATGATGGCTGAATGAAATGAAAATGATAATTTCTTTCTGTTGTATTTTGGCCCACTGATGGAAATATGACTAGCTAATGGTAGTAAGAATCATAATTAGTAACAATTACCTAGTTTATTGACTGAGCCACAGAATTTGCACTGAAAGAAAGAAAAATTGAAAAGTTAAAAATGGAGAGAGATGTTTGATCCATTAAAACAAAAAACACACTTCTTATGTCTGACTACTGTATATTTAAATATTTTTCCTGCAACTTAATTTTTTTTTTCTTTCTTTCCCCCTCCTCTGTTTCTCTTTCTATTGTTTTCCAGTGCTTTCTATATTCTTCCCACTTCTGGGCAAGGTGCCTCACACCCACTAGGACACTATTTAATCTGCTTTCATTGAAACAAACATCTGCCCTGACCAATCTGGGATACAAAGGGAATCAAAAGTTTTCTTCTGCCTCTTTGCATTTTGGAAATTAAACAAAAGCAAGCAAGCAAGCAAGCAAGCAAACAAACAAACAAACAAAAAAACCAAGTAAAACTTCAGTCTTTCTCATCAGTCCAAAAAATTAATTTTTCTTTTCTTTTCTTTTTTCTTTTTTTTCCTGGAGTTCTTTCAGCATTGAGGAATGGAAGATTAAAGAAACAGGATACTCTTTTAAAAAAATCTCTTCCATAGAAATACCTTGTGTGACAGGTTGTGTTCCTGGAACTATATAGTCTGGGGATTATGAGGATGGTGACTACTTCTTGGTGGAAAAACAGATTTCAGGCAAATGCTCATTGTATGTCCACTCAAACAGGTTCTAGAATGTTGCCTGCTCACAGGTGATGGGGCCTTTGTGCACCTAATCTTGTGGAGGCCAAAGGGAACCACACACAATATTTTTATTCTAGGACTGTCCTTCTTAAAATATGGCCTGAGGGGTTCGTGGTTTGAATTATAGTGTGTCTCCTGCAAAGTTCTGGCATCTGGTTTGACAATCATCTTTTCACAAATGCAGTCTTTTGTGAGCTTGTGACCCAAAATGATATGGTAGAATGAACGCTAGTGAGTCACAGGTGCTTAAGTTGCAATACTAACAAAACTAAGAGGAGGGAAAAATAAAATTGGACACGGGGTGCAATTTAATAAAATATAACACATAAATAGAAGGCCTATCTATTACTTATCTACCTGTGCTGGGCTGAATGGTGAACCCCACAAAAAACATTTATGTTCAGATTCCTGGAATCTGTAAATGTGACCTGCTTTGGAAAAAGGGTATTTGCACATGTAATCAACCTAAGGGTGTGGAAATGAGATCATCCTGGATTAGATGGGTGGACCCTAAATCCAGTGTAAGACACACACAGGAGGGACAGAAAAGTCGGGGACTATGGGACCATGGAGGTAGAGATTGGAGCGTTGTGGCCATAAGCCAAGGAACACCTGGAGCCACCCAACACTGAAGTGGCAAGGAGTAAATTCTCCTCTAGGGCCTCTGGAGACTGTGTGACCCTGTAGACACTGTGATTTCTGACTCTGGTCTCTGAGAGAACAGATTTCTGTTGTTTGAATCAACCTAATTTGTTCTGGGAGTGAATCCTCCCTCTCTTCCTCTCTACAGAGCTATCCATCTATGTCTATCAGCTATTATCTATCACTTAATATTCTCAATGATCATCTCACTACATCCCTGTTTTTGCCAACTCATTCTTATCTTTGATTATACATATTTATTTCATGTATTCTAAAATTTTATTTTACCTACTAGCTGAAAAAAATGATACATTCTAACCATTCTCAATTTGAGGCAATATCTTATTTCTGTACTCCATTTTATTTCATACACAGATATATACACACATATTCAAATATATGCACAGATTGAAAATAAACCACACTGTGTGCCTGTGCTATCTCAGGGTATTCTTCAATGCTGTGTTAGTTCTGAAACCTCAAAGAGGAGGGAACAATAGAAATTAGAGTCCTTTATAACAGCTCTGATGTCAGGGCCCTTTATTGATCATGATTTTTAGGCATATTATTTTGACTTAAAAGTAAAATCAGAATGTATGTTAAGATGGGAATAAAGTCATCCAACTGAACCTGCTTCTAATTCATTGATGCTTATTTCAGGGCTACCAGGGCTTCTCAAGTTCCCAACCCAGCACCTGGGAGTTTGAGGGCCATTTCTGCATTTCACCTGTCACTAGGTTCTCCATGCCTCTGTACTTCTCCTGTCGCCACTGTCCTCCCATGGAGTTGGTTCAGGCTTAGTTATTTAATCTATTGGTTACTTGGCCCTCCCCTGCACCTGCACACTCCACCGTCTCTTCTGCTTACCACACAGTTTCCTTGCACACAGCTCTGCTCAGGTTACTGACCAGGACCCAAAGTTTTACAAACCCAGTTCACTCTGCTGCTAACAGATGCCTCTTTTCTTTTTGGAAACTATCTCCTCATCCCTATCCACCACCTCATACCTCACACATACACCCTGCCCACCCCCCCCAACAGTGTCACACATGCACACATACCTACTCCCATCCACATATACTCCTACACCTATACATGGACTCACACAAACACTCAATCTGCACACATGCCCATATGCCTCTACATGGACACACACACATGGCCATACAAGCATACTCCTATACATACCCTGTACACACTCTCTATGCATGCACATACCTGTGTGCGTGAACACATACAATTACACTTACACATCCCCATATAAACATCAACACATGTGCACACACCTTCATGTTTTGCACACCCCCATGCAATAAACCCATGCATGCACACATGCCTGTGAACACACACACAACCCTCATGCACATAAAAACACACGTGCACACACATACTCCCCGAATACAATCCATACACATAACCAGTGTTATACACACACACATACCCTTGTATGTACACATGTGCACATATGCTATGCATGTACACAAAGCTGCACAAATACCCTACATGCACACCTCCCCCAACACATGTTCCATGCAATTCCAGGGAGGCCCTCAATTAAATGCATCAGCCACTGTGGGATGTATAGTGTCCCTGTGGTTCAGTAAGGACAGGACTCAGATCTAGTTGAGGTCCATCAAAGACCATCTAAGAGATACCCTTGGGTGTGAGAGACAAAGCAGGGCTATGATTTTTCTGGGTACACTGGCTGAAAGCATTAAGGTCCTAGAAGTTCCATTGGCCATTTTACAACCGCAATGAGACAGCTCAAGTAAGACAGGTGGAATGGGGAGAAGAAGGAAGACAGGAAGAGAGAGAGAGAGAGAGAGAGAGAGAGAGAGAGAGAGAGAGAGAGAGAGAGAGAGAAGAGCAATGAATCATTTTAACCTCTGGATCCTATAGGGGTGAAGCAACCCCTTATCTTGGACTTTAAGGCAATAGAATTAGACCTGAATTCCTCATCTTTCTCCTCTCCATCTATTAATTCAGTCAATGAGACAAAACTTGGAAATTTCACCTTCCTGAGTTAAAGATCCTTTCTATTTAAAAGGAGAGAAGGGAAGTGATTAGAAGTATTTGTATTGCAACAATTCATTTCTTTTCATTCTTGACACATGAATGAATACTATCACATGGGTTGTAATTTGGGATATGGAAAAACCCTGTTTCTTATGTTTGAAAATCTCTTTTTTTCTTATCCTGTGATGTCAAGATCCCTGTCTTGGGGTGCATTCTTCGCCAAAACATAGCAGGAGACAATGCACTACCAGAGGGAAAGCACCATGAACCTGAAACACAATAAGACTGGGTGAGAGTCTCAGATTTACTTATTATGAGTTGTCACACTTTGAACAAGTTACTTAAACACACGCAGCCTTATCTTTCTCATTTGAAGAGTTGTAAACTTTCAAGGTTTGCCTCAGCCTACAAGGGGGCTGGAGTCTGGGCAGGTGGCTTCCAGCTAGGAGTAACCTCCCGCACTTACTCTAGTATGTCATGGGACTATTTTCCTTTTGCAGATGAGCAGCAACGTGAACAAGGCTGGGAAGCATTGAGGGAAGGTGTGTAAAGTACCTGGCGTGTGGTAGATGCTCTTCTTTCTCGTTCCCTCCTGCTTCTGCTTATTATAGCACGTATGAGAATGTGCTGTCTTCATCTATTACACGCTTGTCCCCAACTCTAGACTCTAAGTTCTTTAAGTGCAGGAAACATGTTACACTCATCTCTGAAGCCCCAGGCCTAGCACAATGCCTTATACATGGTAGGTACTTAGTAAGCATTTGCCAAATGAATGGATCAATGGATGACGATTTCATGGAAGAATCATTCTTTAAAATTTCCAGCCACAGACTGAGGAAAGCCAGGATGAAAGCATCGTGTCTCTTGCCCAATCCTTACCACACTCCAGCAGTGGTCACTACACTGCAGGGCTTCTTCAGGAAGGATGAGCTCATGCCGAGGATGAGGGAGGGCGTCAGGTCTGTGCCCAACACTTCCCAATTCTGTGCTGTGGGTGTGGGGAAGAGAGAGGATGTCTACAAGGGAGGGATGGAGCCAAATGTGGCAAGGGAAGCCAGGAGGGGCCCAGATTGCTTCTGGCCAGGCCCAGGCATGTTGCCGTGCTCCTGAGTTCCTTCCAGTCCTGTGAGTTGTGTTAGAGGATGTTTCTGCAGTGTTCCTCCATGTCCATCACCCTGTGATGCTCTCAGTGAAAATAAACTCATCTTCTATGAAATGTCCTCAAAAAAACTCCCCGGGGAAAGAAATGACATTGAGAAGTAAGCCCCTCTCCCCAGTGAGAGCCAGGAGCTGAAAGGCCTGTTTCAGGCAGTCTTGCATAAACTGGAATTGTTACAGGGCTGGGCCTTCCGGGAAACTGTTGAGACAGTGTGAAGGTCCCCCTTCAAACTCTGATTTTTGTAATCAAGTCATAAAGATTTCAGACCTGTTGCTCGAAGGCATGAGTTTATAAGAAGTGGGGGGAAAGGGGTCGCTCTCAAGGGAGAGATTGAGTCCTCAGAGAGGAGAGGAATGGTGTGCATGTCCTGTCCTCCAGTTTATTGGGGATCCCACAGAAATTTCCAGAGAGTTCCACCCAGGTCCACCTCTTGACTTTTGACTTACAGCAGGATGACATCAGACTTTCAAGTCCCCACTGCCAATGACAACTGTAGATCACTTTAACTCATACTGACTGGTTCTACTTGGATTTTATGGTTAGGGGAAATTATCCTTATCTCCTTGAATTCTGGGATCTGGTCTGTGCAAGGGTCACAAAAGTCCCTCCTTGCTCCCCAGGGTAACTTGTGTTCATTTTATCTGCATTTCAGGCCTGCCTTTCTCCTGCAGATAGCAGGTGGTTTGCTGAGGACTGTAACATATCCTGTCAACTTAAGCCAGGCAGGGCTGTAGGAAAATTGCTTTTTAAAAGTGAGAGCATGTGGGGTCAGCACAGCGGGTCTCGTTTATAAAATTATTACCTTAACATGTTCCCACCACTCACGTCTGTCTGTTCCCTATCAGAGTGACCTTGGGATGTACTGAAGGGGAGGCAGTTCTCCCTCTCCCATGGTGTACGTGGAAGAACACATGCAAGATTTCAGGCTTACATAGAAATGGCTATTATTGTATGCTTAAGTCTCATCTTGGGGGATGGATGTTGGCCAGTTCTTACTCCTGGAGGCTAGTTTTTTAAAAGCAAAATTGGGTCAATCCTTCAAGGTTCAGGTGTTCCCACAAAGATATAACATAGATACTCAGAGCCTGAATTGATTTTCTAGTTAAGAACTTTCATGGAAGAAAGTTATTAACTTTCTGGATTTCTTAATTGTCATATTTACCTTAGAGGAGAGGATAATATTTTGTGGGAGGAAAACTGGCTCCTTTCTTGTCCCTCTTTTTTGTGCATCCCTCCCTCTGTCACTTGTGGGGACCCACATGGACATACATGAGGAAGTACAGTCTGCCGTCTGTATCTGTGGGGTCTGTGCCATCAGGTTGAATCAACTGTAGATCAAAAATACAGTTAGACATCGTGGTTGTGCCTATCCTAAACACATACATAACTTTCTTATTTTCCCCTAAACAATATAGCAAAACAACTATTTACATAGCATTTATGTTGGGTTAGGTATTTTAAGTAACCTAGAGATGATATAAAATATGCTAAAAGATATGTATAGGTTATATGCAAATATATAAGGGGCATTTTATATAAAGAACTTGAGCATCCCCAGATTTTAGTAGCTTCAGAGACACTGGAACAAATCCCCCAAGAAAACTAGAGGATCATTATATTACATAGTATTTGATTTTTCAAGTGTGGTCCAAGACTTGCAACATGCACATCCTCTGGGATCTTTGAATCTCAGGCCTCACCCAGAACTACCAACCATATTCTGCATTTGGACAAGATTCCTCAGATAATTTGAATGTACATTAAAGTTTGAGAGGTATTGGTGTAGTGGTTAAGATTCTGGACCCAAATCCACCAGCATATTTATTGTAGAACTGGGATAAGTTACTTTGAGTCTCAGAATCTCATTTGTATTATGTGCACATAAGAACCTAATTTAGAGTTTTTGATGGGATTAAATGAATGAACAGATATAATAAAGCTCTTAGCATCCAATGTTGGAAATGATTGCTATGGCGATAGTCATCATTCCTCTGTGACATCCTTCCCAGTTCTGGTGCCTAGGACCCATGCTGGTGCTCAGAGCAGAAACAATGTAAGAGCTTTGGGCTGACCATTTGAAAACCAAGACAGGTAGCACCAAACAGAACTCCTGACTGACTTTGTGTTTCGAGTGCCTCATTCATGGATGTTGATAGGAATGGGTACAGTTGAATAACAGCCTACTTTTATGATTTTATTAGTTTTTTTATTAATGCTATTATTTCTATACTATTGGGGGAATTAATGAGTTTTCAACTTGTAAATGCAGCAGCTTTTAAAATTGCAGTCTTTAAAATTTATGATTGCAAGTTTTAGGCCCTCTGAATTAATATCCTCTAGAGCAAAATCCTGCCTTAGGCACCTGGGTGTGAGGCCACAAATGTCACAGCCATTCCTCATACTGGGGTGGAGTAGACGTGGTGGGACTGCAGGGTTCACCTGGAAGTGTCCCCTGGGGCAAAGCAGGTGTTGGAAAGATCCTGGTCTGGCAGCAGAACCAGGCACCCACAGTGTGAGGCTGCCCACGGCAGGGGCAGTTGGAGCACCTGTAGCCCAGGGACATGCCTGGCACATCTGCGAGTCCCTTTCAACTGATTTTTACAGTTTGAAGTCTGTTTTAATGGGTCTCTTTGCCTTAAAGAGAATTTTCCATCTTTTCTGCTAAGGTCCTCAACGTTTTTGGCACATGACTTGGACCTCATGGTAAACGAATTGCTTTGCCACTAAGCACTTGAAGCTTATCAACACTGATGTGTTTCTCCACTCTTCAGTCTTACCCGAGTCCCCTGCTTCCCGCTCATTGCTCTTCTACTGTTGGAATTGTTTTGTTTGAATCAACACTTGCAGCATCATTATTAGTTTAATGGTTTAATGGTCAGGGATGATGCAAGGAAGAAAACAATGATAAGAAATGTGAACATGTTAAGGATATTTAATGAAGGAGGTAGAAAGTCAAGGGACATAGATGCAATGGACAGAGTTTTTTTTTTTTTTTTTCCATAAGACTTCATGTTTGGCTTGGAAATGAAGGATTCTAAGGTTACTCCGTGAATTCTCATTGTGGTAGCTACTCAATTATTCTTGGACAAAGTCAACCATCCCCAATCTTGGATAACAGTCAGATATACTGTCTGAAAAGTTGAAATGAGATCTTTCTGTGCTTTCAAACACTGCACTTGGCTTTGTTCTGGGCAGCCACACCACACTGATGTGGTGGTCAGTGTACCACCACTTGGTCAGTTGATGGCCTCTTGCTCCTGTGAGCCCTGTGTGCTGGTAAGTGTTATTTGTCATTCTCCTAGCTTCATCTCAGTTCAGTCAATTACCTACTGGTTAATATTGCATCTGTGGGCTTCCATATGGATTATGTGCTCTTGGGAAATCACTTTACTGTTTACAGATGCTCTGGGAGTATGATGCAATTTTTCAGATAATTAAATCCATAAAAAGCTTTCGCTTTTCCTTCAATGATTGGACTATTTCAAGTGAATGTGCATCCTTTGGCCAAAACTGTATTGCAATTGCCTCTGTTCTCCATTTCTCTGGTCATATATCAGAAAAAAAAAAAAAAAAACCACCTTTCTGTTTTATATACATGGACTGATCATCCACACTACATAATTCATCAGAGACTCTCTGCAGAGTTGACCTTGGTTTCTCTGTATGCTAATATGAGATTGCTACTGGTCTAAGTTAGAAAAAAAATCATCTACAATTGAAGCTCACAGAAGTGTCCAATTTTATATCTACACATGAGAGAGGATGGAGTTAGGGAGGATTTGGAAAAATGTCTATCAGAGAACAATAATAATAGCTAATAACATTTATTGAGTATGTACTCTGGGTTAAGTGTATGAAGTAGCTTTCATTTAAAACTTTTGGCAACCTAAAGTTGATAGCATGGAAATTTTGAGACTTCAACTTCCTTGCCCAGTGTTTTATAACAAGGAAGTAACAGAGTCTGGATTCCAATCTACAACCAGAGGATGCTAGAGTGTTCATTTTGTGTTTTTCCAGTGAGTGATGGTTCATACTCATTGGAAACATGATTGTCATTGGAACATGTTCACCACTATGGTGCTGAAAGTGGTAACAGCAGAAAGAGTGTACATCCTGAATGTGCATTCCTTTTTATATTGGAAAAAAAGATAGCAAGAGGTTGGCATGTCTCCTATGCAATTCCAGTCCATCATCTGGTTTCCAAAATTCCCACCCCCACTTGGCTCTCCTCTTTTCTTTGTCTCATTCTAGAAGAACACAAACTCCTTGGGGACCTTTGTTGAAAATTCACAAACTTTTCACAAGTTTCAATAAACTAGCTGTGGCTTCTTTTTTAAAATATGCCTGGGCAGCTGAGTCCGGGAGAGCTTAAAAAACTCTCTGATTTTGCCAGCAGACTGAAGAGAGGAAATTCAAGTCACTGGAGACAAAGGGGCAAAGTCGTGGGTTTGGCGCTGGCTCTGGATGACAGTGTGCTCCTGCTCCAAGGACCTTAATTGGCTGATAGAATGATTGCTTTGGCCAAGGGTCCAATTAATACCCAAGATTTGAGGATTGGTTTTCCAACCTCGGTTGGATGAGTTTCCTGGCAAGAAAAGTCTACTTACCACTGTAAATTCAATTCGCTTCCTTAACTCTGCACCCACTCTATAATGTAAGGAGATCACTGTCTGGTTAATTCCAGACATGGCTCTGTGAGCAGATGGGGAATTTGGATTTTCAAATTTGAACCAAAAAAAAAAAAAAATAAGTGAGTGTGAGTTTTATATAGTCACCTTGATGCTCCATCTTGTGGAAAATGTACTAAATCCCAATACAGAAGGAGGCAGGATGGCAAATGGAAACACAGTGCTTAGTCTTGGAGGTTTATGTCTGCTGAGAATTCTCTGATCAAGAGCCTGCTGTGATTGGCCACGGATTCAGGGAAATCACTGTTGAACTACAAAACAAAGTCACTCAGTCCTGTGTGGAACGTGGCATGGGACGACAACACAGTGATTGAACCAGCAGGCAGTATGACTTTCTACAGAATAATGGTAGGAGCCATAGGTGTGGATCATGGTTCTGAAATTTATTAGTTGAGTGCTCTCAAGTTGCTTAGTCTCATGTATAAAGCAGGGATGATAATACCTTCTTAAACCTTGTCACAAGAATCTCCTTAAAGACTATATGTAAAAGAATATCATCAGCATTAATTAACACTAGGTTCCTTTGGTTAACACCAGGGATGCTGCAGTCATCCAGTCTGACACTAATGTGCTTCTGTAATAATGCTGTCTTGGAGAGGCACATACAGCCTCGTGCTTGGCTTCCAAATAGTAGCCACATAATAGTAAATTCCTAGTAAAACAAGCTTGTGACCATGTAGTCGCTTCCCTCCCTGTTTAGTATTCTGGCAGACAAGCTGTCTCAGAGCCTCGGTTTCGTCTGTTTTTACTCACCCTGAATGGACTGAGGCTGCCCTCTCAGCTTTGCTCCTGTTTATAAGTCTTCGTCACTCTTTTCCTTTTCCTCTTGTTTACCAGATGGAATGAAGCCTGTTTGTTAAAACATCCTTCCTCTCTACTTACTTTGACCTGATTTTGAAAGTAGCAAGACAATTTACTTGAGCTGCTGGAAAGAGCACGGAAGCAGATGTTGAGGTGAGGAGGATTTCTGGAAGACATTCTTCTTGTTGTCCCCCTTCAGACATGTGATGCATGAAGTAGGAGCCCCTGGCAGTGAGCCACAAGTCCCTGTTGCAGCATGCGTACTCATTCATGCCTCCAATCACTGTCCAGAGAGCCAGCTGCTTTAGCATCTGCCTGCTAATTAGTCTCTGGTGTGTTACCCAGAATACCCCACTACCTGTGATGGAGTCTGTGGATGGGGGACGCAGTAGCTGTGGGCAAGAAGTTCTCTGTTACAGAGAATTCAAGAGACTGGAGTTTGTCAAATAGTCCAGTCCAGGTCTGTGTCATATTGTTTGCAAAATAAAGAAAGCTCATTCAAGACTCATTGCTTTTATCCTCGACTTCTTAAACAATCAGTGTAGACAGAGAGTAGGATGTCATTTAGAAGTTCTTAAGATACCTGGTCTCACTCTAGAACAGATATTCCCAGTGGTACAGTGCAGACTGTCAATAATCATCCTTTTCCGGGTGTCCTGCACAGGGATGAGCTCTGGAGTACTTGCTTCCTTTTCTCTTCATTGATTCATTTCTGAGCAAACTGTGCCTCCCCAAGAAGATAAAAAAACAAAACAAAATATTTTTTTTCTGCTTCCCAGAATGGCAATCTTTGGAAAATTGAATGAAGTAGAAGGAAAGGCATTTATTTGTACATTTACTCATTTAACCAACAGTTATTTATTGAGATCTGTTATGTGGCAGGCACTGTGGAGAACAGGTGAGCAAAAACAGTCCTGAGCTGAAGCAAATTGCTGGCTTCTGGTGGTGGGACAGACAATCAAAGCGGTACTACTAAGACAAGCACCGAGTGCCATAAGAAGCTCGCTGGCAGTGGGGAAACTAAGAGGGAGCAAAGCCACAATGTAGAGCTAAAGGATGAGAAGGAGCTAGTAGTTGTTAGAGTGGTGGATGGGTGGAGATGAAAAAAGAACAAGTAGGTAGAGGTGAGAACCCAGGGCAGGTCCAAAGGGGGTGAGTCCTATGAGGTTGTGCCCCATAGAACTCTTAGTAGCCCAGAACATACTTGGGGTTTCCATAGAGGCCCAGTGAAGGCTGAACAAGGATCTGCCTGGTAAGGGACTCTGAAGTCAGGTTAGAGTAGCCACTTAGCAGAGTTGTATTTATGATCTAGCACCATCCAATCCTTGAGTGTCATCTGAAGAGATGTTCTAGATGGGTCTTGTTTCTTGATAAGTCTCTGTTCCATCCTTCAGGAAGAATGGGCATAGGGATACCTCCATTGCGAGGTCAGTATGGTAGAAGAGTACAGTTCCCTAGCACACCAGGGGCTCCTGGGGGCACTACAGGACATCTAAGAAGCAAAACCACTACTTGGGAATCTGGATCTCACAGATGTGGCAATGCAATCCTATAGCCTATATCTCTCTTAATGTTCAAGTAAGTAGGGTGTAGGGTAAGTCCACCTGGTGCTTCCAGACTTTCTTATTTTCCTATTTGCTATTAACACCTTTCATCTTCATCCAATTTCCAACATATATGAGGGTGAACAACTGTCTCAGTCTGCCTGGGACTGAGGGGGTTCCCTGGATGCTTGACCTTCATTGCTAAAACCAGAACATTTTAGGCCAACTGGAATGAAATAGTAATCCAAGGAATGCTGACTCTTTGCTAAACATCAGTCTCATTTTACACTATTGGATTATATTTACTCTTAAAAACAATGCTTTGAGGTGGATAATATTTGTATTGTAAGGAATTCGTAAACAAGAGTTAAAGTGGGTTTCCCAAGGCTACTTATCCAGTAAGTGATAGATCCTGGATTTAAATTTGGTTGTCTGGTTTAAAACTGGTATGTTAGTTGTCTGTTGGTGCATAAATATGTTACTTCAAAGCTAGATGACTTCAATCTACAATAAACATTTATTAATTCACAGTTTCTGTAAATCAGGAATCAGGAACCATTTAGCTGGATGGTTCTGGTTCAGGGTCTCTCATGAGGTTGTGGGTTAAGAGGTCAGCTGGGGCTGTGGATATCTGAAGGCTTTACCAGGGCTGGAGGAGCCATTTCTAACATGGTGTACTCTCATGGCTGTTGGCAGGAGGTCTCAGTTCCCTCCATAAGGCCTTGTCTTGAGGGATGCTTAAATGTCCTCACAAGATGTCTGGTTTCCCTGAGTGAATGATCCAAAAAGAAGCCAGGAAGATACCACATGTCTTGTACTATTTAACCTTAGGAGTCATATATCACCATTTCTGGAAGACTACCCAACAGGGGCCATCTTAGACACTACCTATCATAGTTACTGTGTATTTTATAATTCCATAGCTACCTCTTAGGACTCTACCTAAAGTAGGAATTGAGGGGAGTCTGTAGGATGAGATTTACTGAAAATATGTTTACATGAGTATACATACACACAAATATTCATTGTATTTGAAAATACCATTGTTTATACTCAAATGAATATCCTTTCAAGATAATCACTTTATATTTATCAGATGTATATTTATCCTAATTATGTTTCTATTACACTAGATATTTGTTTAAATATTAATAAAGGAGGATAACGTATTTCTTATTTTTCATAGTTTATGATATGAACATGTTATTTTTATAAGCAGAAGAAAGTAATTTTTCCAAATTCTATAATATGAATACATCTATTATTTTATTAGTAGGAGGCAATAATTTTTCAAAACAATTTTTATGGTTATATATGAACTCACACTTGATGGATACCACTTGGAATTCTACTTAAAAATTTTTAGAAAACAGCCTATCTGTTCAGATGCTTCATCAGGCAAAATATATATTGTTACTAATAGACAAAGTAACATATAGAGTTATATATTATATATAGAAATATATAGACCATTTCCTGGAATTCAAACTGGCAGAAGGGTAGAGAGGGCAGGGAGTTTAGGAAACCAGAGATGCCAACAGTAAGATGTTGGCGAGAAGGAAGATGGAAAACACTCGGAGTGAATTTCATCCTAGCAGTGTTGCTGGGTGGTCCTTGTTAATTTAAAGGGGCCGGAATGGTACAGTCACAACTGTATTTTCTGAACCTTAGTTACTTCATTTTTTAAATCGGGGGAAATAGTGACACTGGTGCTTTCAAGTTCATAGACCTGTTGTAAAAAACAAATGAGAAACTGTATGTGAAAATGTTTGGAAAAGTGTAAAGTCCTAAACCAGAGGAAGGTGCTCCTATCCATCATTGTAGCTGTTATCTCTGGAAAGGTACCAACACCTCCTAGGGGCAGTGCTGCTGCTCCCAGAACCATGCATAACTGCTGTTTTGCAGCCCCTGGGAGCCCTTCACCACCAGCATTAGCCACACGTCTTGCTCCGGTTGTTAGACACCTTAGCCACTGTGTTTTCTTTTAAGTTCTGCTTCCATGTGCTGCCTGGAAGTGCATGGTTCTGTGGGTGGAAATGAGGCTGCTGGCAGGGATCTTTGCTCATGTCTGCTTGCTTATGCCTGGATGTAAGGTCAGGTGGGGCTAGGTGTGCACGAGGCTTGCCACCTGGTGCTTGGTGGGTATGCAGGGCTGGCATCAGGCCACAAGCTCCCATAGAAGCAAGTACAAATGGTCCCAAAGGCAGAAAGTGGAACATGCATATAAGCCTGTAACACTTTTTGCACATTCCTTGCCATACCACTGAGGCCCCAAACAGGAGAATTGAGTTTCTTTGACAAACATTTCTTTTTCACTCCTTTTCTTATAAAATTATTCCAACCTGTCCGAAGAGTCTGGCGGCCATTCATATGTCAATAAGAGCCAGTTTTATGGTGATGGCATGAGCAAATTCCCTGCTAAGACTTTCAGCTCTGTGTGAAAAATGAGTTGTTGCTTAATGAAGCGCAGCTGAGAACCTCCAGCTGCCTCCCTTCCCCCCAAGTCCCAAATTCCCTATCTTTATACCATACTTGTCTATGATCCAAAAAGCAGTATGCTGGTCAATGTTAAGCTAACAATTCTCCAAAAGAAAAAAAAAATCATACCCTGAATTGTCACGTTTGCCAATTTCCATGGTGTAAATATTCTCACCATGGCTGATGTTAAGCTACTGACCCAATGCAATGCAGAGATGGGAAGAGATGCAGACCACTGACAGTTGTGAACCAATATGAGCTGGTTCCAGAACACCAGAGGATCCAAACTTATACATCAAATGCATTCTTTACACTTAGAGGCAAATTAATTATCTCAAAATTAACATGTACCAAATTGAACTAATAATCTCTCTCTGCCACACACACAATCCTGTCCTCTTCTAGCGTTTTCTATCTGCATGTAGAGAACCACACTGCAAATGCGTGTGCACTCCAGATTCTGGATACCAGTAGCAATTGTTTACAGTTTCTTTCTTCCTCATGACCATAAACAAATCATTGAATTTCACTTCGTAAAATTTACAATCTGTCCACTTTCCTGTAGACTTATTATTATTAATTATCTGGATTATGGCAAAAGGTTTCTAAGTAACTGGTTTCACTACAGCCACTTTTACAGACACTCCCCTCAACACTTAGTATTGGTGAGAGTAATCTTTGAAAAATGTAAATATGATAATGTCACTCCCTTGCTTATTAAGTCTTTAATTGGTTTCCATGGATCTTAGGATAATAATAAAAATCCTCAGAGTATTCTGAACAAACATGGCTGACACGTGCCTACTCTTTAGCCTAAGCCCATGCTGTTCTGGTCATGTGCTCCTTGCCCTAGCAACACTGGCTATCTTGCAGTTCCTCTAACATGCCACACCCTTTAATATTTGAGATTTTTTGCAAATTTCTGTTTGTATGGAATTAATTGATCTGAACAACTCCTCTTTATTCTTCAATCTCAGCAACTTTTTTTTGAAAGACTATCTCAAACTTCCCAATTTGAAAAGATCCCATATTCTTATCTTCTATAACATCCTGTCCTGAGCTTCCTTTCCCAACCGAAGTGTATGAAAGTTCCAGTTGCTTCATCTACTAGCCAACATTTAACATTATCAAACTTCAGAAAAGTTTTGACAACCTTGCATAGTGCTATGTCATTGTGATTTTAAGTTTTATTTCCTGGAGTACGTATAAATTTAGGTAACTAAAATGTTTATTGTCCATATGATTTTTCTGAGTATGAAATGCCTATTCAAGTTGGTTGCACAGTTTTTCTATTGGGTTGTCTTGTTTTTATTAATTATCAGTAGGAGCACTTTAACTGTAATGGAGGCCAAACATTGTGAGTTACATATGTTGCAAATATATTTTTCCATTCTTTTCTTGTTTTCTCACGCTTTAAGATCATTTTTGATAAAAACAAATTTTTAATTTCAGGATTGTCAAATATTTTATTTCATTTTAACAGCAAATTTAAAAAAAAGTCCCCTCCCCACTGTCTTTGGCTTTGATTATTGCTGATAAGAAGTTAACATTTAATATAATTTCTTCCTTATAAAGGTTTTTGTCTTTTATCTCTCATTTGCATTTTAAATCTTTCATTTTTCTTTGATGTTATTCAGTTGTATTATGCTGTATCTGACTTTGGATTTATTTTTATTTATCCCACAAGGAATTAATTTGACTTCCTTTGCAGGTTTGAGTCTTCAAAGACTTGAATTCCTCAGTAATTACCTTCAATCTCTCTCATAAATTCTACTGAACTCTACATATATTCCAACTTTTCATTCTCTCTTTCAATTCTGTTCTTCTGGTTTGCATTTTGAATGATTATTTATATCTATTTTCCAGTTTAGTAATTCTGTGGTTTGTGCTTAATCTTCTGTTTAATATGTTTAGTGAAGTTTTAACTAAAACGTAATTTTCATTTCTAGAGATTCTATTTCACAAACTGGTCCTCTTTACAAATTTTCTTGTTCATTTTCAAATTGCTAAATGACCAAAATAGTTATTAAAGCATTAAAATGCTTATTTTATATTCTGATAATTTCTGTTTCTCAATTCATTACCTGACCTATTCTGATACCTGTCTCATTCTCATCTAAGTATCTGATGAGATGTGTCATATACATTCCTCTTCAAAGACAGACTCAATGCTCAGTTGTTTCTGCCTAGCTGTGGGGAGGAATGAGGTCAGTAGGCAGCTGCCATCAGCAGAGAACTGCCTCATCTATAGTCATGCCCTGTTCAACCCCGCCTGCCTCTGGAGACTGAATGGGGATATCAAGGCCCGCCATTTTGGCCTGGTGTAAGACAGCTCTAATGGACAATATCCCTACCAGTGCTCTCCATTGCTAGGTTGCATAAAGTTTTGTCAGAGTTTCATTTTAGTTCACCTTCTCCTTTTGCTTTCTTTCTCTTTCTTTTAGAGTTGTTGATCCTAATAAACATCTAGTCTCCCAAGTTCTGGTCCTGTGGCTGCTTCCAGAGGACCCAATGTGCAACTTACATGTATGTGTTTTTTCTGCTGCTTCTTGCTTATGGAATTGTTAAAAATGAAACTTTAGACCAATTAAATTTAGTGGAGTATAATCAAATAAAAGATTGGTGAATTCAGCAGTAGTAGTAGTTCTGGCAAAAATGGTTCAGAGTAGTTCAGAATACTCTACCTTACCAGAAGTGTAGGCTCCATTTATAACCAGAGAAAAGGCAGTTCCATACAGAAACAACCCAATTGGCTATGGCTGGCATTTTTCATATATAGTCATGTTTTGGCAGCTTTCAGCCTCTGATTGGTTGGTAGTTCAACTGCTCTGATTGGCTGAGACATGGAACTTGTTGCAATAGTCCTCTTCCAGGTTAGATTACAGTCTATTTACAGATTCACTATGGACAGAGAAACTTTTAGATCAAATTTAAAATATATAGAGAGGTGTGACTTTGGGCCAAGCTTAATTCAAATTAACAGTAGGTTGTTTCCTTCTGTGTTTATATTTCTTGCAACTTTATCTATTGGGATTCTTTGGGACTTGTACTGAGGTTGGGTTCCTTTTGAGAGTACATGAGATTTCTTCTACCAGTTGCCTGGGGGCATGGCCAACATGGGACCAGTATGAGTTAAAATTGTCTTTGTTTTTTGTCAAAATATCAGTGCCGTGTGTATTGACTGAAAATCCGTATGAGTGGGGATTGTAGTTAAGACTTTTCAAGGTAGACATGTTTCTTACTTTTTGTTTCTTTGTTGGACTTGTTTCCCATTTACCCTTATTACTATGGCTGTCATGTTATAGGCCTCACTTTCTGTGGGAGCCTTTTCACCTTGGGTGGGCTCAAGGCTTAATTTCCTGTTTCTCATGCCACTGTGTAGCTCTCAGATGGAAACTAAAGGTCACCAGAGTTCAGCACATAGTTTCGGGTGAAGGCTGGTTTGGATCTTGCTTACTTTCCATGGTTCCCAGGCTCAGTGTCTTACTTTGAAACTGGAAACTCAAGGATGGTTCCAAGTTTCAAAGAAAGATAGATTCCTCACTTTATTGGCAGCATGTTGATTCATTAAAATGTTATTTTCTTTTGTTTTATATTTATCCAGACTTCATTTATTTTCCTTTCCTGAAGTGGCAGCTGGGTCACTTAGGGTTTCTAGTCCACCATGCTGATGGAGATAAATGTCTGGAGTCATATTTAAATGAACTTTACACAAGAAAGATGCCTGGAGGGCCAGAGACCCCAACAGAGAGAATCTGTGTTGACTGGAGTATCAGAATAGTCAATGGGAAGTTGAAAGTGACTCAACAGGGGAAGCAGGGGGCGGTTTGTGAGAGACCTACAGTCATAGGAACATCTTTGAAGAACCCACAAATGAACACCAAGAAAAATAGTCAGTTCTTAATGTCCTAAAGACCAAAGAGTACTATAGTAGTTTCCCTTATTCATGATTTCATGTTCCATGGCTTTAGTTTCCCATGGTCAATGATGGTCCAAAATATTAATATTTGTCTGAACTCTTAGAGAGAGACAGAGAGAGAGATAGCACATTCACCTACTATTTATTGTAGTATATTGCTATAATTTTCTATAGTGTTGTTAATTTTTTACTGTGCTTACTTTATGAATTAAACTTGATCATAGGTATGTCTGTATAGGAAAAAATCATAGTATGTATAGGTTTCAGCACTATCTGTGGTTTCAGGCATTCACTAGGAGTCTTGGAATATACTCCCTGTGGATAAAGGGGGCCTAATGCTTATGTGGTACTGAGTATTGAACACAAGGTCTCATGCATGTGGGCACGTGCTCTACCACTGAGCAGTATCTCCATTCCTGAGACTACAATTTTAGAAGGTGAAGCCACTACCTGCCAAATAAGAGTGTCCCTGGTCCTATGTCTCCTCCTTCCCTTTTGTCTCATACTGGAAGGATCCAGAGGAAGAGTTGTGAGAAGGGAACAGCAACAGAAGCATGAAGCTTGTAAAGTGAGAAGAGACCCCCCTGACCACTCCAGGGCTGAGAGATGGGAGAAGCATAATTTTGATTATGACAGAGGAATAAGCAGACAAATGGCTAAAAGATTATTCTTGTATTTTCTTACAACCATATGTGAGCAGAAGAGCTATATGTTTTCTCAGTCCTCCTTCCAGGTAAGGACAAGAAAAACTCCACGGTAACAGGTTGGAGTCAAGTGGTAGAGAAAATAAAGATATTTCCTAAGAGAAACTTATGAATCTGCTTTTAACGTACAAACTACCTAAGATTCACACAAGAGTTGGAAGGATAGAAGTAGTTGGGGGAAACATGGGACAAAGGGTGATTTTTACTTAAAGCAAGAAGGATCTGAGTACAGTGGTTGAAAATGAGTCTACATAGAAAGGGATAGTGAAGAGAAACGAGGAAGGGGATAATCATGAGAAGGAAATGCTTTTGGGTGTACAAGTGGTGGCTTTTCTACACAAGTGAAGGTGTTAACCTCAGACTGTGAGGGGGTTATCTGTTTCATTTTAACACAGAGGAAGAAATTTTGTGGATTTCAGATCTGATGACTTCTTTTCTCTTCAAAGTGGGTGCAGGGTCACTTTTTTAGAGTGCAATATGACGGGGTAACAGTTTTAGGTAAGTCAAGATCATGTTAAAGAGTTCTGAAAGGATGGAGGAGCACCAAACTAAGGACAAGTAGGGGGATGGCAGAATTCACTCTAGACCCAAGCAAGGCTGAAAATCAGAACCTCAGAGTAGAACTCATCTGTACCATTTTGGGATTTCCTTCAGCAGTTAAAATCCTGGATAGAGGACAGGACGGGGACAGTTGAATGGTACTGTGCAGGATTGACTCTACCTTTTTAGTAGAGGAATTACTTTTCCCCACTATATGTTGGAGATCCAACATTGGGTCTCAAATATGATGTTCAGAGTTCTTAGTCTTTTACATAGAATCTCTTTTTCTGCCTTCCCTTTCTTCCTACACAATTTATAACCTTTGTGACTCATTCTTCTTGATGAAGTTGTAATTTCATTTGTTAGAATTCTGTTTTTCTCTATTACATTCCAGTCCTATGACTTGATTGAAGAAACACATCCAGTCTTTATCTCTAACCTGTATATGCACAATAGTCTTCTTGGAATAAAGCGTGACGAAATTGTTCCAGTCAGCATTGATTCCTGCTGATATTGTCTTCAAAGATGAGTCATCTTAAAATTTGGGGAGCCTTTTTACAACCAAAAAAGTTATAAAACGATTAAAGTTCTTGATGGGAATGGCCATCAAACTTTAGTATGTGCCAGAGGCACGTGGCACACCCATGGACTTATAAGAACAAGGATTGCTGGACTCTGCTCTTAGAGTTTCTTATTCAGTTGGTCTGGGACAGGGCCAGATAATTTTCATTTCTTCTAAGTTCCCAGGTGGTGCTGCCAATCTGGGGGCATATTAGGGAACCACTGTGCTGAAATAATAGGACAAGTGATAACAAATCTTCATAATAATAATCAGGTAGTACTCATCTTTAATCCAAACAGCACAAAGTCAAGTTTAAAAAGGAGTGTATTCAATATAGTTCATTTTCCTGGGTTCCTCACTTTCTTTGATAAGTGTTCTGCTCACTCATTTCTGTGTTGCACTTGTTTAATGAAATCCACCTGTAAAGAGGAAAATGGAGAACAGAAACAGATATGGGGCCTTAAAGTTGTGAATGTTACCATTGGAGTTGGGTCATCTCAGCTTCCTATACAGAAAAGTAGATGAAGTATGGTCATTGGGTTTTTGTAGGCATCTTTATGTAAATATTATGGATCTTAACAGTTGATATGGAAGAAACATTATGATGTTTCCATGACTGCAAACAATCCAAGGCCCTACATAGAATAAGAGTTAGAAAATGAGTGTATTAGTCAGTTTTTAATTACTATAATAAAATACTTGAGGCAATTAACTTATAAAGAGGAAATAATTTAGTTTGGTTTGTGGCTTTGGAGGCTTTAGTCCTTGATGAAGTAGCCCCTTTAATTTGGGCCTCTGGCAAGGGAACACATTGAGGCAGGAGCATGGGCAGAGCAAACACTCACTTCACTAGCCAGGAAACAAAGAGGAAGAGATAGAGGATCCATAATTCATTTTGAGGGCAAATCCCCAAGTACCTAATGACCTCCCATTAGGCCCCACATGCTAAAGGTTCACAGGACCTCCTAATAGCTCCACTCAGGGGACCAAGTCTTTAACATATGGACCTTTGGGGTACACTATCCATATTTAAGTCACAGAATATTGTCATATATAAGTCACAGAATACTGGATATTCAGCAAAGATAAGACTGCTAAGTAACCATTGTTTTGATGTTGATAACAGGATGACTAAGGTCACAAGGTGTCAAAAAAAATCACATTTTCCAAAGTCAGTGATGGGGAGAATTTTTGTGGCAATGTATCAAGTACAATTGTGTAAAGGAATTTCTATAGTAATGGATCAAGTACAATTGCACAAAACATTAAAAAGACAGTTTTAGTCAGCTATTTCACTGCTATGACTAAATGACCCAACCAGCACAACTGTAAAGAAGGAAGGGTTCGAAGACTCATGGTTTCAGAGGTCTTAGTCCATAGAAGGACGTCTCCACTCCTTGGGGCTCAAGGTGAGACAGAACAACATGGTGGAAGAGCATGGCAGAGGGGAGCAGCTTGCATCATCAGGAAGCAGAGAGACTCCACTCTCCAAATACAAAACATATACCCCATAGCCACGTCCCAATTCCAATCTCCTCTAGCCACACCCTACCACTTCAGTTAATCCCATCAGGGATTATTTCACTGATTTTATTAAGACTCTTACCACCCAATCATTTCTCCTCTGAACCTTCTTGCATTGTTTCACATGTGAGCTCTTGGGAGACACTTCATATTCAAACCATAACAAAGACCTACACACATTGGTAGAGTATGATTAATTTTTAAATACCAATTGATATTTAAATATTTTGGAAAGTCAAATTTGTTAATCTTTTTTTCTATTTTTGTCTTTATATTTTCAGTGCTGGAACTGAACCCAGAATCTTGCACATGGTAGACAAGTGCTCTACCACTGAGCTACACACCCAGTCTTTCTAGCTTTTTATTCAATAATTTAATTAATAATTTATCTTTTGCATCTGTCATCTTTCTGCTGTTATGACAAAATACCTGAGAAAATCAACTTAAAAGAAATAAAGAAAGAAAGATTTATTTTGGCTCATGATTTGAGAGTTTTTCAGTTCATGGAACCTCCTTGATCCTGTTCCCTTGGGAGCACATGGTGGAGGAAATTTACTCACTTAATGGCAGCCAGGAAGCAAAGAGAAGGAGAAAGTGGTTGGGTTTCCAGTCTTTCCTTCCAGGGCATGGCCCCAATGACCTACTTCTTCCAACTAGACTCCACCTCCTAAAGGTTCTACCACCTCTCAATGGCACCATCTGTTGGGGACCAAGACCTCAACATAGCAATAGAGGGACATTAAGATGCAAACCATAAGAGCTTTGTATTCAAAACTGTAAATATTTAGAGAAGTGTTAAGTGCTTAAAGAATAATCCGTGTACAATAAAAAGTGCAAATAATGGTGAGCATATTTTCCACCCTACACATGAAATCTGCTCAGATATTGAAGAATTTGCATCTTTAAACTGATTGATCAGTTGAGGAGTCAACTAATCTCTTTTAGAGAAAAAAAGGGTAATATGTATTGAGTACAGAATATAGGTTGCTATTTGTTAAGATATTCTTTTCTCTATTAATAACTTGCTGTTCATGTCATTACTGTGCAGGTTCCACCAGTCTATGCTTTCCACATAGCTCACTGCTGACGCTCTCATTCTTTTGTTTGCAAGAGGGTGTTTTTACTTGTTATCTATGACTATTTTTCAGTTCCATAAGAGAACAAATGAACTGTGCAGTCCCCATAATCTTGCAAAGGTATTTGGCCTGGAAGATGCTTCTTGGCTATGTGCCAATAATGATGGCTACAGGGAGAACGTTTGGTTAGTCCATAATAAGCAATTTAAACTTGTACTGTTTAATATCTGCTCAATTTTTCAGAATTGCCACGATTTTAGCCACAGGATAAAAAAAGTTTATAAAAAGGCATGCCCATGTCCAAGAAAGGAGCAAAGATCACTGAGAGGTACAGTATGAATAATGAAGAGAGAGTGAAAAAAATCTATCTCAAACATTTTACCGTCAGTAACTGTTTTTAAATATTTAGCGTAGTCTCCTATCTGATCAACTCGCATAGAGCCACTGAATTTGCAGAGTCATTTTGGGAAGCCAGTTGGCAGGCAGAAATGGAAGTCGCTGGCTCATAGCCTGGTAAGAAAACCAACAGGTAGATGGCAATTCTTGCCTGTGTTTCATTCTCCTCTTTTTCCTCTCCCTCTTTTTCTTCCCTCCTGACTTTCCCTCCCTTTTCCCATTTTCTTTTTGGCCATTGAAGATTTATTGCCTTTCAGTACTTACAGATGATGTTTTCATAGGCTCTAATGAGGTCCCAGCAGTTTTTAACAATAACAGGACATTACTGTTCCTAAGATATATTATGTGTTTTCCCTCATCTTTCTCCCTTAAATGAAATGCTTAGAAGTATGTTAACCCCCAATTCCCTTTCCTTTACTATGATAAACGGTTCAGTTACTTAATAAGGCTAACTGCTTCACTGTGATTTTTATACTACTCATTTGAATAAAATCTTAAGAAGGGCATTTGTGTGCTTTACATGTATTTTCTAATAGAGTACCTGAGCCCATGTGAATGCATTTATCAGTGGCCTTGGAAGTTTTAACGCCATCATTGCTAGTTACACACCCTAAGGATGCTTTTTGTAGCATTTGATGATTCTCTTTGAGAGCTGGTGTTGAGAATACCCTGGTCTTAGTCCATTTTGTGTTGCTATCACAAAGTATCTCAGACTGGGCATTTTGTAAGGGGAAAAAAAAGTTTATTTGGCTCATGATTATGGTAGCTGGAAAGTCCAAAAATCATCTGGTGAGGATGTCCTGGCTGCATCACAACTTGGTGGTTGAGCAGGTGCATGCAGAAGGAGCACGCGTGTAAGAAAGTAGATGCAAGAGAGGAAAATTGAACTTGATTTATAATAACACATTCTTGAGGGAACTAATCCAGTCCCATGAGACCTGACCCATTCCTTAGAAAGCATTAATTCTTTCCCAGGCTAGCTCCCTGTCCCCGGCCCCAGTCACTTTCCAGTAAGACCTCACTTCTTAAAGATCCAGCACCTCTCAACATTGCCACACTGGGGCCCCCAATTCCAGCAGCACGTGAAGTCTTGGGGGACAAACCACATGGAAACTGCAGCACTCAGTATCCCTCCAGTTCTCAGATTCTGGGGTAATTCATGTTGGTACCTGTGGCTCCAGCCCCTCATGACAGGGACTCACTTCCTTCTCTGAGCTGTCTGGGATGGTCAGAACTACTTCGGTTACCACAGTGCAACCCATGACCATAGAGGACTTTTTTAAAGGAAAAAAACATTTCAATGAGCAAGTGTCTTGGCATTGTGTGACCTAACTTGGGCGCTCCCAGCACTTGTTCTTCTGTGAGGATCTGTTGAGAGCCAAGGCTAGAGGTACTTATTTTTTCTTCTTCTTAAAGGTCAGATAGATTAAACTTAACAAAGACTGGAACCAAGCTGTGTCCCAAGATGTCACACACAGATTTCAATAAAATGGGGCATTTTCCTTTGAGGAATTCCAAGCTGTAGGGAAAACTTTATAGCCAGAAGGGACGTTAAGCAGGAAGACTCACAACCATCTTGTATTAGTGTGTTCTATTTTCGTTCTGAACTAGATTTGGATCCCTGGCTTTCTCTCTGCCCTGAAATTAACATGTTATAAATGGACGGGTTGGGTCTCCCATCCAGCAAAGAAGCCAGCTTGAAAAATCATTCTGGGAAATGCACTGAATCATTTGTTCCAGGCACAGAAAGTCACTGTGCCTTGAGAAACAGGCCATCAGCAAAGTCCCTGAGACAAGTGCCCTCCTGTTAGTGGCCCAATAGTCCCGACTCTCTTCATCTGATAGGTTTCTGTCACTTCACTACTCACGTTTCTTAGGGCTTGATTTCTGCTAGAAAGTTTGGACACTATTAGGAGGTAGCTTCTTAAAGAGCCTCCCCTTTCCGGATTCCATTGGGATAGAAACCACAGAGCTGTTTCATGCAGTCTGTGATAACCCTTTTTTTCCATCCTCTGTTTTCTGGGCAACTGCTTTTGCTCTTGGTGTGTCCGCGGGCACGAGCGCACACACACTGTAATGACTGCAAATGAGTTCCAGGCAGAGCAGAAATCCATGTGGCGTGTGCTGCCTGCTCCGTGCAGGTCTGAACCCTGGTTATTCACCTCAACCACTCTTTACGCCACTTCAGAGTTTGACTCCTTCAAATCGCACCCAAGATATGGCTAATTCCATCCTTCTACAGGAGGGCGATGCTGATAGGGTGTTTACAGCTTTAGGTCCCCATGCTCCACTTTTTATATTCAGTCGCTGTCCTCTACTTTTTCCAAACAAGCACTGTGTCCAAAAAAGGACCAAATGGAAAACTTTATAAATACTCCAAATGGTGGAAACAGGAAGTGGAATAAAAATGATGTAGCTATTCACAGAAAACATGCTGTCATTTTTCCTCTGTAAATATATACTATTCATTTTCAGAAAGAGGTTGTGCAACAAGGAGGAGGAGGAGAAGCAGGGGAGGAGGAGGAGGAGAAGGAGGCGGTGAGGATGTGGAGGAGGAGGAGAACTCACAATGACTTGACTGAATTTAGAGACTGTTCAGAGAAGCTGCACTGGAATGCACAGGGCTTCCCTAGTGAGGACATGGGTGGGGCATGACTACATGACCAGGGAAATCACTAAAAAAATAGATATGGTTTCTACTGCAGAAATGCAAAGTGATGTCTTGTCAAGTACTGTCTTAGTCTATTTCCCATTGCTATAACAAAATATCTGAGACCAGGTAATTTATAAAGAAAAGAAATGTCTGTAACTCATGATTCTGGAAGCTGGAAATCCAAGATCAGGTGGCCACATGTGGTAAGAGTCTCATGCTGTATCATAATGTGGAAGAAATGGAAGGGCAAGCTGGTACAAGGGAAAGACAAAACACACAGAGTGTTCTCATGTTATAACAACCTGATCTTGAAGTAACTAATTCAGTCTTGAGAAATTAACTCACTCCCATGTGAAAGGCACTACTTCTTCTTAATAACCTAATCACCTCTTAAAGACCTCACCTTCTGCTATTGCCATAATGGCAATCAAATTTCAGCATGAGTTTTGGAGGGGACAAAGCCTATTCACACTGTAGCAGGTACTCAGGGCCTAGTGTCTTGTGACTCATTTAACAGCTAAAGAGCTATATATCCATGTCAAGCATACCAATGGTTTCAATCCCAGTTTCCATCAATCAAAACACCAAGCCATTCCCAATTTCTTTTTGGTAGCCTTGTTCATGTACTGGTACTAACAACTAATACTTACAAGATGCCAGGTGCTGTGCGGCAGGGACTATTCCAGGTGTTTTGCAGGGACTGGCTTATTTATTCCTTATGATAATCCTCACTGGTAGGCACTAATTGTAGTATCCACATTTTATGGAGAGGAAACTGAAGTACAAAGGAACAGCTGACTTTCCTGAGGGCATATGACAGACATGGTGAAGTTGTTGTGGAATGAGATTGATCAAATTATGTGCACAAATGAATAGGGCATAATGAATCCCACTGTTATGGATAATTATAATGCACCAATAAAAAAATAAAGAAATTACCATCATCTGCAAGAACAAAAAAGATGGAGTTGAGACTCCAATCTTGGTAAGAGAACTCCAGAGGGATTCTTCTCCCAGTATTCCTTTATCGTGCATTAAGGAAAGACTAGAAAAGCAATCACAAAGCACATTGTGAACAAATTGAACATTTGTTATTGACGGTGTTTGAACTTCATAAAAGGAGATTGATTAAAAAATGTAATTCAGATCAACAGAATCAAACTCTAATGTAAGAAATGGTCTCCAGTTTCACGTGTTCTTAGAAAAGAAAGGTAGAGGGAGTTTTCACACAGAGAAAAGAGAAGAAGTTTGTGTGGAGATGCAGACAGAGATGGCAGGGATGTGGTCGCAAGCCAAGGAGTCCTGGCAGTCCCCAGAAGCTAGAAGAGGCCAGAGACAGATTCTCCCTGGACAGGCGGGCAACCCCAGCACCTTGATTTCAGTCCCACGGTTGAACGGATTTCAGAACTTAGGTCCCCAAAATGGGACTGTCTAATTTTGGCCTATTAATTAAAACTATGATACTTCAAGGGCAGGGTAATTCAAAGAGGGGTATTGAATGTCTCGTCCTCTGTAACACATTAGTCTGGATCAGTAGTCCTCAAACATTTTGTTCTCAGTACCCCTTTTCATTCTTCAGGACTCCAAAGAGCTTATCTTTTGATGGAGTGTAAGTGTAGACATTTACCATTTAGCAAATTAAAGCTGAATGCATTTTAAAATGTTTAATTCATATAAAAATAAAATTCATCAAGTCATATAAAGACAAGTCCATTACATGTTGACATAAATGACATATTTTAATAAAAAATGTTCCAAAACAAGACTTGGTAAGTAGAATGGCATTGTTTTACATTTTTAAAAAAAATCAGACACTTTACAGAAGATTTACAGGTGATTAATAAATATATGAAAAAGTCTTCAGTATCTCTAGTAATTAGAGAAATGCAAATTGAAACAACCCTAAGATTTTATCTTACTCCAATTAGAATGGCTATTATCAAGAACACAAACAATAATAGATGTTGGTGTGGATGTGGGGAAAAAGGCACAATTGTACATTGCTGGTAGAGTTGCAAATTGCTGCAGCCACTCTAGAAAGCAAGGTGGAGATTCCTCAGAAAACTTGGAGTGGACCCACCTTTTGACCCAGTTATCCCACTCCTTGGTACATACCCAAAGAACTTAAAATTATCATGCTACAGTAAAGCAGCCACATCAATGTTTATAGTAGCTCAATTCACAATAGCTAGATAGTGGAACCAAACTAGATGCCCTTCAACAGATGAATGGATAAAGAAACTGTGGTATATATAGACAATGGAATATTATTCAGTCATAAAGAAGAATAATATTATGGACTTTGCAGATAAATGGATGGAATTGGAGAATATCATGCTAAGTGAAGTAAACCAATCCCAAAAACCAAAGACCAAATGTTTTCCCTGATAAGTGGATGATGATATATAATGGGGGTGGGGTGTGAGAGAAAAATGGAGGAACTTTAGATTATGTAGCAGGAAATGAGAGGGAGGAGGGGGTGGGGTTTGAAAGATGGTGGAATGAGACATCATTACCCTATATACATGTATGATTACAAGAGTGATATGAATCTGCATTGTGCACAACCATAGAAATGAAATGATGTACCCCATTTGTGTACAATGAATCCAAACGCAGTCTGTAAAAATAAATAATAATAATAAAATTTTAAAAATTAAAAAATAAAAACAAATCTTTATAACATGTGGCTTAATAGAAGACTATTGGATTCTCATATCTGTTTTGCATTCAATATGTTGCAAACTGTCTTGATTGAAGTATATGAGGATGCTGTGACCTCACATAGTTAAGTAGTTGCAAAAGAAGGAGTATTGAAATGCCCTTTGGGAAAACTGTAAGTACTTCAGGCACAGGGAAGCACACCTGTAATCCCAGATACAAACTCAGGAGGATAAGGGCAAGGTCAGCCTAGGCAACTTAGTGAGATCCTTTCTCAAAATAAAAATATAAAAGGCCTGGGGGTACAGCTCCGTGACAGAGCACCCCTGGGTTTAATCTCCAGTACTGAAATATAAAGGATAATTTTTGAAGACTAATTAATGTAGATTTTGAAATAAGATCAGCAAACTTCTGGTACTTTGTTATGTTAAAGTCTATTGGTATATTTTGCACATTGACTCTTTTACCCATTAATAATTTTCATGTATTTATGTATTAATTTATTTTTAATTTTAGTGAAAAATACATAACTATCATTCACTTAATTTTTTTTCATTTCATTTTATTTATTTATTTTTTTTGCAGTGCTAGGGATCCAACCCAGGGCCTCACACATGCTGGGCAGGTGCTCTACCTCTGAGACTGACCCCGCGCCCCAGACACACAAACATGAAATACGCCGTTTTAACCACGTTTAAATGTTCCGTTCAGTGGCACCAAGCACTCTCACATTGTTGTGTAACTGTCACAACCATCATCTCCAGAACGCTTCATCATGCAGAATGGAAACTCTGTGTCCATTAACACTCATTTCCAATTTCCCTGTTTCCTCGAACCCTGGCCACCACCATTCAACTTTTTGTTTCTGTGAATTTGACTACTCTAGGTAACTCAAGTACATCGAATCATATGGTTTTGTTTTTTTGTGATTGGCGTTTTTCACCATAATGTCCTCAGGCTTCATCTATGTTGTAGCATGTCCAAATTTACTTCCTTTTGAAGGCTGAATAATATTCCATAGTATGTATATACCACATTTTCTTTATCCCTTTGGATGGATCCTAAGTTGTTTCCATCTTTTGGTTATTTTGAATGATGCTGCTATGAATAAAAGTGTTAAACTCCTTACGTTTTTCTTTCTAGGTTGTAAAGTTTTAATTTTATGTTTTGGTGTGTTGTGAATTTTGAGTTAATTTTTGTATATGGTTTAACATAAGGGCCCAAAGTCATTCTTTTGCCTGTAGGTGTCTAATTTTCCCTGCACCATTTGTTGAAAAGACTATTCTTTTCCCATTGAACTGTCTTGGACCCCTTGTTAAAAATCCTTTGACCTTATATGTGAGTGTATATTTAGGTGCTCTTTATTTTTTTCTATTAGCCTATACATATCTGTCTATATGTTAGAGATGTAAGATTTGTAACATCATTTATTGATCATTTTGAAAACTGTTCATGGAGTTTTTCATATTTTCTAAATGTTGACAGAATTGACAATATAAAACAAAATTGCATTCATCAATATCAGGACCAAACTCTTTTTTAAAAGTCTTTAATTTTTGATAAACTGTCAGGCTCATAGTGGTAGAGACAAATTTTCCAAAATTCTAATTTTTGCTAGAAAACTCAATTTTCATTACTGCCACAAGACTTCCAGTTGTTTTCATTGAATTGACAGGCTTGCTGCATTCATCTCAAGGCAATTTCTGCCAAATATCCAAGTCTGAATAACCACAGTTAAAGAATTACACAACTGGGTGCTATTAATCATTTCATTTTGAAACTTTGAAAAAATCACTTGCTGCAAAAGTTTTTTTTAACTTATTTTTAATGATCACTCATTTGAACCTCTACCTAAATTCTCTCTCTCTCTCTCTCTCTCTCTCTCTCTCTCTTTTTTTTTTTTTTTTTTGAGTACTGGGGATTGAACTCAGGGGCACTGAACTCCTGAGCCACATCCCCAGCCCTATTTTTGTATTAGGGTCTCACTAAGTTGCTTAGTGCCTCACTTTTGCTGAGGCTGGTTTTGAACTCCTGACCCTCCTGTCTCAGCCTCCTGAGCTGCTGGGGTTACAGGTATGTGCCACCATGCCCAGCTTCTCTGCCTAAATTTTAATGGTGAGTCATTCTTGGGTTGTGATCCTGGGTCTTTTATATTTCTAGATTTACACTCTACTTAGGTGACCTTGTTTGGTTTTGTGGTTTTAGATGCCACCTACAGGCCAATTCTTTCTATTATCTATCATCTCTATTTCTCCCCTTTTGTCTATCATCTATCTATCTATCTATCTATCTATCTATCTATCTATCATCTATCTATCTATTATCTATCTATCTATCTATCATCTATCTATCATCTATCTATCTATCATCTATCATCTATCTATCTATTATCTATCTATCTATCTATCTATCATCTATCTATCATCTATCTATTATCTATCTATCATCTATCTATTATCTATCCATCTATCTATCTATCTATCATCTATCTATTTTCTATCTATCTATCATCTATCTATCATCTATCCATCTATCTATCTATCTATCTATCATCTATCTATCATCTATCTATCTATTATCTATCTATCTATCTATCATCTATCTATTATCTATCTATCTATCTATCATCTATCTATCTATCTATCTATCTATCTATCTATCTATCTATCATCTATGTCTATCACTCTATCTACCCTCATCCTTTCAATGTGCTCTGACTGCCTAGGGAACTGTTCCACTTGGAAAACAGAGAGATATCTCTAACTAATGTGACCACAACTGAATTCTTGATTTCATTTCCCAGTTTGTTCCTCCCTTATCTCAGTAAAACTAAGCCCAAATTTAAAGTTATTTTTTATGTCCTCTCCTGTCCACCCACACACACCACATTCAATGCACCAGCAGCATCAGTGGGTTATGCTTTTAAAATTGATCTTGATTCCAGTCAGAGCTCACAACATCCACAGGTCCCACACTTGATCAAGCCATCATCAGAGAAGCAAGAGGATTGAATGCCTAGTATTGACTTTTTAAAATAGGCATCCCAAAATGCATTCCCAGGTTTATTTTACGGCATGGTCTCTGATACCATTCCATCAGCATATAGGAGAATTTTTATAACAGAGCCCGTGGACTTGAGACTGTCTGTGGTTAGGATGATGATCTATCACATGATACATTCTCCTCAAAGAATCTAAGGAGAAATTTCTGTTCAATCTAGTGGAAAGAGGGGTTTTGTTATTGACCGGAATACTTTGGTCAAAGTAGGATAATCATATAATTTATCATATGAAGCTAAGATGCTTTAGGGAGTCCTTAGGCAAGAGAGCATATGATCATCTTACCTATAGTAAAAGAAACAAACTCTAGCTGGATTAATCAAAAAGAGAGGACTTTGCCGTAAGGACCATCATATTGACACCGAGAGCAAGAGGGCAACCAGGACTCTGCAAAAGACTGGCTCCAGAACCAGGAGTCGCTCTCGTCTCCATGCCTGTTGAGTTCAATTCTTTCTCTACGGATGGGGAATTGGCTTTTCCCTTACACAGTGGATGATAGCCATGGCTTGGTTCTACTCGAGAGGTTACCTCAGGCTAAACCAGAATACCATAATTCCCTCTCTGCTCATTTTATTAGCATTCTTTTATTTTATAAGTTCATAAAATATTCAGAACCATGATATTCAGAACCAGTAGCTATTTGGATGATACAATCAGAAGTCTGGGCTTAGAGATGGCAGTTGAAACTTGGTCTACCTCAGCATCCAATTTTGTCTTTGGTTTGATTGCACAGAATAAATAAAATTCTGATTAACATAGAAGATATTTAATATTTTAATATATTAGTCATTGTTCATGATCTTCGTCATCAATGGAAAGCAAAACACACCTGAAAACTTGCTGTGATGCAGCATTATCACATCTGACATGTGACACTTTCATTTGCGGCCCCATAGCCTGCGGTCTCAAGTGGGATCAACCGGTCCACGTATATGCCCGAGCCTTGCTTGTCCTCTAAGAACACCACACGTGATGTTTTGTACAACTTCACATGACACAAAATTTGCAGGTGTGAATTTACATATATAAATCGCATTGCAGGACTTCATCCTTTCTTGTCAATGACACGTTTAGGTGATGTCAAGTGGGCACCGAAATGGCGAAGTGTTTACAATGAGGTTTTGTATAAAAATGAATTACCTAGCAGCTCCAAGTAAGGAGGTGGTAAATATCTATTACTGGAGTATTTCAAATCCCTGGGAGAGAATCCCAGGTCTAGTTTGGGGTCCTTAGTCTACCTATTGTCAAAGGGCAATAATTACATAGAACGTCCTTGGATGTTTTGGAGAGGAGTGGTCAAGAGCTGTCAGTTACTCAGAGAAGTAGGAAGAGAATCCAGAGAATAGTAAGTGGGGAAAGCTTCAAGAATGCTTTGGGTAGGTCCATAGAATAATTTTTCCACTTATTCAACAAATAATGGCCATCACTTACTTAGAGCCAGATATTGTCCCAGGCACTGTCCACAGAGAGCTGACAATGAATAGGAAGGTGACAATGAATTAAAAAATATAGTGATTGTCTCAGGTATTGATGAGGGATGGGGTGGGGGCCATGGACAGGAGAGGAGTTCTTGAAGAGCTCATGTTCGAGCGAAATGGGGAAGAGTCATGAGGAGATCTGGAGGCGGAGAGTTCCATGGAGAGGAAACTGTGTGCAAAGTCCCGGAGGCAGAAGTTCATGTAGGTATTTGAGGAACAGCATGAAGACCAGCGTAGTGTGGCTGCAGTGGGATGAGACGGGGGCAAACTGAAATCAAGGAGTCTGGAGAGGTGTAGAAACTGGAGTATGTAGAGTGTGCAGACCATGGTAGAAATGTCAGGTTTTACTCTAAATGTAATGGAGGCTACTGGAGAGTTTAAACAGGACTGGTATGGTCTGATTTATCATTCTTCTATTACTGTATGCAAATGTAGTAGCTTAAAATAACACACATTAATTATCTCAACTTCTGGGAATGTCCTGACTGGGTCTTCTGCTCAGGGTCTTGCTCGACTATAATCAAGGTGTCACCTGGACTGTGGTCTTATCTGGAGGAAGATCTACTTCCCAGCTCCTTAAAGGCAGAATTCATTTCCTTAACCCTATAGAATTGATGACTACTTCCTTCTTCAAAGTCAGTAAGGAAAGCAAGAATTGAGAGAGAGCTGACTGGAAAAGCCTTATAGAATATATTGTAGTGATGAGAGTAGACATTTCATCCCTTTGTCATATTCTATTGGTTGGAAGCAAGTTACAAATTTCATTCACACTTGAAGGGGTGGACATCCCAGAGGTCACTTTAGGGTCTACTTCCCATATCTGATACATGATTTAAAAAAATCTCTCAAGTTAATGTGTGGAAATTTGTACTGTAGGGTGGTTGGAAGACAAAACCTGGTGACAAAAGGCAGTTGTAATTTGAAATTAGGAAACCATTGGCCATTGCTTTTTCAACAAATATTTATTTAACCTATTATGTAAAAGGCACTGGGATGGGTATTGGGGTTTCAGTAAGATTTTTCACTTTTGAGAAAGCATTTTTCTTGGAAAGACAAGGGGGAAAATGGTAGTTGACATTAGTTGAAGAGTAAACAGGAGGAGAGAATAGAGTGGTAACCATTGAAAATATTCTCATAGTTTGGAGGTGAAAAGAAGGAGAAACATGAGATAGCTTGAGGGAGGTTATCTATTATGTTTTCTTTCTATATGTTTTCAAACTTTTTTCCCTGGCTGAAAGGTAGAACAGTGGAGAGAAGGAGGTAGAAGGTACAGTAAAGGGAGCATTCCAAAAGAGAAAGGAGGAGATGGAATGAGGGTTGCAGGAGGGAAATACCTTAAAATGAGGTGTGGACATCTTTTATAAAACAGCAACTGTGAAGATATGAATGAGGTCAACAGAAGAGTGGCGGGGAACAATGGAGCATGGACCACACTTCGACAACCACTCCACAGACCCCAGAGATGTCTGATAAGCATCTCAACCTCAGCATGTCTTGATCTTCCTCCGCAACCAGCAGCCTTCCTCATCTTGGGGACAGTGATCCGCCTTTAGATGTTCATACTTCTTTCTCTCTTATACTGCTCACTACCCAACTGGGAATTCTATGGGTTCTACCTTCAAAATACATCCCTTGCTTTCTTCTAACTATGCACCAAGGACTATGCTACCCTTTCTCTTTGTAGTCTCCTGCTACCCTGACACTCCATGGTTCTCTCCTTGGTCTATTTTTCTTTTATCAGAGGTTTACTCAGCTGTTTCACTGGTGTGATCAGAAGACTGACAAGAACAACACAGAGGAAGAAAAAAATTTATTTGGGGCTCATGGTTTCAGAGGTCTCAGTCCATAGATGACCAGCTCCATTGCTCTGGGCCAGAGGTGAGCAGAATATCATGGAAGGGCTTGGTGGAGGAAAGCATCTCAGGATGTGGTAAAAAGTAAGCAGAGACAGGGACAGATTATAAACCCCCAGAGCATACCCCAGTCATCTACCTCCCCTAGTCACGTCCAAACTGCCTACAGTTACCACCTGTAGCTTTCAAAGGTTTTCTTCAAATGTCAGTCTTCAAAGTCCTACCTGGTAAATCTAAAGAAACTGTTAAATCAGACACTGTGAAGTGGTGGAGGTTCAGAAACCCTGTCTCCTTGTAGTAGTTTCTGAAAGGACAGGGCCACCTTCCCCAAGGCCTATGGTATTAACTCTAGTTCAAGACCTATTTCTTTTAGGAAATTTTATTAATGTTAACCTTTTACTAACTTCATTCTTTTCATTACATTAGATTCTGCTAACTTTCAAAATGTCTCCACCTTGAAGATTCTGAAGTCTAAATTCTCCTCTGCAAACACATCTGACCTCTCTGCTCTGCCCCTACACTCATTCCCTCCCTTCCTGGGAGGGAAGGTCATGATGCCAAGCCCACCTTTCCCCCTCTTCAGAGGCCACTGAATTCTGACCATTTTGGTTGCTCTGGAGAACTACAACCTCTGAGGTCAGGGAGAAGAGAGGGACAAGCAAAAGAAACTGGAAGGGAAAGGCCAGTGAAGCAGAAGGGAAAGAGGGTAAACCATACTGAAATCCAAGGGAAAAGAGCGAGTCAAGGAGAAATGGGTAATAGCCATGTCTGAGGATGCCGATGAGTCAAAGAGGAGAACCGAGAATGGGCCATTGAATTTAACAACTTGAAGGCCAAAAGTGAACTTAAGCAGAGGAGTTCTAGCATAGTAATTGGGGACAGATCTGGCTGGAGTGGGCTCAAAAGAGAAGAGAAGGAAAGAAATTGGAGAGGTCATAATATACAACTCTTTCAGGGAATTTTGCCATGAAGGAGCTTAAGGAAGTGGGGTCATCTCTGGGAGAGTTGCTGAGTCAGTTGAAAATTCTTTTTAATGGGAGAATTGCAGTGTGATTGTTTAAATAATTGAGATTGTGTTTTTGTTAAGCAAACCAGAAAGAACAAGGTTGTTGAGGATATGTGCCAATAAGTCAGTATGGTGATTTGTCATTGAATTTAAACTGGGTTCTTTGTTGAAACAATGATGACTTTTAAGCAAATTTTAGTTAGGCTGAGTAAGTTTAAAGGGCAACACATGAGCATGGGCCATGGGAAGCCTGGATCAGTGACTGGATGTACCAGCTAGTGGGGAGCAGCTCTGTGCTTGGGATGGGTAGAGGGAGAAAGGGGAGGAGGTGGTCTAAGACAAGGGCTTTCAGTGCTGCTAGAAACTGTACCTTCCTTAAGTGAGGGCTCATTCTTCATGAAGTAGACATTGAGGGTATGTGACTGGATAAGAAAAGAAAAAGAGGAGTACTGTAAAGGGAAGAATTATTTAGTCATTCTCTATTTCTTGCCCTGTTGTGTGATTGCCTCATGGAGGCTTCTGTATTTGGTTGGATCTACATTTTCTAAGAATTTCTAGTGACGAACTAAACCATAGCATATTGACCACTTGGAATTCTAGGTGCATGGAGAAGGGAGGCTGGTCCTGGCCACTCCAACCAGATTCGTCCCCAATTACTATGCTAGAGTTGCTTTGGTCAAGGTCCCTTTTGGCCTTCAAGTTGTTAAATTCAATGGCCAATTCTTGGTTCTCATCTTTGACTCATCAGCATCTTCGGACATAAGTAGTGTATCTTCAGTGAGAAGTAGTTGATTCTTTGGTGGGTGAGCTTCCCTCCAGCCCAGAGTTGGTTCTCCTAGTTTTTAATATATATATTCAAACCTCAAAACACAGGAGTTGTGATCCCGACACTTTTGAATAAATTTACCAAGACAAGGAAATAAACAGTTTAAGAGCCAACAGTGTCCTGGATGTTTCAGGACACATGGCCAGTGTCCAATTAGGAAAAACAATCACAGTGACAATGTTCATTCCTGTTCTGTTCTCCAGGGGCACCCGGTGTAAATGGTGTCCCTGGAGCTGTGACCTCAGTGGCTCTGGGCATCCTTGGAGGTAAGCACTGGAATTTCTGAACTGTCCAGATGCAGGCCCCAGAAGAAGCTGCTCCCAACGCCAACAAGCAGACCACTCATTCCTCATCTGCCTCACTATCACTTGTTCCACAGATTCCTATACAAGTGAAAATAAGGCCATTGTTTCCCCCAAAGCTTTTTTTTTTTTTAACTCAAGCTATTTTCCACCAAAACCCCCACATATCATTCACATGACTGAGACCACAGAGCTAATGAGAGTATCATTGTGTTTAAGCTGAGGACTGAAGAGAGGAGTTGGATTTGAGAGGAGACACATGTGGGGACAATCTACCCTGAGAAGGGCTCTCTGTGTTTCTTTCTTTCCCAAATTTCCCTCTGTTTCTTCTCTGCATCTGCCGGCTGGCCACAGGATGAACAGTCGCGCGTTTGCCCCCAGGAGCACCCCCTGCCTGTATTCATTCTCTAATCAATTTGGATCAATATTTTAAGCTAGACTTGCAGGGGGTCACTTCTCCCATCTTGGAAAGCTTTCCAAGGGAACCGAGGGAGACTTAAAAAAACACCAACACATCCTACTGGCTTCAGGTTTGGATTTGAGCCGCGCCTTAGGGCGATGGGTTGGGCAGGGACTGGAAGAAGGAGTGAGATGGAATGAAGAAAAGGCTTGTGTCCAAACCAGAAGTCACATTGTCATGCAGTTCCTTTCATCCAGGTAAGATTTCACCTCTTTTCTCACAAAGTCAGGCCAAGCTTGTGGGCAGATTCCATCCATGAAGGGAGAGGAGGAAGAGGAGGATGTGGCAACGACTTCAAACCCTGGCATCGGCCAGGCATAGTTCTCCACGTAACCAAAGTTGGTTTCTCCTGCTTCCTTGGCTTCCCATGCTATTTACCTCTTCTAACCAGTGAAAACTGAAGCAGGTAATCAAAAGAAAAACAAAACTGTGGTGTCTTGATTGATGAGGTTACCTTCTTGTCACATTATTCCTGGGGCATGTGTCAAACACCTGTTAAGGCCTCTGCCTGAACATATTTCTTTTCTTTTCTTTTGTGCAAAATAGTTACATTCATTCAGACCGCCTTCCAACCTAGGGTGGAACGTGTGGTCTCATTCCTTCCTTTGACGAAACCACAAATCTTCCTCATGACTCTGCTTTGAAATCAAATTCTTCATATTCTGTCTTATTCCTTACAAAGACTATTTATTTATTGAAATTATATATACACATACACACAGAATCTCAACCAATTTGACTTTTCACTATGATTTCTTTAAAGAGAGGGACTTATGCTTTCTGCTAACTGAACTTTTGACTCTCTACTCTTTAGATTTTGATCCCCTTATTCAGGATTGGATCCAAAAATATTTGTTGATGATGCCACAAAGACCTTATTTTTAAATGGCATTAATGTAACTTCCTATATTTGTTGAACAATTGCTTATGATTTTAAGGACAATTTACACCAATTAGTTATCTATTCCATTAGCCCTATACGTAGGATGGAGGGGGAAGTGCTGAGAACAAAAGATCAAAGGCAGATCCAGGACTTGTAGTACTAAGCATCAAAATAAGTACTATGTCCTTTAAAAAATATGGACCAGGCTATCCATTACAGTATTGTTCTTCATAGTGACAATGTGGATACAACTCAAATGTCCAGCTATAGAAGAAAGGATACATAAACTGCAAAGTATTTATTTAATACACAGCAGTGTAAGGAATAAATTGTGTTAAACACAACATCATGGATGACAAAATGTTGAATGAAAGTAGACATCTCTAAGGAATATAGATGCCATGATTCCATTTCTATCGATTTCAAAACTAGGCAAAAATAATCTGTGGTGACAGATTAGTTTTGTTCCCCCGCCCACCTGCTGATTAAATATCATTTACTCCAAATTTGTTACCTCCAACCTGTATTTTCCTCCTTACCTGGAGAATTTCATAGGTTCATGCTAACTGAACACCACACTTGGATGTCTGGAGAGACCTGAAAATTGGACATTTCTAATAATGTTGTCCAGGAAGGATCAAGGGCAGGAGTCTGGGATCCTAGAAATGTGTATATCTGGATCTAGTGGGGGTTACACAGGTGGACACATGTAAAAATGAATTGAGCTGTATCCTTATGATGTCTGCTCTTTCTAGATGTAAGTTGTACCTAAATTCAGTAGCTTAAATGAAAAAGATGAACAATACAGAGTCCTTGGCCTGAAGGAGGCAATAGTTTAGTAGAAAAAACATAAGAAGCAATATGTTCCCACAGTGTACTGAGAGCTGCCACTGAGGTGTGGGCCAAGAGGAGAGACAGAGACACGTATGTGGCATGGTCAAGGAAGAGGAGAGACACACTCGGTGCTCTTGGAGAGAGGCCGAAGGCCATTCCTGGAAGGGGACAGCTCAGAACGTCACTTTCTGATCTCCCTGTGGCATTTGGTTTTGCCAGTGACTTTCTTGCCTTCTTTTTTCTTTCTTTCTCTTTCTTTTTTGTACTAGGGATTGATTCCAGGGGTGTTTTAGTACTGAGCTACATTCCCGATCCTTTTTTTGTTGTTATTGTTTTGTGTTTGATTTTGAGACAGGATCTTGCTAAGTTGCTGAGGCTGGCCTCAAACTTGTAATCCTCCTGCCTCAGTCTCCCCAGTCACTGGGATCATGGGGGTGCCCACTGTGTGTGACTGTATTGGCTTTCACTTTTGGAAATGCTCTCTTGCTTAGCTTCAGTGACATTTTCTACTGGTTTCTCTCCTCTTTCTCATTTTTCTTCTTTTTCTTCCTGGTTCCCCTTCTCTGGTCCTGCCCTTTCAATGACTCTGTTCTGCAAGGACTGTGTCCTCTTTCTCTTTCATTCTCATCCCTGGCTAACTTCATCCACCTGTGCCTGGGGTTTTAGTGACCCTCTGCCCCCCCCATTACCCAAATATCATTGGCTCCACATTTTATATCTCCAACTTGCATTCCCATCCTTACCTAAAAAATGGGATGTGTACATGCCAACTGGATGGCACCGTTCAGGTGTTCTACAGACGGTTCAAAATTGAACATTTCTGAACTTGTCTCTTCATCTCTCCTCCCCAACTCCTTCTTCCCATATTCCTTTTCCCTCATCCAGCAAACATCCTGTGACTGCCATCTTTTCTTCCACACTGTTAGGTGTGCTCTCTCTCTCTCTCTCTCTCTCTCTCCCTCTCTCTCTCTCTCTTTCCTTCTGTTGTGCTTTGTGTTCACCTGCAAGCATAGCATGGCTCACTCTTGATTCAGAGCAATAAACAAGCTGGAGGTAATAATGTCATGTGTGTTCACCTCTCAGGGTGAACTTCCTGAGCCAGAGGCTGTGGGGGACTTGGGAAGAAACCTGTCTATGTCAAGGCTTGCTGGAATTAGGCTTAATATTCCTTATTCTCAAAAGAGTAAAGGACTTGCAATTTCTTCAGAATTCTTTAGTCCTTTCCCAAAGCTCTGTGTGAATGCTGGTATTATAAACCCTGTATTAGTTTGATCAAGTGACAGAAATGTGACTACTGACTCAAGCAAAACCGGAATATACTGAAAAATAATATAATAATAGTATAATAACATACTGAAATATATTGAATCCAGGGGTTTTGTCTTAGTCTGCTTTCTATTGCTATAATAAAACATCCAAGATCAGGTAATTTATAGAGAATAGAAGTTTATTTGGGCCATGGCTCTGGAGTCTGGGAAGTCCAAGGTATTGCACTGTCATCTGGCATGGGCTTTCTTGCTGCATCATGACATGGCAGAGGGCATCACATGGTGATGCAGAGCAAGCTCGCTAGCTTAGGGATCTCTTCTTCTTCTTCTTAAAAAGTTATTAATGTCATCCAGGGAGTCACACCCTCATGACTGTTCTAAATCCAATAACCTCACGAAGGCCCCAACTCCAAATGCCATCAACATACAAATCTGGGATTAAGTTTAGGAGTTAAGTTTTCAACACAAGACATTTCGGGGGACACATTCAAATCATAGCAAGCCTTGGTGATGTCATTTAGATTTGGCCTCTTCCTCTCTCTCTGTTGTCTGTCTCAGATCTGTTTTCTTGCCTGTTGACTTTGCTCTCAAGGAGAGCGCTCTGGGCTCCATTACCTTTTCTGGTTGGAAAATCTAGCAGAAAGAGAAAGCTTCTCTCCATTTCTCTCTAACAGACTTTCCCCAGTAGAGTCTCTTCGGCTTGACCCATGAACTCACTCCTGAGCCCACCAATATAGCCAGGCAGGTGAAATGCTGCAATGGTTTCAGCCTGGGTCCTGCGTCTCCCTCAGGAGTTGGGTGTCCATCCAGCCATCAGAAGGCCTGAGCCTAGGGTAGAGTGGGCCACAGGAAAAAGTGAGGTGATGCTTGTAGAAGAATAAGGCAGGAAGGTTGGCCAGGCAAAATAACACCTGTCCATCAGAAGCCCTCTGGGAGAAGGCGAGTTGGAGACACCACAGGCTTGGGGCAATGCTTAGTGTTGGCACCACACATTGCTCCTCAGGCCCGGCCCTGGTTCCTTGATTGTGGTTTAGCCTCTGATTCATTCTATCTGTCAGCTTGTTTCTCTTGTCAGCCTCATACTTCCTAGTCAGTGGGTCACTGTCAGGGGAACAGGAACCAAAGAAAGGGAGCCATTGAACCTATGCTTTCAATTTGCCCTCTGTCTTAGCCTGTCGTGCCTTGTCAGGTGTCATGGGAATGAGGAAGAATGGTGCAGTCAGCCAGTTTTGGCCGGCCTGTGTGAATCAGGTGTAAGTCATGCAGAACGATGCTATAGAGGACTCAGATTTCCAGGAGCCTCAGCCCAAGCATCCTTCTTATTCCCCATGGATTGGCACAGGGCTCTGGCCCCTACCCGCTGCCCAAATGTTCACTGAAGGGATGTGTGAACGAAGAAAGAGCTGCTGCTAAACCTGAAGTCCAGGTAAGATGCGACCGTGGGAAGTGTATGGGGGTGGCGGAAACGCCCTGCCCCGGCCTCTGTGTTCACAGGCGTTCTGGCTGGTGGGTGCCTGGTGTTGCCGAATACCAGCCATATTTCCAGGCCTGACTCTGCTGTCGATTAACTTGCGTGCTCATGCATTCCCCAGCCCTCCCGAGACCTTGGTTTTTTAAACCAGTAGAATGAGAAAAATGGGACACAAACACTCCTTTTAGTTCAAAAAGCTGCCATGATTCTGAGATATCTCAATAGAGAGGAACTGCCACCACACACACCCCAAAGTGCAGACCTTATAAAACATCACCATTCGAGTCATTCAGTTATTTTCTAGTCATGTGTTTCCTAAGAAGGGGATGGAAGGCGACAGTTTCTCTCTCCTACGGACTCAGTCTGTGCTATTCCCTAAAATAAAGATCAACTTCATCTAAAGCTGCTGAAAGTTTTATGCCGTCTTAGCACACACCACACCTAAACTCAGCAGGACATTGTTTCCTTGTCAGAGGATACCTAGCAGAGAGCTCCAAATAATAGCTCAGTTGTCCAACGTCTACTTAATGGATTAGAAAAGTTAACAAATGATATCTTATTCCTGGCTCCTTCTGCTGAAATGTGATACTTCCAAAGGCCCATAAACCGCTCCCACTTGGTGACCTTCCTCCTTCCAGGGAATGAACATATTTACTTCTCTCAACCTAGGCTTTTCCCCTCCCCATAGGATAACCCAAAACATCTGGAGATACTGTGGGGTCTCTCTCAAAAGATTACATGTTCTTTGCGGCTTTTCCTTTTCTGGGAGATGAATCCTGACAACTGGAAATTAGAAGCTGGAGTTATGGCAACTCGTGGGGGCCAGGGGAGACCTCCACACCCCTCCTTCATGCTGACTTGCCCCTCCTTTGCTTCACTCTCTGCTTAGTGGCTCTCTTTTCTCCTTTCCTTCTGTCCTTGAGCCATTTCACTGGACCTTCAGAATGTGAGGAGGTGCTCCCTTCCCCCTCCCATTTCCAACACGGGAAGAGGCCACCTGGACCAGGAATTCAGCATTACCAACTTCCCACAACATTTCCTCTGGGTTCGCTTGAGGGCTGGGCTGCTGGTTAAGGGGGCAGGTTTTACCTCCTTCCTAGAGACACCTGAAGGTCACCAAGGCCCTGTCTCTGAGTACTATAAATTACAGCTGAAGATCTTACAGGCATTTGGAACTGATTCTTCTGTCTCTTTCCTAATCAGGAAATTTCGCAAAGCTGGTGTGTGTCATCTCTAATCACTCATTATTTCCCTTCATGCTGATCCTCCTCCGTTCAATGAAGAGATCTAGCTGAGCATCTGCTCTATGACAGGCAGAGGACTCTCTGCCAACCAAGCTCCAGGACCATTTTCCAGCTGAGATAAAAGGGAAGTCTGGTCAATCATTTGTAGGACACTCACAGCAAGGAGGTAGGTTATTGCTCAGGTTGCCTGAGAAAGAAAGATCTTGGAGTCCTTCATCTTTGGCTCCCAGGTGAAAGCTGTTAGCTGGGTTCTTGATGGCTGACTTTCGCTAATGTTTGGTTAGAAAGGAAAAGAGTGATTAGAACCCCCCTTGGAGTACTGATGGGTCACAAGTATTCCTGGTGTTTTGTTGAGTCCAGAGCTCCAGTAGGAACGTCATTCAGTCGTAGGACATTATAAGGATGACATATTTTAGTGAAAGACATTTTCCCTGGAGATATGGACACTGGCATGTGTGTGTGTGTGTGTGTGTGTGTGTGTGGTGTGTGTGTGTGTTTGGTAGAAAAACAGGGTGATGGAGGAAGAAGTGGGAAGACGCAAATAATTGAGGTGGGGAAAGGTCTAAAGAGCCTTCCTTGTCTGCTTAGGCGGATTTTGTACAGGTGGAATGTGAAATCTGAACTGTTTACACAGCTCACATTTCCATGTAATAAGAAAAACAGAGGAAAGCTGGGCATGGAGCTTGAACTGAGCTCCCTTCTTCTTAGCTCCAAACCACTTCTTTAAAACGGACTGTTAGATCTTAGAGGAAGCTGTTTTCCACTAGCCCTAGTGGTCCTGGAGCAGAGCTTGTACCACCAGCTGAGAAAACAAACCCGAGAAAGAGAAAGTATACTCAGGTTAACAGGCCCTAGGCAAGAAAGCCTCCTTCCCGCCCTGCCCTGCCCCACCGGCCTCCCTCCCCTGGGGCTGGAATAGTGGCTTTGGCAGTGAGGTCCTTAGGCAGGGATGAGGACCGGCTGCCCGAGCCGCAGAGAACATAAAGAGATTTACAGTCTTCTACTCCTGATTTTTATTTAATGAAAACCAGAGGTATAAAAATGAGGCAAGCAAATAACACCATAACAGGAAATAAAAGGGGAGAAGGAGCAGGGAAAAGACCACACTTTGAATACCAAGTACAGATTTGGAGCACAGGTATTTGCAAACACAGTCTTTATCGGTCACACGTCTGAAAGTGACATGACAGCAGATAGATGGTATTGGGTGCACAACTGTCTAATCTGGAACCATTGGATCTAGAACTCATTGAGGAAGGTGTAAATTGGGTGAAAGCCTAACTGGGACCTGACAAGGTGTTTCCTCTTTTGCTTGGAGATCCTCACATATTCTAAGTAACTTTCCATATTATTATATTTGTTTCTGGTTTGTTTCCTACTTCTTGGGAATTAGTGGAGCTGAAAACTACTCAATGCTGAGAAACACTTTATGGACAAGTGTGTGAGGATGTGTCCATGTGGATGTGAAAGAGAAAATACTCATACTTTTTTTTTCAAGCAGCTAGCAATTTGAGCTAAATCTGACATTCCAAACCCTCATCCATAGTTTCCTAGTGGGAGTTTTTTGGGGCAACCCAGGAAACTTCCAAATGACAGAATGCTCGGTTGACAGGCAATTTCTTCTATTGAAGAGTAAATTCTGTCTTGGAAACCACAAGTATTTCTTCTACCTTTTTGATATTCATACCTGGACTCTGGTTCATCAGTTAAATTCAGGTGGAAGATATCAGATGCTTATAAAAATATTCTAAAGTCATGCATAACCTTTAAGGGGAAAGGTCTAGATGTTTCATTAAACATTTATCACTTTTTTGGAGGCTAAGAGACTTTATTTTCCTCTCTTGGGGAATTACCCAGAAGCAATAAAATGCTGTTTTATAACTGAATATCCCAGTTTACATCTCGTGGAACGAAGCAAAATAAACACAAACTCTAAAAATATGGTCACGGCCCATATATTTTAAAAAGTGTTGTCACCATGGCCCAATGCAGCTCAAATATGTTCCTTTCATGTCTAACTGTATGGGGTGGGTAGATTTCCCCCAATATCAATCTCATTTCTCTATAAAGACACTGATTTATGCTGTAGTGTTTCTTTAGTAAAAAGGGAGTGGTAATGGAATTGTCTCCATTATTTAAAAAGTAAAATGTGGCCAAAATCTGAGAATAATTTCTAGGAATGAATTTCCCCCATCACCTCCTCACAACTGACTTCTCAAATTTTTCTTCAGTGGTTTTACATTTGCGTTTTTTTCTCCAATGTTTCTTTACCTTGGATTTGTTACTCAGCTTTACTGAACAGAATCATCTCCCTGTATGTTCAAACGTTATGAAGCAAATGGCTCTAGTTCTGAGATCTGCCTTGACACAATCTGGTGGCATGAGATAGTGGAGGTATCCTGGAAAGGTCTAGGTGGCACTGGTTTGGTCACAAACTCATTGTTTTTTGAAGCTGTCCATCAGGCACATGGAGATTTCCTATATTATTATGTTTTGGTATATGTTTGAAGTTTTCCATGAAATTTTTGTTTCCTCATTTTTCTCTTTTATGGGACCTTGGTTTATTGATCCATAATTCTCTCCCCTAGATGTCCAGTGCTTTTTCTGGAAAGGACATCGTTTTTTTTTCAGTTCACTATCTCTGACAATGGGATTTCTGGAATTCTTGCCAAAGAAATCCCAACACAATTTTGATCGCTCTATTTGTGAATGTTATTCCAGTTTTTCAGGTGATAGATGTGGGTCTCACTAAGAGCCCAGGGTAATGGGAAAAGAGCTGGGGTCTGCTGGATTACAACTGCTTCCTTTCTGGATCTGTTTTTGCTCCTTCTCTTAATACTCATTCACTTTCTTCTTCCCATTCTTTTTCCTCTTTTCTCTCAGTAGTAGTTCAACTTTCTTTCTCGTGTCTGGTGTAGGCAAGCTGTCCTGCAGCCACTTTCTCAAATTTAAACTAGAGTAGGTGGCCAACTGCTGTCAGGTAACCATCTATCCTAGTCTTAAAAATCTACTTAACACATTGATACAGGTGTCTACACAGAGCTCTTACTTAACATGGGGCAGAGGAACCTTGAGGGAAAGAACTTGAACTTGGTATGCATTTGGGAATTACAGGTGTTCGGGCATAGCTATGGGGATGTATTATGGTGAGGGTATTACCTACTAAAGTCAGAATGCAGAGAGGAATGTTCACTTCTGAAAGTCTTTCTACTCCATCAGTCTCCCCAGAACATAATAAAGCTTGCTGCTATTCTCTCCACATAATGCCAAGATGGCTCAAATAAAACAGATAGTAGAATCAGAACTCCAAATTATTCTTCAATAGGTAAGATTGATGAAATTGAGCTAATAAGTCTAACATTTACAATTCCGAGTTCTTGCATTTGACTGAAAATTACCATTTGCAGTAGTATGACAAAGACCTGACAGCATTATTCATACGCAGAAGACCTGGAATTTCCAAAAATTTCATCTGAGCCACTGAGCTAATACACTTTCAACTGTGTTAATAGATTTCTACTAAACTGGTTAAGAAAGATACTAACTTATTTGGGAAATTCCAGGGGGAAGTAAAAGAGAAGAAGAGGAGTCTGGAAATGGTAAATTATATGGTTTCATGAAAGAAACAGGGGTATACGTCCTAAAGAGAAATAGGGATTAGATGGAGGCTTCTCTCAAGGGCAGAAGGAGCAAGGAGAGCCTGATGAGAAGCAGGAGGCTTACTTCTCCCTGTCCATCCCACCTAAAGCACATATAGAAAAAGGAGAGAAGATGTGGGGCAGCTATTCAAAAAGTCTCAAGAATAAGAAGCAGAAAGTGGACAGGAAGATCAGAACCCAACATACTACTAAACTGGCAATGGGTTTCTGGTGTTCTTTCCCTCTAGGTCTCTCACAGTATGGTCCAGCTGATTGATGCAGCTGTGGAAGGGATCATCAGAGTGAGTGACTAAAGTCCCAGCTTCCAGATGGAGGATTGAAAAGGGGAGCCCCAGGAAACAGGAAAGTACTCATGAGAGCACAAAGACAGAGGATTTTGGGAAAGCAACCCCATCAAGTTGTTTTTGAATAAATTTTGGGCTTACCCCTGAGTTGCACAGAAAGGAATCTGATTCTAATCAGCACACAAAGGACTTTGAGAACTAAAATAACGGACTATTGTCCAGGTCCCAGAGTAGCTGCTGTGTTGTACATATGCAGGGCTCATCCACATAACACTGTAAAGCTTTGAAAATTGAACCAACCTCAAAATCACAGACAAAAGTTGGTAGATTGGAACACAAGCCTGAATCTACCTAAGTTTTGATCAACTCCCAAAACAAAAATATCAACGTTTTCCATAGGATTTAAACAACACCAAGGATCTCATAATAGTCAAAATGTCTAGGACATGACCCAAAATTCCTGGGCCCAAGAATAATAAGACAAGTTAGGTACAGTGGCACATGCCTGTAATCCCAGTGACTTGGGAGGCTGAGGCAGGAGAATTCCAAGTTCAAAATCAGCCACAACAACTTAGTGAGGCCCTCAACAATTGAGTGAGATCTTGTCTCAAACTAAAAAATAAATAAATAAAGGGCTGGGGATGTGACTCAGTGATAAAACACCCCTGAGTTCATTTCTCTGGAGAGAGAAAGAGAAAAAAAGAGAGAGAGAGAGAGAGGAGGAAGAATAATGAGACAAAATCTGAACTCAAATGCCAAAAGTTAATCAATAGATGCTAGTGAGAGGACACAGATTCTGCAATTATATGACAAAGATATTAGAGAAACTATAAGTTATTTTTCTAAAAGGCAATTGCAGACCTGCTTGGGAAACAACAAGAACAACAACAAACCAGAAAGACAGAAATGAAAAGTAAAAACTCACTACCTTTTGAAAATATAATTTATTTAATTTTAATTTAGGTTTATATAATTTAATTAATTAAAGTTAATTTTAAGTTTATATAATTTATTTTTTCAACTGTTTTTAAAGACCAATTTACAAGTTCCTGAAAATTTAACAGTGCCAGTCACAGTGGTGGACATCTATAATCCCAGTGACTTGGGAGGCTGAGGCAGGAGGCTTGCAAATGTGAGGCCAGTGTGGGTGACTTAGCAAGACTCTGCTTCAAAATAAAAAAGGGATTGGGGATGTAACTCAGTGGTAAAGTGCCCCAGCACCAAAATAAATACGTATTTAACAAGCAGCTCCCATGAACTGGCATGAGCTAGCTTTTCAACACAACTGACATTTACCATGAAACAGTCTGTTGTAATGAATAGCAAAATATCCCTTTCTGTAGGACCTAGAGAATTTGTATTGAAAAGAGCATCATTTTAAACCAAGGGAGAGGTGAACATGCATTTCTAAACAGTTAACTTAAGGTTCAGGGACTATACGTTGGGAAATGTGTGATGTAAACAATTTAACCCAAAGATACTCTGATTCTTTTGACTACATTTTAATTTCTCTCTTGCTCTATAACCATCTATAATTTTACACTCACTGTAACTCCAGCCCTTTAATCTATTCTGCTGTTTTATCTTCTTTCTATGACCCTCCCTTGTAACTCATTTTTGGGACACAGAGCAAGTCCTTATTATCATTTTTTTTTCATAGACAGTAGCCAAGTTTAAAATCTGAACTTACTAACAAAATTTTTAGAAAGGCTCTATTTTCTTTCTTTGTTAGCTGAAAGGGGCTTCTGCCATTTCTTTTCCCAGACTTCTTACTATGCATATTCTTACACTCTCAAAACTGTCTCTCGCAACATCCATACACTTTGCAGCTATTAAATCATCAAGAAGATGGAAAGTATCTTATAAGTTTGGCAAGGCCAACCTCTGGGATAATGTTAGCTATCAGCCCCCTTTTCAGTGGTCATATGCATATAATTTGTCCTCATATCTCCATCTGTGTTGACCTTCCTCCCACCACTTAATTGCTAGAGCCTCATACCTTCATTCACAAGAGTGGGGAACAGCCAAATAGTTAGAGATGATGTGATTTCCCCTCCTTTGTCCTCAGATGGACAATAGATCACACGTAAGCTATCATCAGGGTCCCTGGATCTCATCTGGGAAATGCTACTTTTTATTACTTTAGAATACAGTCTGTTTATGTCCATGAAAACCATCCCTGAACAAGAGGAATTTAACTCAATAGCTAATTTCTCTTAATTTGCACACAGCTGTTTTACCTGTGTTGACAATTTTCCTGAAGAAAAATGTTGCCCCTTGTGGAGTTAAAGCCTCTTTCAACTTTGCCAGCATTTCAGAAATAAATGGCGTGCTAGCACGAAGTTGCTTTTCAGTGAACCATGGGCTTGCCAAAGCTCAAGTCCTCCCACGACATCATGGAGGCTAAAGTGAACTTTTACAAGTGGTGCCTGAGGCGGCAGAGGAAAACAAACAGAGGAGCCAACTGGTTTGAAAAACTACAACCCTGTCTATCCCCATTTGGGAATCCACATTTTTAACTTAAAATGGTTGAAATTCTTCATTAAGTTCAAAGTCGAAGCTGACCGCCATGAGACGTCATCTTACCATTCCTTTACGGGCACTTTAAACTTGTAATTTGAACTGTGGCAAATTGGTTTTAAGGCAGATTTGTTAACCCACTTTTTAGCCTGCTGGTTTGCTTATTCAAAAGGATGCAAACTGTCTGGACACTCCAACAGTGTGACGGGGCCATGGTTCACAATCACTGTTAATATTACGCTGCTTCTTCATTCTAAAAATAGTAACAGATGGTCCCCAAAATTCCATGATCCATCTTTTATTTTTCACTTTACAATGGTGCAATAGTGATAGTATTCAGCAGAAACCATACTTAGAATTTTGAATTTGGATCTTTTTCTTGCACTAGCAATATGTTGTGGTAGCAAGTCACAGCTCCCAATCACATAGTCACAGGGGTAGGGGACTAATCTCCATGGGTGTGCAGTGTTGCCAAGCTAGGATTTTTGGTAGGTTATGATGGTCAAATGCATTTTCTTCTTTTTTCCCCCACATTTTTATTAGTGCTTTATAGCTGTATATAATGATGGCATTTGTTGTTACCTATTCATACATGCACACACTATAACAATATAATTTTACATTTTCAACTTATATTTTCACCTTACAATATGCTTTTCAGGATGTAACCCCTTGTAAGTCAAGGAGCATCCATATACTGTCTTGCTTTAGATTCTAGGTGTTTTGTTAAATTATTAAAATAATTCATAGAATTTACTTTCTTTACTACTTCTAAATTTGTGGTCTCATTAGTGGGATGAATAAGTTCAAGTTGAGTGTTAATGCACCTTTGCATCTTTAACTCCAACAGAGCTTCTGGGAAAAATAAGTCAGTTAATGAGTGGCAATGAACAAGCGGGTGAGGGGAGTTGACGGGGAACTGCAGACTGGGTGCTCAAGGTCAATGTTTTCTTTCCATCAGTCATAGGCTCACTGCTGTTTTGTTACAACTAATATTTTCAGGGGAAAACTAATCAGCTTAGAATTGAAATTTCTCTTTCCCCACCCAACCTCAGAAAATGATTTGGGGTTTATTCTAATTTGGACCCATTCTTTTGGCTCTGATTCAAGGAAAGTAGAATTGACTTTCCAAGTGTGAGTTTGGGGGCTGTTGTCTTTCTTTACGTTTTAAAATCCTCAAAATCAACCTGGGTATCCAAAGGAGTAAAAATTGGTTTTGGAGGTGGGTGGTGGAAAAAACTTCCTCTTTTTATATATGTCACAGATAGACATATACGGTCCTCGGTTTTAGACATTCAAGGCAAATTAATAAGGAAAAACATCTCTAAACAGGGCTCCGGAAGGGTGAAAATGAATACACAATGAGAGACACCGTAGATTGGATGGGACAGAAATAAAAGATATATCCATCATTCTTATTGTTTGCCAGTCTTAACGGATAAAATGTAGCCACTTTAGCTTCAGTGTTGCTCATAATTTGTATTTTTATATCGCACCAATGTTATATTGGTATATTATCTGTGTAAATAAAGTACACTCCCAGTACAATGAATAAAATCAATATAACCTTTTTTAAAAAGAAAGAATGATTTAGATATGAGGTGTCCCCTAGAGCTCACCTATTAGACAATGCAAGAAAGTTTGGAGGTGAATCAGTACACTAATCCTCTTGAATGGATTAACTGGTGGTAACCCTAGGCAGGTAGGATATGGCTGAACGAGGTGGGTTACTGTGGGCATGCCTTTGAGGTATAAATTTTGTACCTGATGAGCAGAGTCTCTGTGTTTCCTGATCATCATGTACTGAACTGCTTCCCTCCACCACATTCTTCTGCCCTGAAGTTCTGCCTTACCTCAGGCCAAGAGCAATGAAGTTGAGCGTCTATGAACTCAGACCTCTGAAACTGTGAGCCCTCAAAGAAACTTTTCCTCCTAAAATTATTACTGTCAGGTCTTTTGGTCACAAACCTAACTAAAACAAATGGCAAATCCTAGGTCATTTTATTTTAGACGATATTGGTCCAACACAATAATACATATCTCAGTTGGGTTCAGTTAAAAATTAAGTTATCTTTATCATACAGGTATCATGCAGAAATATATTACTAAAACTTCAGTATACATTCAATTTCTGTTGTTTTGTTGAATAAAAAGCTATGGAAAATCTTCCCTTTCATGCATAAAGAATTATATTCCCTTTTAATCTGTAATACCAGCATTGATCTAAAAGTAGTTTTATTTTTCATAAGAATTGTCTGGGATAGGCATAAGAAAAATAGAAAATTCTGTTAAAAAGAAAACATAAATCTGAACTGTATATTTAAAACAAAGAAGATAGCATGTTCCAAAGTAAATGAAAGAGAGTTTATCTTAGTTTTCTCAGTGAGGGAAGATTTGAAGCTAGCCCATTTATGATTTCAAAGTCATGAACAGATTGGTGAAATAGTGATAGATCCACTGTATATTTTATAGTAGCATGGAATTTAAAAAATAGGAACGACTACAATATTATTTCATCCAAAGCATAATAAACACAGAGAATAAGGTCAGTAGAGTTGATGATTTAAACAAATTCCGTAGTTCAAGAGGCACCTAACATTGAGAGGAAAATGGCATCCATCTGCCTGGTGTTTTAAACACACTCTTCCTTCATGATTAACATGAAGATAAACCAAATAAGGCCAGCTTTGCATTTTTCTTCTGGGTCAAAGGAAGTCACCGAGATATAATTTCATGTCCTACTTTGAAACTTGGGGACTTGGTGTTATCATGACTTAGGCCATGTTTTTAATGGATTATGCTGGGAAAGAAAAGTGACTGTAGAGCTTAGACCACTTAATGCCTTAGGAAAGTAATGTGATAGCTCCTCATGCCTCAGGTGAAGTCTAAAGGGCAGACTTCTGAGCACAAAGCTGGGGCTAAAGTGCATGGTTTTAGGGTGTTGTTCACATCTAGCATCTAGGTAGGTAGAGCAGATACTGAATTAAGTTAAGTGAACAGATGAGCTTGTGAGACTCTCTTATGCAAGAATTGTGATTCGTTTCATCAGAAGGGACATCCTAAAGGAGGGAAAGATTCTAGACAGATGTGTAGGGACTAACTTCACTTTATTCAATATTGTTCTAGAGTCATTCCAGAGGGCTTCAGACTTGCCTCAGTTTCTGTGTCAGAAAATAAATATTTCTGTGCTTTTGCTTTCAGATAATGATTGTTCCAAAAGCATTTTGCAAAGACTATAGTTATCTTTTAGACTTGTTTCCTTGTCAATCAATGTGGATACTGAGGCAGGCTTTGTAACTGAAAAAATAGAAAGTTCTTGGTACACAGTAGGTACTCATTAAGTAATAATTCTATATCTGGGCTCCACTGAAACCAAAGGTAACCTTGTGAAGATAGAACTGAGTCAACATAATTTGGTTGGTTGTTCCAGGAAAACTTTGCCCAAGGAGGATAAGGCTATAAATCAAAACTTTACCCTTTGCTTCAGGAAATTCCTACAATTTAGTAGAGAAAATAGTCTGCTTACCTGGGCAAACAATTTGCTTATTAGAACAACAGTTTACTTACAAGACTCACTTCAGGCTGTCATTTTGCTGAGTTTACCAATGCAAAGTGACCAATTCCTACCAGTTTCTTGCCTTGAAAGACCTGCCTAACTTGAGTCCAGAACCCAAAGCCTTTTAAACATTCCACCTCTGACTTTGCCCTTCTGATATTTTGCTGCGATTCTGTCAAGGTGGTGTTCTTATTTACTTCAGTGAGCTCAAACATACTTACTTTTGCCTGGTTTTAACATTAATTGACCCACATATTTTGGAGCATTCAACAGTCATCATGTTTTGATGGGTTTTGATTCTTTTGATTTATGCTTCATTTGTGTGGGGGTGTAACATCAGTCTGCGCTGCTTAGGCCTTGGGATACTCAGTATTAAGTTGGGCTCCTTCCTTCCTTCCCTCTCTCTCTATCTCTCATTCTATAGGAAGGACCATGGATGTAGCTCAGTGGCAGAACACTTGCCTAGCATGTGCAAGGCCCTATGTTCAATCTCCAGACTCCCCTCACCCCCCAAAAGAGGAAAATCTATAATTTCACCTTTTTATTAATTTTTTTGTGTCTAGAATAAAATTTCATTTTTTCATTTGTTTTGAAGTGTTTGTCCCTTTTATTCATTTTTGGAAAACTGTCTTTTGGCTGGGGATATAGTTCAGTGGTAAAATTCCTACCTAGCATATTTGAGATCCTAAGTTTCAGTCCCAGAACTAAAAACATTTCTTTAATCCTGTATTTTAATTTTAATTAATTTTTAGCGGTGCTGGGAATCAAACCCCAGGCATTGTGCATGCTAGACAAGCACTCTATCACTGAGCTATACTCCAAGTCCTATCTTTTTCAATTGACAAATTATAATTGTATAAATTTTTGAGGTAGAGAATGATATTATATATACATGTGTATATATGTATATATAGCTATATATAAACACAAGTGATTAAATCAAGTCAATTAACATATATTTCATCCCACATTTGATATTTATTCTTAGCAATTTTTAAATATTAAATACATTATTATGAACTATAGTCATCATGCTGTGCAATAGATCTCAAAAAAACTTATTCCTCTTTCCGAACTGATATTTTGTACCCTTTGACTAGCAACTCCCCAATCCTCCTCAACTTCTCCCACCCCTAGTAACCACCATTCTTCTATTTCTTTTTTAATATTCATTTTATTTTATTTTTTTAAAGTATAATTTTCCTCCTTTGTTTTTATTTAATTTTTAAAAAATTTTTACAGACTGCATTTTGATTCATTGTACACAAATGGGGTACAACTTTTCATTTCTATGGTCATGCACGGTGTAGATTCATACTATTTGTGTACTCAAACTTTACATCAAAAATACAAAGAACCCAATCAATAAATGGGCCAAGGAACTGGACAGACACTTTACAGAAGAAGATATACAGCCGATTAATAAATATATGAAAAAGTGTTCAACATCTCTAGTAATTAGAGAAATGCAAATTAAAGCAACTCTAAGATTTTATCTTACTCCAATTAGAATGGCTATTATCAAGAACACAAGCAATAATAGATGTTGGCATGGATGTGGGGAAAAAGGCACACTCATACATTGCTGGTGGAGTTGCAAATTGGTGCAGCCACTCTGGAAAGCAGTATAGAGATTCCTCAGAAAACTTGAAATGGATTCACCTTTTGATCTACTCTCCACTTCTCTCACCTAGCTTAATGTTCCTCTGGTTCACCCATGTTGCAAATGACATAATTTCCTTTTTTTTTTTAATTTTCAAAGGATGACTAGTATTCCATCAGGGACACATGCCTCTTTTTCTTCATCTCTTCACCCATCAGTGGACATTTAGGTTGATTCCTTCTCTAGGATACTGTGACTAGTGCTGCAGTAAAAGTGGGGATAAGATACCCTTTCAACATTTTGATTTCAGATCCCTTGGATGCACACCCAGAGATGAAACTTCCAAACCACATGGGAGTTCTGATTTTAGGTTTTTGAGGAACCTCTAAACTATTCTCCATAATGGCCATTCTAATTTATGTTCTCACCAATAGTGAGAACTTCCTTGCCAACTAAGTTGGGTTTCTGACAGAGCCGCATAACCAATGACATTACATTACCCTTTACATTACCGGGAGTGTAATGCATTTTAGTATTGTCTGAAAGCCTTAGGGAGCATCCCTAAATCTCTAACTTACTTGACTGCTGGGGAAAACCTGGCTCATTATCTCTGTCCTGTGTAGGAACCCCTATTTGCTAAGCATTTCTGAACATGTGCTTGGTTGTTCCTGAGAAAAAACCCAGGAAGCAGTTAGAGTTGGATATTCTCAGATGACCAAGATGGAGGCAGAGTTCATGAGTGACAGATGCCACATCATGGGTTACATTGAGGTGGGCCACTTGCTTTACCCCTAGGGTCTACCTGGGCTTGTTAGAAGGGCAGCTAATTCTTTGACTCATTTGTTAGACTTGGGCTGAATCCTGTTGTTAGCTGTCAGCCTGCTCTCATACAAACATGATTCCCCAAGTTGAGCTTTCCATTAAACAGAATATTAAATCAGCCAAATTATCTCCATCTGGCTTTTGGTAAGAGCATGTTCTTTAGGTTAGGAGAGGAAAGAACACCTGCCTCTTATCTTTTCCCAAACCTGTAGAGCAGGCATTTTTTAAAAATGTATGTAAATTTGTAGGTTGTTCTTTCTATTTTCATGCAACATAGTCAAGTTGGATTTTAAATTTAAGTTCTGTAGAGACTGTATAGTATAGTCCTTCTTAATGTGGGTGTCTGGTGTCTAAGGGTTAGGATTGACAGATTTAGCAAATCAAATTAGAGGAAGAATAGGTAAATTTAAATTTTATTTTTAAAGTGTAAGTATGGCCCAAATATTACATGGGACATACTTATACTAAAAAGTTATTTGTTATTTATACTGAAATCCACATATTACTGCTTTTCCCATATTTTATCTGGCAGCCCTCCTAGGGATTCAGAAAAGTGTGCTTGAACTAAAGCCAGGTTTCCTTGCTTGTAGTTCTAGAGTCTTTTGAGCATGCAAAAAGCTTGCTTATGCTTCTTAAATTGATTTATTAAGTTACCTGTGTGGTATGGAGCAATATCTGATTAGTGAGAAATTACAAAAAAGGTATTGTCATGCAGAAGCAGAAGTTTACTCTGGAAACAAAAAATCAGCAAGAATTAAATTGCATCTTTGGCATTTAGGCTGCAGGGAGGGAATGGAGAAGTGCCTAGCACAGATCTTCAGTGTAGTGGTTGAAAATAATATTGAGCTGTCACAACTCGGTTTAGAAGCATGTCTTTCTGTCATTCTTACCAGTCTCAGGGCCCTGTGAAATGCAGTCAGGGAGTCTAGTTCATGACACCATATGCTGATTATGGCCAGATGTTAATCTTGCTGTTTGCTCTATTTTATTGCTGTTATATTATCTCTAAACTGCTGAACAATGACATGTAATGAAACTCCTAATATACAGTAGTCACAGTTCTCCAGTTACAAGATCCAGGAAGCCCACGTTCACCTTGAAGATGTTTTTCAATACTTTCCACACTTCCCCGAAATCCATTCATTTGTCTTGCTATCTTATAACTAAGAATCCTGCATTCACACTCTAAGCAAGGAGGGGAAAAACCTTCTGAAGAAAATATATTGATGTAGTTACTGTTTTCATTATCGTACATCATGTTCCTATTACTATGGGAAAGAGCCCCTTTCCCTTAGAAAGGAGAAATTTCCTGAGGCTGGCATGTGGAAACACACCAAATGCAACAGCGCCCTCCACTGTTCATTAAAGGGAATGTTTTATTTCATGCGTGTAGAGAAAGTGATTTCCCACCAAAGGAGGTCGTTTTAATTAGAGGCAGATTCCCTTGCTGTTGAAATCACAGACTTTAGGTTATCAGTACATAAGTGGTTGAAATCGAGCCATTTTTTAAAATAGCAGAACCGATATAAAAAAGTGTCCATTGATTCTCAATGGGAACTAAGCAGGAACTATAAATCTCCAACAAGTTTCACTATGACGTCATTGCAAAGGCCGTAAGGCCCTTTACCTCGATTATATTTTCATTCTCCTTTATGTTGGAATAGATTCTGACAGACAAAAGCTAATTAAAATCAAACTCAGTTCTCAACAGTCAAGAGAGGAAGCTGGATTTGTGTGCCGACCCTGGAAACGCAGGCTTTGCGAATTTCATTTCGATTCAGAGCTTGATCCAGCAGCACCTGAGTGTCAGTTGCTTCTCTGGGCAGCCCACCTAGAGGGGCAGAAGCAGCTGTTTATATTACAGTGAAAGTAGTCTGTGAGCAGTGTCTTTATCCAGGGTGACCACTGCTTGAGCCTAACCACTGCTTGAGCCCATCTCTTATCTTATTCTAGAATTTTTCTTGTGTCATAGAACCAACAAATGCCTGCTACTAGAGATACAAGGGTATTGAAAAATCTTCTAGTCCTGTCTTTTCATTTTACACTTCAGGAGTCCCGAGTGACCTGTTTACAGTCACTGAATCATCACTCTCTGCCTTCTTCTTCTTTTCTTTTCCCTTGTAATCTGGAAGATTGAACCCAGGGCCTGGTGCATGCTAGACAAGCACTCTACCACTGAGTTGCACCCCCAGCCCAAAGTCATTGAGTCATCTCTATATAAATATTTTCTTTCAACTAGCTGTAATGCTGCTAATAACTTATTCTGTGTTTAAACTTCTCTGCATTGGTGGCAAAATGAATTTTCAAGGAGATTTTCCACAAAGGACCCATTATCATGAAGGAACTTGGGGTACGGGACACTCAACTGCCTGATGAAGGTGATTGAAACACTTTGTTTTATTGCTTTCTGGTTCTCTTTTATTCATGGAAATGTATGAAGTCACACCCCAAAGAGATGAGTGGTTAGTTTTGGTCTGTTGGTGAATTATTCTTCCATAACACTGGTATGTGAAGCACAGGGTAAAGCATTATCCACAAGGCAGGTCTAGCATAAGATTGGAATTCTTTACGGGCTCACACAGACACTGTCGAATCAGCTTGACGTCATGGACAAATTCACATACTTAACAATATGGAACGGCATTTTAGTATGATTAACAAAAAAGAGAAGCTACTAGTATCTCATTTTATTTTTCTTTCATAGACCAAATCTCTAATTTTTCTGAGTCTTAGATTTACAACATTGAAAAGCAACATAAATTAAAACAAAGCAGAATAAAACTACAAACTTGAGTCAACTCTCCTTTTAAATGTTCTTTAAACTTCTTCCTAATTTGGGCCACAAAATCAAAAACTTCTAATAAACCATGGTAAATAGACTTAAAGAAACCAATTGTTTGTGGATGGTAGGCTCTCAGAAATCTAGTCCGGAAATCTTTTTAGAAAACAGTTGCCAAACCATCCTCCTTCACCGACACCATTAGGTTTACTTTGTCACTACTGTTACTGTGAAAGGTAGCCAAGGGGCAATTTAGCCTCTGGTTTTCTAAAAGGTGCCGCATAGACTTCTTCTGTGACCAATTTCCATAAAGTTCGTTTAGCAGTTCAAACTTTATTAAGACTCTTGACAAAAACAGCTGCTAGAATTGCAGAGGAATGTAATAAAAAACATAGAGTCAGAAACAACCAGAGTCTATAAAAGCAATATCCACAGTGGCCAAGCCCCCTTGGGGGTGCAAACTGATCCCAGAATCTGTCCATACCACACAGACCCCCAAAAGGGCAGACAGCGGGACACCAGCCTGGTGGAAGCTCTGTGCTTGAGGCTGCATCCCATCACCGGCTGATAACTGAGTTAAAGTCCAGGCAGGATGCCAAATAAAGACGAGGACAAGCAGGGAAGCCTGGTGGTTTTAAAGAGTGAGGAAGCACTGAAGCTAGTTCATTTTATGCTGGTTTTATTATGCAGTAAAAAAAAAAAAAATCTCCAACACATATTCATTTACTAAAAGAAAACAATAAATGTTCAGTTGATCGTAGTTTCCATATTAGCACACAGGCAGAAATTGAAGTTAGCCAAAGACTCAGAGATGCATTTGGAAATCTTGGTGGAAATTTTCAGGTTTGAATATTAAGATGTAGTAGGGATTAGATTAGTGTTGACAATCCATTATTGTTATGCTTCTCTGATTTGGTGGGGGGGGGTGCTCTTCCATACATATATATTTCATATCCTATTGAAAGGACCTCTGGGTATTTCAGGGAAAAAACAGGAAAACAACCACTGATGTTGCTTTCCACACACAAATGTAATATTCAGAAAATGGAAACTTAGAAAATATGGTTTCTTTTTGTGGGTTTGACTGAAATCACAAATGAGGCAATTTGCAGAAGCTAGTGTGATAATGGAGGAAATGGAATCAAAAGTCAGTTCTCTCCTTTCCCACTTCTCCCCACTCAGCACACACAGGCAGAGTGTGGAGACCATCCCAGTACAGAGTTCATTCTCCCAGGCAGGATGCAGGAATGTGCAGGATGGAGACTGGTCTGTGGTTAATTATGGCAAATCTTTTTTTTTTTTTTTAATCTTGAAGGAGTGACTCTTTTGATCTGAAAGTCACGGGAAGCACACCCTGTGTATTATCCTGAAAGTGTGTGAACCCACTTGGGGAAATGCCAAGCAGATAGAAGTACCAAGGAGTGCTCGCTCAAGGTCTCCCAGCAGTACAGCTCCAGGACCCAATACATCATTGTCTTTGGAAGTATACTTGCCCCCTGTCATTCTTCAGTGTGAGTGTCGTCCCCTAGGTCATCCAATGCTGTGGTCCTTCCACTCATGCATTCACTCACTCAATCAACAAACACGGCTGGAGCATGAGCAAGAAGAAGGCTGAAGGGAAGGGGAGACCCCTGCTTGGCCCAAGCTTAGAAGAAAGACTCCTTCTTGGGGGCTCTGGCTTCACCCGACTCAGCTTCCACTACTCGAGGAAAACCAAATTTATCTCTTGGCAGAAGTGTCTGCTGTCCTCCTAGTTGCTCATCTTGTTCAAGGACTAGTGAATGACTCAGTTGTCCAAATTCACCAAACAGAAGGGTCGGCCACAAGCTGGGTCTTACACATGTTGCTTTAAGCTCTTAGGAGAGAGAATGAGTAGGTAGAGAGAGCCCTTCCCCCCCAGATATTGGAAGACATAAGGACACAAGCTGAACGTGAAATCTATCATGTGGCCATCTACAGGATGGATCACAGATCAATTTTGGCTTCCCCAGCAGGTGGGGAAGTGGCCACGCAGCTTTGGTGGTGACTGGGCATAGCACCGTTGGGTCCGATGACACGTCACTAACCCTGGGCACCCTAAGGTGGTTTCACCTCCTTAAGCAAGTCACATCCTTGGTGGACATCAGCCTGGATGGGTGTGTTTGGGTGACATTTTAAAAATATTTTCACCTTCATTGAGATATAATTCACGTTCATTCATCTATTTCAAGTGTAAAATTCTATGCATGTTAGCATATTGTATTATTAATTTAAATTGTGGTAAAATATGTGTAACAAAATATGCCATTTTATCAATTTTTTTTTTTTTTGTTACTGGGGGGATTGAACTCAGGGGTACTTGACCACTGAGCCACATCCCCAGCCCTATTTTGTATTTTATTTAGAGACAGAGTCTCACTGAGTTGCTTATTGCCTGCCGTTGCTGAGACTGGTTTTTAATTCACGATCTTCCTGTCTCAGTCTCCTGAGCTACTGGGATTGCAGATTTGTGCCACTGTACCCTGTTATTTTTATAAGTTTTTAAGTATACAATTCAGCAGCATTAATTTCATTCACAATATTGTACAATCATCTATTTCTAATACTTTTTCATCAGCTTAAATAGAAACTCTGCTTAATGGTTACTAAGTAATAATTTCATATTTGCCTCTTAGCTTGCTGGTAAGCTCTAATCTACTTCCCTTATCTATGAATTTTGCTAATTCTAGTATTTCATGTACACAGGTTATACAATATCTGTGTGTGTGCATATGTGTGTGTTTTCACTTATTTAGCATAATATTTTCAAAGTTCAGCCATTTCGTCACATTAATTCTTAATGACTGAATAGTATTCGGTTAGACATATGTACTGTATTTTGTTTACCCATTTATTTGTCGATGGAGATCTTTGATGTTTCTACTTTTAGGCATTTGTGAAAAATGCTTCTATGAACATTGGTGTGTAAATATCTGTTGCAGTCCTTGCTTTCAATTCTTTTGAGCATATACCTAAGAGTGGTAATTTAATTTCATTTAGTGTTTTTTTTTTTTTTTTTTTTTTTGTACTGGGGACTGAGTTCAGGGGTGCTTAACTACTGAGCCACATCCCCAGTCCTTTTCTATATGTGTATGTGCATATATACATATATATATATATTTGTTTGTTTTTTGAGACAGGGTCTTGCTAAGTTGCTTTGGGCCTCAATAAGTTGCTGAGGCTGACTTTGAACTTGTGATCCTCTTGCCCAAGCCTCCCAAACCACTGGAATTACAGGTATGTGCCACCAAGCCTTGCTGGTAATTTAATCTTTTGAGTATTGCCATCTTGTTTTCCATGGCAGATGTAATATTTTACATCCACACCAGGTCTAATATCTCTACATCCTTACCAATGCATATTTCCCATTTTTTTTTCTTTTAAATTGTCATTATAACCATCTTAGGGGGTGTCAAGTATTATCTTCCCACAGTTTTGATTTGAATTTTCCTAGTGACCAGTGATGATGGGCATCGTTCCACGTGCTTATTGGACATTTGTATATCTGCCTTAGAGAAATATCTATTCAAGTCCTTTGCCCATTTTAAAATTGGATTGTTTGTCTTTTTGTTGTTGAGTTGTAGCAGTTCTTTTGATATTCTGGACATTAAACTTTTATCAGATAAATAATTTAGAAGTAATTTTTTTTTAATTCTCTAGGTGCTCTTTTTTATTTCCCAAAAATGTCATTTGATGATTCTCAGCTCTTTCAAAGCAGGTAAATGGTTTTTCTCCCTTCCCTCCTACCCCCTGCTTCCTTGCTGCCTTTCTTCTTATGGAGATGTAATCCCATGACTATGGGACTGGACACCAAAGGGGACCTTTTCAATCTGTTTTTGCTCAGAGGCCCTTCTTTCCTGAGGGCATCACCCTGTAGAATATAAAATTCCTCATGGTGAATTAATCATTTCCCATCTACGGAGGCTACTTTTCAAAATAAATATTCCGGTCATCTCCTCACTTCTGGGCAAAGTCCTAAACCCACGCGGCCACATCTGCTCCCAGGATCACATGTGTCAGGGTGCCTGCATTCCAGGACAGAGACGCCACCGTGCAGCCATAGAGCTACACTGCTTCTCAGGCCTACATTTCTCTACTTCTTCATCCTGGGGAAGAGATGTGCATGAATGTTTCAAATTAAGTCAGGGTGTGGGAACCTGGTCCTGCAATAAAGTGACAGGAACCTCAGAGCTGGGGTCATTGCAAAGGATGCCGTTGGTGTTTTTCATCTGAATCCATGGCTGAACTTGGCATTCTGCAGAGAGTAGTCAAGTTTCATTAACAGGGTCACCGCCACTGCCATTCAACTCCCCGAGCCCCTTCTCAGCTTCGTTTGTGCCCACACCTGCCACCAGCCCTCCCTCTCCATCAGTCGTTCCCAATTGATAGGTTCCGAGGACAGCAAGAATGAATTCATTCTTTTAGGACTTTGCCAAAGAAACTCAGCCAGAACTTACTGCTGGTTTTTTTTTTTTTTTTTTTTTTTTTTAAATCTTTATTATGGAAAATTCTGAGCACATGCAAAGGAAAACCTCTACATCAGCCAGCTTTGACAATTATCCATGCATGGCCAATCTTGTTTCAGTCTTACCCTCCACCCGCTGCTCTCCCCTGACCAGTTTACCATTTTGAAGCAAATCCCAGGCCTCATGTAATTTTATTCATAAAGGATTGAGATTCTATCTCTAATATATGAGGACTCATAAAGATCTGGATCCAGTATCACATGTCCACAGTGTTAGCAGTGATTCCTTATTATCATCCCCATATCCAGCCGTGGCTCACATTTACAATTGCATCATTGATGTTTTTAATTGTTACACTGTTGGTCTGTTGGAATCATGGAATCATGGAGGTATATACGTTGTGTTCAGTCAAGATGTTTCTTTTAATCTATAACTATATTGGGCTTCAAATTAGCCAAATCTGGTCCTCAGGAGAGGAGGTGGCCTGTACTGTATTCAAAGAGGTGGACCTTATATCAACAGATGGTCTTTGGGAAATGTCTGCAGATCATGCTTCTTAGAGGACACGAAGACTGGTGGAATTAGGAAAAGTTTGGGTGAAAAATTCACGTTGCAACATTTGAAATTTTTACAATGTGAACATATTCGTATATTTGTGAAATGCAAGAATAAATTTTAAAATAAAGAAATGAAACTGGGCTTGGTGGTACAGGCTTGTCATTCCAGCTACTTGGGAGGTGGAGATGGCTGGTTTGCAAGTTTGAGGTCAGCCTGGGCAACATAAAGAAACCCTGTCTCAAAATAAATGAATAAATAAATAAACAAAATGAAAAGGTAAAAAAAATACAGAAATAAAATAAAGATAGCAAATGAGACAGCTTGACATGCATTAGATGCATGCATGGGTTGGAAATAGGAATGTAAGTATAATACAGTAAGAAAAAGAGAAAACCCTAAGCGAGAAAAGGAGAAGAGTTTCCGTCCATTAACCTCCTCTCTTCTTTGGGATAGGGAAACAGCAGCAGAAGGACCTGGACATTCCTTTGTCCTTTAGCATGAAGCCCTATCTTCTTGTGCCACACCTGTGATCATAGATCCTCTATGATCTGCTCAAAATCCTCTTTTATCTTGCCGTGTCTAGGATCTGTCCACCCGTTGCTCACTAGAGTCTGGACACAGTTGAGTCTATTACAGACTTGAAGGTAGGTCACATTGAACTTCACTGTTTTTCTTCAGTGAATATTTACTTATTACCCTGAAGATCTTTCTATGAGTTACTTGTCTCTTGAGCTCCCCTCCTCATCTTACCTTTTAAATTCAATGGACATTCTTACATTTACTTAACCAGTTGCCTTTTTCTTATACTTAATATTTATTGGATAAATGCATGAAGTAGTGAATGAGCTATAGTTTTATATTGCTGCATAGAATTTTCATACTGTAAAGGTGATCTCTTATCTTCTGTTTAAATTTCTGCTTATTTCTGTTTTTCATGTTTTTGGGTTATTTTATATCAAGAGGAATAATATTATATATTAAAATAATAAACTATTTAAGAGCAGTTTTAGGTTCACAGCAAAATTGAGCAGAAAGTACAGAGTTTCCTTAGACCCTGTTCCCTACCTATGCAGGGTTTCCCCCACTGGCAGTATCCTGACCACAGTAGTTCATTTGTTACTATTAATGAAGCTGCATTGGAACATTGTTACCACCCAGAGTCCAAGGTTTACATTAGGGTTTGATATATTCTGAGGGTTTGGACAATGTTTAAGGATGTGTATCCTCTGTATCCTCATGATAGTATCACAGAGTGGCTTTATTGCCTGAAAATACCCCCTGCTGTGACAATGCCTCCTCCCCATTCATTTAACCTCTCCCATTGGCTCCTCAGATTTTGACTTTTAAGTTCTCTTTCTAGGTTCTGGCATCTTTCATATTTTCCATACCACTGGGCCTCTTGAGTTTCCCTTTTCAGACCCTTGAGAATTTCTAGTCCTGAAATTCCCTTATGTAGGTCCTGTTATCCCTTACATAGCCTCCAAGTACACCCCCTTCTCTTTGCCCCATTGGCCACCATCGTAAGCTAATTTACTCATGAAACTGAAGGAATCACAAAACAAAACAGGGTAGAGAAGAGAAATGCAGAAGTACAATGTAATATTATGATCAAGGCATTTTAATTGTTCAAAGAACATTATTTTCCCTCAAGACTATGAACAAAGGTTGTAGACTTAAATAGATGGCAGTACTCTGTTGTAACTTCTATAGTTAAGTCATCTCACAGGCACGAGTACAGAGGAATAATAATTAGTTAATTGAAATATGTGACTGGTATAAAATTACCAGTTTAAAAATTAGTAAAGCATGAAGATCTTTCTTTCTCATACAGATGAAGACTGAAAGGTTATGTTGTCTTGGCAAAGGACCCAGTTGCAAAAGTCAAGGGTAATCCAACCTCTTTATAATTCCCAATTTCAAGCTGTGATGATGGATGTCTAAGACACTTGTTTTATTTTGGCATAGGTGGTTAAACTAAGCACAAATATTTGATAATAACAGTGTATACAGCAGGCCTGGTAGTATGAGGCTCATTCACTATTTCAGACTAATGTTTGTAGTGATCCCAGCCAGGGAGGGAGGGAGAGAAGAAGAAGGAGAAACAGAAGGAGAAGGGGGAGAAGAAAAGGAAAAATTTCCTGGCATAAATTGCTCATGGACAGGCGATTTTCATTAAAGCACAGCTTGGATCAACTTGGAAAAGCTTGATAAATCCCTGATAAGGTGCCAGATGTTCTAATGAACTTTCTTGGGGGTTTTGCCATTTCAAGTCAATTGTGTTTTGCCCAAGGGCCAAAGATTGGGATGGTCCCAGCATCTGATATTGATTCTTCAAAGAATCCCCCCCGCCTCGGCCTCTGGACACTGAGTGCCCGCTGGAGAGGCTGCAAATTGGATCAGCCTGATAGAAGTTGTAGTCAAGCCTGGAAGCAATATTCTGGCTCACTTTTCCAGGAACAGTGTCCCAAAACAGAGGATTCTCAGGGTCTTTTTACTGCTTACCAGCGATGGTATGTTTTTCATACAGTGTGCAGACTCCCTTCTAAAACCCCCATACATTTTCAAGTCTGCTTCTTGGAGACTTGAGCAATGAGAATAGTCACTCAAAAACCATTTATCAACAATTGACAGATTGATCTCCCAAGCTCTAGGAATTTAGAGATGGATAAAGCAAGGCCTCTCTCCTTGGAGAGCTTACCGGCCTAAGGGACGAGACACATGTAAATTGGCAAAGTCCAAGACATGCCAGAAACCAAAGAGTACATCACCTTCCCAAGATTCTGAGACCCTTGGCTGGAAACTCCTATCATTATGTCTCATGATTTTTGACACGTAGCTTCTGTTTTCCCTTCTTATGTGTACATGGGCTACTAGATCTGTTTAACTCATTTCACCGAAAAAAGATTTGTCAGTGTTTGTTCTTATCTGATGGCCTGATATTTTGTGGAACTGACAGTAAGGAAGAAGGAAAAGGACTTGGATAAGATAACTGAGTACCAGTCATCTGTGTAATGAAAGGATTTTTAAGATGAGGGATCCATGTGCCTCTGCTGGAAGGTACCCATACTGCAGATCCTACAGTCTGGCATATCTCATTTGGGAAAGGTTCAAAGTATAACCAAAGAAATGCTAGGGCCTTACCCAAAGAGCACCAATTTTCATCACTGAAGTTAGAAATATTTTACTTCAAGTAAAGGTATGTGGGCTGGGGTTGTGGCTCAGCGGTACAGTCCTTGCCTCGCATGCATGGGGCACTGGGTTCAATGATTAGCACCACATAAATAAATAAAATAAAGACATTGTGTCCATATAAAACTAAAATAAATTTAAAAAACAAATAAAGGTATGTGTTTGGTTTAAAAAATTAGATCAGCCTTCACTTAATGTTAACTACAAAAAGACAGATATAAGTCAGGATCAGTTGGTCTATCACTTTTTTGGGAGGGTACCAGGGATGGAACCTCAGGGGTACTCAATCACTAAGCCACATCCTCAGCTTATTTTTATTTCTTATTTTGAGACAGGGTCTCACTAAATGACCTATTGTTCAGGTTGTTCAAGACATCACTAAGTTGCTGAGACTGACTTTGAACTTGTGGTCCTCCTGCCACAGCCTCCTGAGCTGCCGGGATTATAGGCATGTGCCACAGCACCTGGTTGTCTCACTGTTCTTAATGCTACATTGCCATTGCATTCTTTTTATGCAATAATAAATCATCAGATCTGGAAGAAAGTTTTTATTTAAAAAAGTCAACAACAGTTGCTTGGTAGTTGCCACCTGGAGCCTGGGTTGAGAATTTTGAGTTCACGTTGCATCTCAGGGACACAATCAATTAATAATATCTGCTATGAACACAGAAATGAAAGGGGATGGCAAGCCTCCTATTTGCAAAACTTCCTTTTCTTACTGATAAGGAAACAGACCAGTTGAAATTCATTGTTTTTCAGAAAGTCCCTGTGTGAGCTCAATGAGCACAAGAGCAGATAGATGCTAGAAATGAGGAGCTGAGTCACCCGGAGGGAACAGCTGTCAGCACAGCGATCAGCCGCTGATCAGCCTGGCTATGCAATGGCACACTGTGGGCCTGAGATGAGAAGGTACGGCTCTAACTGACTACATTGTCCCCTGGGAGCATTTTCTTGGAGGTGGGTGGGTAAGGGAGAGCAGGACGTGAGTGAGCAGAGGGCAAGGGGAGGGATGTGCTCTGGCACACGGGAGGAGCATTCCTTGCACCAGTGGCCCGTGATTAGTCACACGCAGTTCCAACCCCTGTTCCAAACCTGGCTTATCTTTAACACCCAGTCTACCTCAAGACAAACAATGTTAGGGAGAGAAAAACATCTTGGGGTCACTTGGAAATACTTGCATCACAGCTCAAATGAAAAGGCAGCACTGGGAGCCGTGGAGGAAGGAGAGGAAGGAGAATTCCAGGTCTCCCTGCTCTGGGCCTCCAGTGCCTTCTCCCTTGTACAGAAAGCACTTTTGGTAGACATTCCTTGTCAGGATCTAGGAACTGATCTTTTGTTCCAGAGTTTCTTTATCCTGTGATATGTCCAAACCAGGTAGCTTGTCCTCAAATGTCAAGATACATTCAGAATTCAACACCTGAAATGAAGTAAAAAGAAGAGCAAGCGTATTTGGGAAGAAGAAGACGAAGAAACAATTTCATTGTGGAGGTTTTCATGTTAACTAAGTAGCAAAATTTGAGAACTACAATAAAGAAAAGTTTTTCACTGGATTCTAATGAACAAAAGACCAAACTGTAGTGTGGACATCAACTCGCACTCACTGAGTGTAAATCACTGGTATAGTAATCTAATTGATCAAGATGATATTTCTGAATTATGTCCTGAAATCTTAAAAGGAAATGATTCCTGGTATTTGGTTAACTTTGATCTAAGTCTGGGGCATTTCAGGTGTTGATGGTTACCTGTGTTCAGATCTGATGCTTGCTCCCAACTCCTCCCTGTTCTCTATAATCTTGTTTCATATTTACAACTGGATTTGGAATGCCCTGGCTATGATGCTACACCATAGAACCTTACCTACCCCTTCAGAGCCTGGCCAAATTCCCTCTTTTATGAAGACTTGCCTTATACTCTCACCTGCTAAAGCTCTCTTCATTTTTTGAAGAGCCATTATATTTACATTTGCAGTTATTTTTAATACTACCTATCATTTTGTATAACATAGTTATTTTGGCTACACATCTGTTATGTTTAGATGTCAGGTGTTCCCCAAAAGCTCAAGTGTGAGACAATGCAAGAAGGTTCAGAGGAGAAATGATTGGGTTTTGAGAGCTTAACCCAATCAGTGAATTAATCCCCTGATAGGGATTAACTAAGTCGTAACTGAAGGTGGGTAGGAGGTGACTGAAGGAGCTGGGCATTGGAGTGTGCCTTTGGGGTACATATTTTGTATCTGGCAAGTGGAGTCTCTCTCTGCTTCCTGATCATCACGTGAGCTGCTTCCCTCCACCACACTCTTCTGCCACGATGTTCTGCCTCACCTAGAGCCCCGAGGAATGTAGCCTGCTGTCTATGTACTGAGACTTCTGAAACCATGAGTCCCAAATAAACTTTTCCTCCTCTACAATTGTTCTGGTCAGGTCTTTTAGTCACAGCAGTGAAAAAAAAAAAACTGACTAAAACAACATCTGTGGTGCAATAAATAGATTTGCTTGAAAATGCTTATGGGACTGACTGCATTGTCTGGTTGTTATAATCTCTGGTACTTAAGGAACCACTGTTTTTCCAGCAGAAATCTTTGCTTCCCCGATCTTTGCTTTCCTTTGGACTGGGAATTCCTTCTGCTATAGAGGAGGATGCAATTTACCATAAGGGCCTAAAATCTTCAGGTTCAGGGTGACTGATGTTGTATAACAGGTATTTAAATAGGTGATGCACTGTTTTATTTTGGATCTTAAATGTCCTCCAGAGGCCCATGTATTAAATGGTCGGTCCCTAGTTCATGGTGCTATTGGGAGCTGTGGACCCTTTAAGAAGTGGGGCCTAGTGGGAGTAAATTATGTCAACTGGGGGACATGCCATTAGTGGGAGTATAGGGTTCATAACCATTCCTTTCTCTTTGCTTCTGGGGCAACATGAGGCCAGCAGCTCCCTTTACTATGCAATCCTACCATGATATGCTGCCTTGCCACAGGCCCCCAAACAGTGGACCTACTGATCATAGACTGAAACTTCAGAACTCTGAGTCAAAGTAAACCTTCCCTCTTTGTAAGTTGATTATCTTAGGTGTTTGTTACAGTAACAGAGAGCTGACTAACATACCCCAAATCCAGACTGTCTGGCACTTAGAAGACTGTTTATTCTCCCATTGATAGGATTACTTTACCATGATGACCCTATGAATAGGGAAACCCTCATCCTTCTGCTGTAACACAGACCCATACTACAGGTTCCACTGTGCTCTGGTGTTGCACATTTGTTTGTGGGGGATGTTGGGAAATTCAGGAGGACATGTTTCTTTTCTTCTCGTGTTGACCCTGAGTCAAATAAGTTTTTCTGAGAATCTTTCTCAGCTCCAAGTGTGTAGCAGCTGGAATATTTCCTGCATCTCAGTGCCAGGAAGGTGGAGACTCAGAAAGGATTGCACTGAACATGAAGAGTCCCACTTTGTGTGACTCTGTCTTATCTCCCCTAATAGAATCAAAGATTATTTAGCTGGATGGAGAATAATAGCACCTTTTCCTTGGTGAGAAAGATGAGGAGAGAGATATGAGGAGATGACAGAATATAAGTTGCTGTGAAGATCAAAGCAATGAATGAAGGAAGGGGGAGGAGTGGGCAAAGGAGTGCTTAGTTGGCAAATGCACAAAATGACCCCAGAATGGGTCCTCTTTTGGTCTCTACCTGCACTGAAGCAAAGACACTCAGTCTCCCAGTCTCACCAACATCATGGAAATACCAAGTTTCCCCTGCCTACAAGTCAATGTTCTTGAATTCTCTTCATCTGACTGCCAATTGGCCTTTCCCCCCAATACCCTCCTCTCCTTTGAATTATACAAACAAGCTCTTGTTTAATTCCCTCCCCAACTCTGATAACTTCCCCCCTTTTCTTCTCCATGTGTCTCCTTTAACCCTACTTCTCTCAGTCCTCCTCCCTACCTTAGGTGGCCTTGTGTGCCTCACAGGGCTCGTCCAGCTCTGCTCCAGGACAGCCAATGCATTTCATGCCCTTTGGGTCCACCGGCTCAGTGCCTTACATCTACTTGGCATTTGCTGAATTTAGTCAAGGAGAAAGAAAAGCATGTATTAAAAAATATGAAGTGCCACCGGAAAAGACTATTCAAATCTTGTGGTAGCCATGCGTATTCTAGCAACATGGAAAGGTAAATTTACAACTGTGTGAATGCTCAGAGAATGGTAAGCTCCCCTCAGTGCAGGTGTGGTGGCCATGAGACTGTGTGCCATAGACCTCCAACTCCAGAGGTACAATGGGCCAAGAGGCTGGGCGGCTAGTTCTGAAATCCATTCCTGTGCCTCTTCCTATCTTTGGAGCCATGCTTCTTCTATAGGTCACCCCCAGCCATGACTGAGAAGCAGGGATACTGAGGTAGGCCTTTTCCAGGAAGACTCTGCTGATGAGCAACACTGCTTTGAGGACTGCCTGATAAACTTACTAGATGGTATGGTCCAACTTTGATTCCCTTTCCTTTACTCAGGGCCAGATTTGCATCATGGTCTGATGGCTCCCTCAGGCTTACCTGGTTTTCCCCACACTTACAGATTCCCACTATTTAATCCTTGCATGTTTCGCCTTGCCTTGACACCTTCTTTTCTATGACATTGGTACAGTTTGGATAAATATTCCTACAAAGGCTCATGTGTTAAAGGCTTGGTCCCCAGTCCATGGTGCTATTAGAAAGTGGTGGAACTTTCAAGAGGTAGCACCTAATGAGAGTTCCTGGAGTCATTGGGGGTGTGCCCTTGAAGGGAAATATTTGAAGCCCAGCCCTTCCTGTACTTTTTTTCCCATCCCAGCCATGAGGTGAATAGTTTTGCTACACTCTCCTGCCATAATGTACTTCTTTGCCACAAACCCAAAAGCAATGGGTCAACTGACCTTGAACTGAAACTCCAAAACCATGAGCCAAAATAAACCCTCTTTGTAAGCTGATTATCTCAGGTATTGGTTACAGTCACAGAAAGCTGACTGGCACAGACATGGACTAACACAATTGACCTTGTATTTGAACTAAGTGTCAGCAGACACAGTAAAGAATTTCGTATGTCAAACTAAGTTTGCAATGGTTCTTGAACTCTGTTAAATCATCAAATAGCTGTAGTTTCTCACTCCTATGAGATACTTAAATGGATCACCAATAAATCTACAAGATGAATTAGGTTTGCAAGGCTATCAAAGTTTCCTTCAATGTGTAAGAAAAATGACAAAGAAAATGATAAACATGAAAAGTATTAATCTCATACTGCAGCATGCAAAGGATTAATACAGGCTTGTCCTGCCTATTATCCAAATCTCTGATTTTTTTTAAACTTTGAGAACCCAACCAATTGTTAACATACATGACAATCACGTCACAATATTTTCTTTCACTTAGCTCAAGCATTTCTAGAAACCAGGTAATCAGTTGAAGACTGATTGAACTCTGTACAGATACTAATGTTCAACATCCACTAGGTGCTCTTGGACTGTTGTTGGTAAAAGTAAAGATTCCAAGTTATGTGGTGAGAATGTACAGTCTATTGAGGAGCAGAGTTGGACTGCTCCAGCCATTTGTTCACAGTTCTCAGAAATGGGGAGATGCAAATCTACCTAGCCACCTTATAGGTATGATTCTCATACCATCTCTCTAGAGTATTTATTATTATCCCCATTTTTGCAGATATGGAAACTGAGAGTGGGGCTGATTAAATTTCTTAGCTAGTCAGTGGAATCTACAAACTCTTTTTTTGGTGCTGGGGATTGAACTCAGGGACACTCAAACATTGAACCACATCTCCAGTCCTTCTTTTGTATTTTATTTAGAGACAGGGTCTCATTGGGTTGCTTAGTGCCTCACTAAGTTGTTGAGGCTGGCTTTGAACTTGTGATCCTCTTGCCTCAGCCTCTGGAGCTGCTGGGATTACAGGAGTGTGCCACCACACCTGGCTCCAGTCAGAGGAATTTGACTCCAAGTCTGTTTTGTCTAGACCTCTCTGCACTCAGGTCTCCAAAAGCCTCTGCAATCTCTGCCTCACTGGTTGAGAAGATGCTGAATTGTTCGCACTGGACAGACGGAGCCTGCATCCCATTCACTTCTCCGCTCTCGGCATCTAACATTTGCCTGGCACAGATGAGATCCTCCCAAATGGTGCTGAGCTGGAAAGAATTGTGGCAGTTTAATAAAAGATAATTGTTTTAGTATTTAGCATTGATGTTTTGTTTTACTTGCTTGTTTTTGTTTTAGCTTGGTTTTCCTTTCAGGCTCCAGCTGTGGATATCTGCTGTTGTCTAACACTAGACAAGTTCAGAAATAACATGTTGTCCCACTCTGGGATGGTCATACATCCAAAGAGCAGGTACATTTCCCACACTTGTGCCCTAGTTCATTGGCCTAGTAAACAAAAGTCCTCCCTTATCTATGGTTTTGTTTCCCTTGGTTTTAGATACTGCAGGTGAATAGCAGTCTGGAAATGTTAAATGGAAAAATTCCAGAAATAAACAGTTCATAAGTTTTCAATTGCACGTGATTTTCAGGAGTATGATAAAATCCCACTCTGCCCCACTTCATTAGTTTTGGTGTGAATCATCCCTTGTCTAATGTATCCATGCTACTCATCTTTCCATCACTTGGTAGCCATCTTAGTTATCAGATCAACTCTTGTGGTGTCAGAGTACTTGTGTTCAGGCAAAGTATATTTTACTGAATAATGTCCCCAAAGAACAAGAGTAGTCATGCTAGAAATTAAGATATGCCAAAGAGAAGCTATGAAGTACTTCCTTTAATTAAAAACTTGGAAGTTTATCATAGGTATACAAGCATAAGAAGAAAACATAGTGTATAGATTTGGTACTATCTGTGGTTTTAAGCATTCACTTTGTGTCTGGAATATATCCCTTGTGGATAAAGGGGATGACTGTATAGTCCTCAGCAAAGGAGGTAGTTAGCCCTCATGATCTGAATTTTAAATAGCTGGCATGAAGGTGTCCCCATAGTTCTGAAGATGGAATGATTTATTTCTCTTGTCTGATTAAAGAGGTGAAGAATTTCAATAACTCTTTTGAGTTGATCTTCTTTCCATACTTTATGAAAATATTTTATGAGTACATTTTTCCTTCACACAAGAGATATGTTCATTATAGAAACATTAGCTATACAAATACATAAAATGGAATCTTAAAATATCTATGGTTTCATTATACAAGGAGAACTACTATTTATACCTCAGCATAACCCTTTCTAGATCTTTTGTATGTTTGTCCTTAGTGTCCCTGAAATAAACAGTTCATAAAGTTTTCAACTGCATGTGATCAGAGACCCCTGGGTGCTGATGCTTCCCTTCACATGCCTTGGTGCTAGAAGTGGGGGATTTGTGATATTAATATATTCAGAGCAGATATTGGTGGATACGTTTTTCCACTTTTCAGATACCTGGTGAAAAATTCTTCACCTCTTTAATTTGGGATACTCTGTATTGCAATGTAGTTACTTTCCATCAGTTTATACAGGTTGCTCTACAACACATTTTTAACTTAAAATTACACTGTGAACATTCTTCCTTGTTAACACTTTTTAATGGAAGGATGCCACCCCACTCTCTGTCTGAACCATCATTTACTTAACCAGTTACCCATCGTTGGATGTTTCATTGTTGATCTTTCCTCCTACTTTCTTCAGTTAAAAACAACTCTTTCAGGAAAATCACTTTACCAAATCTTTTCATTTTTCCTCCTAGGAAATATTCCTCAAAGATTTTTTGGATCCAAGGGTGTTCATATTTTTAAGGGTTTAAATACTTTTGCCATACATCCTTCCAGAAGAATTGTGCTTACTAACATTCCCACAATAACCTATGAGAGTGTCCATTCTCCTACAACGTGCTCTTGCACTATGAATATTTTGCCAAATTGATAGATGGAAAATATTTCATTCTTTGAAATTTGGAATGTTGTTGTTTCTCTTTACTTTTTATTTTCCTTGGTTAGTTTGCTGGAAAATGAACCTATTCTTATAAAATAAATTCTTGGACCTTGATGTCTCTGGTTGGAAACACCTGTGTTTTCAAACGCAGGCTTCGTCATTATTATTCAGGGATGGTGAGGACAACAGATCAGGAAGTGACTGAACTGAAAAGAAAGAATATTGCTCACAGTTCCCAAGAGGAGGGGCAGGTCATGTCGTGGGGGAGGTACATAGAGAATCATCAGGGTTGGTCAGGATGCGGAGGAAACCAGGGGAAAATGTAGCAAGGGACTTTATGGTGGTTTCTTTGGGAAGGAACAGGAAATACAGGGTAAACAGGTTTGGGATGAGCCAGTTTGAATAATTTCAGGGCTATTGGGCATAAGCTTGTTCCTAGTTGTGTGGCATCAAGTCTTTTTTTTTTATTTCATTGTAAACAAATGGGATACATGTTGTTTCTGTTTGTACATGGAGTAAAAGCATACCATTTGTGTAATCATAAATTTACATAGGGTAATGTTGTTTGATTCATTCTGTTATTTTTTCCCTTCCCCCCACCCCTCCCACCCTCTTTTCCCTCTATACAGTGCCTCCTTCCTCCATTCTTGCCCCCGTCTCACCCCCATTATGTGTCATCATCCGCTTATCAGCGAGATCATTCATCCTTTGATTTTTTGAGATTGGCTTATCTCACTTAGCATGATATTCTCCAATTTCATCCATTTGCCTGCAAATGCCATAATTTTATCATTCTTTATGGCTGAATAATATTCCATTGTATATATACATATACCACAGTTTCTTTATCCATTCATCAATTGAAGGACATCTAGGTTGGTTCCACAATATGGTTATTGTGAATTGAGCAGCTATGAACATTGATGTGGCTGTATCTCTACAGTATGCTGATTTTAAGTCCTTTGGGTATAGGCCAAGGAGTGGGATAGCTGGATCAAATGGTGGTTCCATTCCAAGCTTTCTAAGGAATCTCCATACTACTTTCCAGAGCTGTTGCACTAATTTGCAACCCCACCAGCAATATATGAGTGTACCTTTCCCCCCCATCCTTGCCAACATCTATTGTTGTTTGTGTTCTTGATAATTGCCATTCTAATTGGGGTGAGATGGAATCTTAGGGTAGTTTTGATCTGCATTTCTCTTATTACTAGAGATGTTGAACATTTTTTCATTTAGCTGTTGATTGCTTGTAGATCTTCTTCTGTGAAGTGTCTGTTCATTTCCTTAGCCCATTTGTTGATTGGATTATTTGTATTCTTGATGTAGACTTTTTTGAGTTCTTTATATATTCTGGAAACCAGTGTTCTATCTGAAGTATGAGTGGCAAAGATTTTCTCCCACTCTGTAGGCTCTCTCTTCACATTGCTAATAGTTTCCTTTGCTGACAGAAAGCCTTTTAGTTTGAATCTATCCCAGTTGTTGATTCTTGCTTTTATTTCTTGTGCTATGGGAGTCCTGTTAAGAAAGTCTGATCCTAAGCGAACAAGTTGAAGATTAGGACTTACTTTTTCTTCTGTAAGATGAAGGGTGTCTGGTCTGATTCCGAGGTCCTTGATCCATTTTGAGTTGAGATTTGTGCACGGTGAGAGATAGGGGTTTAGTTTCATTCTGTTGCATATGGATTTCCAGTTTTCCCAGCACCATTTGTTGAAGAGGCTATCTTTTCTCCATTGCATATTTTTGGCCCCTTTGTCTAGTATGAGAAAATTGTATTTATTTGGGTGTGTGTTTGTCTACTCTGTTCTGTACCATTGATCTACCTGTCTATTTTGGTGCCAATACCATGTGGTTTTTGTTACTATTGCTTTGTAGTATAGTTGAAGTTCTGGTATTGCGATACCCCCTGCTTCACTCTTCCTGCTAAGGATTGCTTTCGCTATTCTGAGTTTCTTATTCTTCCAGATTAATTTCATGATTGCTTGCTCTATTTCTGTAAGGTACGTCATTGGGATGTTAATTGGAATTGCATTGAATCTGTATAGCACTTTTGGTAGTATGGCCATTTTGACAATATTAATTCTGCCTATCCAAGAACATGGGAGATCTTTCCATCTTCTAAGGTTTTCTTTAATTTCTTTCTTTAGTGTTCTGTAGTTTTCATTGTAGAGGTCTTTCACCTCTTTTGTTAGATTGATTCCCAAGTATTTTATTTTTTCGAAGCTATTGTGAATGGGGTAGTTTTCCTAACTTCTCTTTCTGAAGATTCATCACTTATGTATAAAAATGCATTAGATTTATGAGCATTGATCTTGTAACCTGCTACTTTACTGAATTCACTTATGAGTTCTAAAAGTTTCTGGTGGAATTTCCAGGTTCCTCTAAATATATAATCATGTCATTAGCAAATAGGGATAGTTTGAGTTCTTCTTTTCCTATTCATATCCCTTTAATTTCTTTGGTTTGTCTAATTGCTCTGGCTAGAGTTTCAAGAACAATGTTGAATAGAAGTGGTGAAAGAGGGCATCCCGGCCTTGTTCCAGTTTTTAGGAGGAATGCTTTCAGTTTTTCACCATTTAGAATGATATTAACCATGGCTTAGCATAGAGGACCTTTACAATGTTAAGGAATGTTCCCACTATCCCTATTTTTTCTAGTGTTTTGAGCATGAAGGGATGCTGTATTTTATCAAATGCTTTTTCTGCATCTATTGAAATAATCATGTGATTCTTCACTTTAAGTCTGTTGATATGGTGAATGACATTTATTGATTTATGGATGTTGGACCAACCTTGTATCCCTGTGATAAAATCCACTTGATCATGGTGCACTCTTTTAATATATTTTTGTATGCGATTTGCTAAAATTTTTTTGAGAATTTTTGCATCGATATTCATTAAGGACATTTTGTGTCAATGTTCATTAATTTTCGATGTGTCTCTATCTGGTTTAGGTATCAGGGTGATATTGACTTCTTAGAATGAGTTTGGGAGGGTTCCCTCCTGTTCTATTTCATGGAATACTTTGAGGAGTATTGGAATGAGCTCTTCTTTAAAGGTTTTGTAGAACTTGGCTGAGAACCCGTTTGGTCCCGGACTTTTCTTTGTTGGTAGGCTTTTGATGACCTCTTCTATTTCATTACTTGAAATTAATCTATTTAAATTGTGTATGTCCTCCTGGTTCAGTTTAGGCAATTCATATGTCTCTAGAAACTTGTTGATGTCTTCGAGGTTTTCTGTTTTGTTGGAGTATAGATTTTCAAAATAGCTTCTAATTATGTTTTGTATTTCACTCGTATCTGTTGTGATATTTCCTCGTTCATTCCGAATTTTAGTAATTTGAGTTTTCTCCCTCTTTCTCTTAGTGTGGCTAAGGGTTTATCAATTTTGTTTATTTTCTCAAAGAACCAACTATTTATTTTGTTAATTTTTTCTATTGTTTCTTTTGTTTCAATTTCATTGATATCAGCTCTGATTTTAACTATTTCCTGTCTTCTACTACTTTTGGTGTTGCTGTGTTCTTCTTTTTCTAGGACTTTGAGCTGTATTGTTAGGTCATTTATTAGTTGATTTTTTCTTTTTATCAAATGCACTCCATGAAATAAATCTTCCTCTAAGTACTGCTTTCATTGTGTTCCAGAGATTTTGATATGATGTATCTTTGTTCTCGTTTACTTCTAAGAATTTTTTATTTCCCTCCTGATGTCTTCTGTTGTCCATTCATCATATAATAGCATATTATTTAATCTCCAGGTGTTGGAGAAGTTTGTGTTTTTTATCTGTCATTTATTTCTAATTTCAATCCATTATGATCTGATAGAATACAAGGTAGAATCTCTATTTTCTTGTAATTGCTAACAGTAGCTTTATGGCATAAAATATGGTCTATTTTAGAGAAGGATCCATGTGCTGCTGAGAAGAAAGTGTATTCACTCTTTGTTGGATGGTATATTCTATATATGTCCGTTAAGTCTAAATTATTGATTGTGTTTTTGAGATCTATGGTTTCTTTGTTTAATTTTTGTTTGTAAGATCTGTCCAGTGGTGAGAGAGGTATGTTAAAATCACCTAGTATTATTGTGTTGTGGTCTATTTGATTTCTGGAATTGAGAAGGATTTGTTTGATGTACATGGATGAGCCAATGTTTGGGGCATAGATATTTATGATTGTTATGTCGTGCTGATTTATGCTTCCCTTAAGCAGGATGAAATGTCCTTCTTTATCCCTTCTGACTAGTTTTGGCTTGAAGTCCACATTATCTGAAATGAGGATGGATACTCCAGCTTTTTTGATGTGTCCATGTGCATGGTATGTTTTTTTCCCATCCTTTCATCTTTAGTCTGTGGGTATCTCTTTCTATGAGATGAATCTCTTGCAGGCAGCATATTGTTGGATTTTTCTTTTTAATCCAATTTGCCAGTCTATGTCTTCTGATTGATGAGTTCAGGCCATTAATATTCAGGGTTATGATTGAGATATGATTTGTATTCCCAGTCATTTGACTCATTTTTGTTTTTTGACATGATTTGCCTTCTCCTTTATTTGGCTATTCCTTTAGGCTAGTTCCTCCCTTTGCTGATTTGCATCATTGTTTCTCATCTCTTCTTCATGGAATATTTTGCTGAGAATGTTCTGTAATGCTGGCTTTCTTTTTGTAAATTCTTTTAGCTTTTGTTTATCATGGAAGGATTTTATTTCATCAGCAAACCTGAAGGTAAGTTTTGCTAGGTATAAGATTCTTGGTTGGCATCTGTTTTCTTTCAGGGCTTGGTAAATGTTGTTCCAGGCCCTTCTAGCTTTTAGGGTCTGGATTGAAAAATCTGCTGATATTCTTATTGGTTTCCCCCTGAATGTAATTTGATTCTTTTCTCTCGCAGCCTTTAAAATTCTGTCTTTATTTTGTATGTTAGGTATTTTCATAATAATGTGCCTTGGTGTGGGTCTGTTGTAATTTTGTGTATTTGGAGTCCTACAAGCCTCTTGTACCTGGTTTTCCATTTCATTCTTCAGATTTGGGAAATTTTCTGATATTATTTCATTGAATAGATTATTCATTCCTTTAGTTTGTTTCTCTAAGCCTTCCTCAATCCCAATAATTCTTAAATTTGGCCTTTTCATGATATCCCATAATTCTTATAGATTCTGTTCATGATTTCTTACTATCTTCTTTGTTTGGTCAACTTTGTTTTCAAGATTAAATATTTTTTCTTCAATGTCTGAGGTTCTGCCTTCCAGGTGTTCTATCCTATTGGTTATGCTTTCTATGGAGTTTTAAATTTGGTGTATTGTTTCCTTCATTTCAAGGATTTCTGTTTTTTTTTTTTCAGTATCTCTAACTCTTTATTGAAATGATCTTTTGCTTTCCGTATTTGCTCTTTAAACTGTTGATTGGTGCGATCATTTAATGCCAGCATTTGCTCTTTCATTTCATCATTCAATGCCTGCATCTGCTCTTTCATCTGCTCGTTTGCTTCCCTGATCGTTTTAATTATGTACATTCTGAACTCCCTTTCTGACATTTCTTCTGCTATGGTGTCATTGGGTTCTATTGATATAACATCTAGGTTTGTTTGGGACATTTTCTTCCCTTGTTTTCTCATATTGGTCAGATATCAGCGGGACTCTGAGATATTGCAGATTTCCTCTATTGGCTTATAGTGTCCCTGTAGATTTCCAGTATATCACCTCCCAGCCTTCAGTAGCCTGAAGTCTTGGAGGAACTTGATAATGCAGTTCTTCCGAAGAAAGCTGTCCCTAACACACTGCTGGGTCCAGGACTGGGGCTTGCTCTGTGTGGAAAACCTCTGACTGGGCGGGCCTTCTCTGAGAAGCTGGCTGTGGACCGGGCCTGACGCCAGAGGGAACCGGGCTGCTTGGGGAAGCCTCTAGCTGTCCTGCCCTGGTCCGAGAAGCTGCCTGCGGGCCGGGGTCCAGGGCTGGGGATTGACTCTGTGTGGAAAAACTCTCAGTAGGTGGGCCTGCTCTGAGAAGCTGCCTGTGGACTGAGCCTGCTGCTGGAGGGAGCAGGGCTGCTTGGGAAAGCCTCTCGCTGTCCTGCCTTGGTCTGAGAAGCTGCCTGTGGGCTGGGGCCTGCCGCTGGGTCCAGGGATGGGGATTGACTGTGTGTGGGAAAGCTCTCACTGGGCAGGCCTGCTCTGAGAAGCTGGCTGTGGACCAGACCTGCCACCGGAGAGAGCCGGCTGCTCAGGGAAGTCACTTGCTGCCCTGCCCTGTTCCAAGAAGCTGTCCACTGTCCCGGTCTGTCGCCCAGGTGGAGCTTCACCCAGTGGGAAAGACTCACCCAGCAGCTCTGCGTTGGTCAGAGTCTCTCAATACCTCCCCTTTTGAATCCTGAGTTCTGGAGCGACAGGAGATGCAGTCACCCTCTAGTCTGCCATCTTGGATGTCAAAAATCGGCATCTGGTCTTGAAGTGAGTAGAGTAGGAGGATAGTGGGCCAGAGTATGAGTACCCAATAAAGGAGGTGGTTGGGTTCTACAACTCTACACTGACTGGTTTGCATGTGAAATGTGCATTTGCAGGTGAGTTGTTTGCTATCTTTAGGAATTAGCTAACTCTGGGACAGTCCCTCTCAGATCGAATAGACCCCAGATATTGAAGCATTGCAGTATGATAAAAGGTCTTTTAGTCAGTTTTTAGATTGCTGTGACCAAATTACCTTATGAAAACAACTTAGAGGAGGTAATGTTTATTTGAAGCTCAAGGTTTCAGAAGTCTCAGTTCATATACAGCTGACACCATTACTCTGGTCCCAAGGGGAGGCAGTACATCATGGTGGAAGGGCATGGTGGATAAGTGCTGCTGTTTTTAGCAGCCAGGAAGCAGAGAGAGGGAGATTGAGAGGAAAGGACCTCAGGGAAGATGTACTTTCCAGGGCACACCCCTGGAGACCCACCTCTTCCAGTTACCCCCAGTCAATTCATTCAAACTAGGATGAACCAATTAGATTATAGCTCTCATAATCTAATCATTTACCTCTGAATATTCCTGCATAAACAGGAGCTTTTGGGGGACACCTCATATCCAAACCACATCACATTTGCTGATACTGCATGTGACTAGCTCACAGATGGTACTTTTTGAGAATGTGTTACTGTGTGGAATGTTCTAGCACCAAGTAGGAGGGCTCAGGCTGAACCCTCTTCCTACACCATAATTACTGTTGCTGCAGGCCCATGTTGGAGAATGAAGGACAACTGTGGGAATCCCTGTGTACCCCTGGACACCTGGGTGGTACCAATGGCACACCCCACCTCCTACCATTGGCATCAATTAGCCATAACAAGATGGGACCTCGGAATACATTTTAAAATTGTGGATAATTTTATCAAACTCCTAATTACCATTTGCCACAAAAGTGCTTGAAATCTCTTAAAATGGGAGGGTGAAGTCTTGCTATTTAGAGTTCACTTTTTCCTCACCACATATTCTATTTTCGAGGCCTTTCTTATATATTTTATTCAGCCAAGGATCTTTGCCAAGGAGTTTCCATTCACCCCCCTGCCATTTGAGGCCATGCTTGCTGGGAGTTTAGTTTTTGCAACTCCTCTCTGGACTTCACCCACTCCCTCTGAAAAACACAGCTAATTGATGGTGAATTTGGCCACAGAAGCCTATTATTGGAAGTGATGGAATACAGGAGGATTTATGGACTAGATTTTTTTTCTTCTTCAAGAATTACAAGCTAACCCCAAATTATAGCAAGAATTCTTAAGGTTCAATAATTAAAGCAAAAGGCAGTCCCCATGAAAAAAATAAAAAACACAAGTGTGGTCTGGAAGCTATCTTTCAAATTGAAGCAGACTGTGTAACTCCCAAATATTATGGATACAAATTAGCTATATTTGATCACTGGATCTTATTTACCCTAATTGTCTTCATTTCTGTGGTTTCCTTATACATTTTATTTTGAGTGCACTTGGTTTAGCAATGCAGTGCTGGGGATATACAAAGAAAGCAGAGCAGAGAGAAGAGAGAGAAAGGCAAAAAGAGGGGAATAGAGACAGAGAGAGAGAGACAGAGAGACAGGGAAGCATCAATCAATATGTTGGAAGAATAGAAGGGAGGGAGAGGAAGAGAGAGGAGAGGAAAAGAAGAGGGTGAAATGGAAGAGAAGGAGGGGGAGATAGGAGAGAGAGGGACATGAAGAAGATGAGAGATACAGGGAGAGAAGAGAGGGAAGAGAAATAGAGAAAAAAGTTTATTTACTTATTTTTATTATTTTGTTTCAGTTGTAGGTGACACAATGCCTTTATTTTATTTTTATGTGATGCTGAGGATCGAACCCAGGACCTCACACATGCTAGGTGAGCACTCTACCACAGCCACAACCCCAGCCCAACAGTTTATTTTTTAACTTTTTTTTGAGATATGTGTTTTCCCTTAAAGACACAGAAGTCTTGTACATTCAGACCAAAATTATGTTAAAAAACCAATCCATTATGTTATGTAAAATGCTTTGTCTCTGGGAACGAATTGATATGAACCTGAGAAGAATTTGAAACTTGATCAGTCAAGCAACCAGGAATTATGACCTTATCTAAAAATTTAGGCAGAAAACAAAACAAAAGAACAACAACAAAAAAAAGCTGCAGACCACTGTCATTAGGACATCGGGCTAGAAATCTCCTGAGTAGTGACTTTCCCACAAGATTGCTGATGCCTTCTAGTTCTGAATGAATGAGAAATATGGCAAGAATGTACCATTGCTTTTAGTATCTTTTGTCCCTTTCTCTGGTTTGGGGTAAAAGTAGGAAACCAAGGGATACAAATGGGTGGTAAACAAATGTCCCTTGAGGGAGACATCTTGGAGTTTGGGGGCCACACTGGTCTGGGTTTCGGGGAATGTGAAGGTTGGCTCTGTTCTCTGAGCTTGCTTCTCTGTTCCCAGAACCTCTGTCTACAGTGGATGTGGCTCTTATTATTACAGAGGATGTGAATGACTTGGCACGTGCACCCCTCTGGAGACTGAATTCAGATTCTGGCTGGTTCAGTGGGGAAAACAAGATTGGTGGTGGTGACCCCAGTACTCAAGGGCAATAAGCATCTGTCACGTAACATGTACACACACTCACACACACACACACGCGCGCACACACACACACACACACACACACACACACGAACCACTGGGATGATGAACAGCCAAGGAAAGTCCCAGGGAGGAGACAGAAGTGCTGAGTATGGTTTGGGGGGAGCTGGCAGTAGCCTTGCTTTCTTTACATTTGCTTGTAGCCGGAAATCAGTCCTCGGTATCTGATCTGATGAGCACCTTTCTTCATCCATGGTGCTACTCCCGGCCACCAGACAGGAAGCAGAGCAGTGTATGTGCTTGGGGGAAGTGTGTCTGTGTGCTCACACACATGTGTGCATGCACCTGTGGTAGGCTTATGGTGAGTGACCCTAGAGCATGACTGATTTCAGGATGGATCACAATCAGAACTATGTATAAAAAATAACCAACCAACCAAACAAAACTAAGCCATTGTGTAATGTGAAAAGTTTTGCTTGTCTGGTTGTATCTCTTTGACAAGCTCAGAACGTCCGCATCAGCCTATTGCTATGGCAAATCTGATTTCCTTCCAGATGCTCTATTGCTGGAGAAACACATTTCATTTCTTGTCTTTAGACAAAGTCAACACAGTTCTTCATGCACAGAGCCTTGAGGGTGAGCCCCAGCACAGGTGTCCAGACCTGGCTCCTGTCTAGTTGTGCTAGGTGGACCTGCCCTTGGTTGAGAGGCTATCTTCCAGCCTTGGGGACCTGCTCACTCAAGTCACTTCCTCAGGACCAGAGAGGCCTTAGTGAGAGGACACCAGTGGGAAAAAGTTTGGGTAGCTGGTAATTTTTTTTCCTCTCCCTGGAATAAAACTCCAATATTATAGATTCAAGAAGTTTTTCTATCTAATATAGTCAGTTGGATTTTACAGATTTTTTTGACTGCCTTTTGAGGCAAATCCCATCAATTCTAGTGAGAATTACATTGTTGTTTCCTCCATGAGAGATGAGGGTGAAGGGAGGGTAAAAAGAATTGCTGAAATGACTAAGAAAATGTTCTCCCATAGCTTTTTGGGGAGTCGAGAATTCTAGAAAGATCTTGAGGCTTGCCAAAGTTTTCATCTGTTTCCATGAGAAATTTGTTTGAAATCATCCATAATTTAATAATGTTTTATTTTAAGATAGCAATATGTTAAAATAAATGACCTTGTAATTATCACCAAGTCTTTTTTATATTAATTTTTTATTTATTCTAATGAGTTGTATATGACAATAGAATGCATTTATACATTTTGATAAATCATACATAAATCAAGTACAATTTCTCATTTTTCTGATTGTACATATTGTTGGATCTTGTTAGTCATGCAGTCATACATGTACATGGTAATAATGTCTGTTTCAC